>NC_133328.1:276757955-277105455 GCF_042186555.1 Aquarana catesbeiana | reverse complement strand
TCTGAACTACAAGACGGCCAGTCTGGCCTAACAGTCATGTCTGACTCATTTAGGCTGTCTAAAGGGATTAGTTAATTAGCTCATGTTAATTAGGTTAATTAGGTTACAGCTGTATTGTTAGAGTAATATGAGCAGGAGGTCTGCACTTCCACTTTGAGTGTATAAAAGCCTGTATTTTGTCAATAAAGATGGATTCCTGTTTGAACTTACATACAGCCTGCCTGGTGTTTGTTCTGAGCTATCACAACTGGGTTAGAACGGCACATAGCTGAAGTTCTAATCCTGGAGCATTGGATGACCGAACCATCAGACGTTGCAATCTGATTCTATAGCTGCAGAGGAGTGTCGGGAGAGTGGAACCGAGCGAGCAAGGGGCTCGTTACACTTAACTATCTGGGCCACCTATAGGTGAATGGACAGTGTCTGTATGGTGGTGGTCACTGATGTGCTGCATGTGCTCTTGGAGCATACTTGGAGGTCCAAAACGGTTCTGCTGAGAATCATGGACTTTAATCTGATCCATTTGAAATGCTGTCAGACAAAATGGATGGTACCCAAGCCTTATTAGATAGGAGAGAATAATCTTCGAGGTTTACCTGTAATGCAGCCTTATGGGTCCAGGGGAGTGGACCCCAGATTAAGGGGAATTGATTCCTCGAAGGTCTTTTATGACAGAGTTCGTCATGATGAGTATAGGTTAGACTGCTGTTATGATTCAGAGTCCTGAAGCGAGAATGGTAAGTTTTGCATTTGCAGTATTTTTAAAATAGACATCTGATGGTCTGGTCATTCTCCCAGTGGCCACTGGGGGCAGTGTGCTGTTTGGTCTGGCCGGGTCTGCTCTGTGTGTGTCTCAGGAGTATTGGGCTGCAGTTTCTCATCCAGCTACTAGAGGGCATGAGGGCACGAGGTATAGCCTACTCTTGTGCAGTGTAGGCAGGAAGTAGAAGGGCAGCCATTTTTTATGTTTTAAATCACATGTGGACTGAAGGATTAGCAAGGCTTCTAGAGACACAGAACAGATTATAGTTGGATAATGAGGTGTGAGTTCTGCCTATGGCAGAACTGCGTGACCACACAGGACACAATTATATACTGCATTGATGCTTAATTTGCATAAAGGCATATTTGTATACTTACTGCTTAACCTGGGGGGCTTGCACAACTGCTGTTGATACACCACTGTATGGGTATCAGTGCACTTAAAGGAGTCATGTCTCCAGAATAGCATGCAATTGATCTGCAGGAACTTAAATTTAGGCTGCACTGAAGCAGCATAAAGGCTGCATTCAGGCTGCATTCGGGCTGCATTGGATGCATATGTACTTGAACAGTCCTGCAGAACTAGTATGAGGGCCAAGTGCAGTTTGGCAGGTGCAGCATAATATGACATTATTGCATGCATACCTGTTTAATTGTAAATTGCATACCTACATGTGTATGGCATAGACTGAATACCTCCTGAGTATTTGCATTAAACTGCATACTTGCATGCATATTTGCATTGAACTGCATACATACAATACATAATAACCGCGCTCCTGGATTCACTGTTACTATACAATAAATGTCTCTGTTGGTAGACTCCATGTAGTTATAAATCGGTTATATGTGGCTTTATGCTTTCCTCATTGATCTATTTTACCAGTGTGGTTTTATATATGTTCTGTCATTATTTGTAAATAAATGTATACTTTTGCAACTTTTCTTTTGTTGTGACTAAAAAGTCCAAGTTTTTCTTCATCTAATTATTTCCAATACATACAGTACGTGCGTATTTGCATTGAAATGCATACATCCTTGATTGCATTTAACTGCATACATACAGTCAGTTTGGGCAGTCAGGATTTACTGGAATTGTCGGCACAAGTCAGCAATCCTGGTTTGTGCTGCCAGAAGAACCCAGGAAAGGCAGGTGGTAGTATAGGATGAACGGTTCAGGCCGAGCATAAGTTCAGCCTGAACATTGGTTGTTCACTCGTTCGGCGAACATCCAAAGCAGCAGGGCGGTAGCAGTAGTTCGGCCCGCTGAACGCCCCACAATGCACTGCATGCCACACAGTGCATTAAAAAGCCCTGATTGGCTGAAGCCATGAAGGCTTTGCCTACAGAGAGTGGAGAACACTGATAAAGAACAAATTGGCAGTCATGTTCCCCCAGCAGTAACATATTGCCAAGTTGGCTCCAGTGATGATGAGGATGGAGGGGATGATGATCATGTCACTGACACGACTTGGGTACCAGATAGATCAGAGGAGGAAAGCAAGGGGGAAGCACACACCTGATGAGGCAGGATGTCCTCCAGAGGCAATCATCATGGAAGAGTAAAGAGCTGCCACCCTATTCCATCACATTGTGGAGATGTTTGCCTCAAGCAGATAAAGCATGACAAAAACATCAGCCATGTGGGTACCACATGCTTGACAAGGCATTTAACCTCCCACCACTTATCTCATTGGCAAAAGCACCTGAAAGCCAAACAAAACAGACACAATTCTTCTCCTCCTCACCTTTAGGTCTACCCCCACAATATCTCATGACCTCTCAGTAGCCTCCACTGAGAAGGATGATGGTATAGCAAAGGGTGTCACAGGTCCTTGCAGCACGTCTGCCAGCAGCACACCAATGGCTGTAGAATTCAGGAAGCAAATTTATCTGCCCCAGCTGCTGCAGTGAAAAAAAAAAAACAGTCACTGCCACCCACATGCACAGTGTCTAAATTCCAGCTTGTACTAGTTGCTGGCTTTACAACTCCAGCTTTTTCGTCTGTTGAATTCTGCCCCCTTCTGTGAATTTGCAGAATGTGCTGTACCACAATGGCAGGTTCCCAGTTGCTATTTCTTTGAACGTAAGGCCATTCCAGCTCTGTACTATCACATGGAAGGCAAAGTTGTGGCACTGTTGGACAAAGGCAGTCAGAAGCAAAGTCCATGTTACTGCTGACATGTGGTCCAACAAGCATGGTCAGGGATGCCAGATTTCATTCACAGCACACTGGGTAACTCTGCTTGCAACTAGGAAGACTGCAGGACAGGGCTCAGTGCTGGAGCTTGTTTTGCAGCCGTGTCTTTATACAGCTGGTGGTGATGATGTAAGATTACTCAGCTTCACCCCTCCTCCTTCTCCTCCATGCCCTCCTCTGCTGAATTGTCCTATTAACCACCAGTACTCCCTAAGCATTCAAGGTGCTATTCAATGAGTCAGGCTAAAAGATGCCATTCAGTGTTTCAGCTGGTCTGTCTAGGGGACAGGAGCCACAGAATATTTCAGCTCTGCAGGGGCAGGCCCAGAGGTGGTTTATGCTATGCCAGCTTGAGCCAGGAATGGTGATGTGCGATAATGGCACTAACCTCCTGTCCACCCTTTGACAGGGAAAGTTGACACATGTCCTCAATATGGTGGTGCAGTATTTCTCAAACAGGTACCCAGGGTTGCAAGATCTTCTGACACAGGCCAGAAGAGTCTGTAGCCAATTCAGGTGGTCACACACAGCCAGTGTTCGATTGGCTGAAATTAAGCGTGAATTCCACCTGTCCATAAACCGCCTGATTTGTGACATGCCCACCAGGTGGAACTCAACTTTGGCATTGCTGCAGCAGCTGCACATGCAGCAGAGGGCCGTCAATGAGTACCTGTGTGAGTATGGCACAACATCAGGGTCAGGGCGCCTTGGCTTTTCTTTCCCGTGCCAATGGCTGCTGATTTACACACTGTACCATCAACATTTCAGGAGGTGACAAGGATGGTGAGGCATGACAATGCATGCATCAGTGACACAATCCATCTTGTGTTCCTGCTGGAGCAGACTCTATGTGGCATTATGAACAGGGCACTCGAGGCAGAGCAGGAGGAGGAAGAGGAGGACTTCCTTTCATCTCAAGGCCCACTTTATGCAGACACCATTCTTGCGATGCCACAAAAACATACAAGAGGAGAGGGAGGAGGAGGAGAAGTATTCTGGCAGTTTTGGTGCTATTGAAGCAGAGGAAAACATACGTTAAACATTAATAGATGGTTTTCAGTCCCCAGAACCCTTGGGTTAGTACGTGGTTGGGAAGAGGTAGTTCCAGAAACTGTAATTCTCAGTGACAACGAGGACTCTGCTTCTTATGCCTCCGCAAACTTGCGGTGCATGGGCTCCCTTTTTCTTCAAAGCCTGCAAAAGGACCCGAGAATTTGTGGCATCAAGGAGAAGGATCATTATTGGTTGGCAGCCCTCCCTGACCATGGTTACAAGGGGAAAGTCTTGGAACACATCCCATCCCCACAGAGGTAGCAGAGGATAAAATATCTTGAGGACACCTTAAAGAGGAGTTTATGTAATGCCTTTCCAGACTCTGGTAGGTTACTGTTTCAAGGAAAAGCTAGCTTTGAGTCTTCTGTTGGTCAAAGGAGAAGTGGTGGAGAAGGGGGCTGCCTCAGTAATGCATTTCAAAAATGCTTTAGTCCTCGGTGCCCAGGGCTGTCAGCTTCCTCATCCCATCGGCAGCACCTGCATCATATGGTGGGGCGAAAACAGACATGGAGAGCTTTCCAACTTACGATCCACTGGGTTACTGAGCTGCTGGGCTGTCCTGCATCCAGTGTACTTTCCAAACAGGCATTCAGTGCTGCTGGAGGTTTTGAAACAGATAAAAGACCATGTCTGTCCACTCCCTTGATCGGCTGACATTTATCAAAATGAATCATTCCTGGATTAGCAAGCAGCTATCAAGCCCCTGATGCCGATGTTGCCGATTAAATGTTTTTGGGATATGGAATCTGTGCAAGACTGTCTAAGCTGCCTATCTTTGTGGGTGTTGATTTTATCTGAAGAATTTTTTTGGTATAGGTTTCAACACCCATGGAGCAATTTTTCTACACCTGTTTGACAGGTGCATATCATTTCCAGTTTTTACAGCAAGGCCAAATCTTGCTTTTATCAAGAGAACCTCTATAGAGTTATGGTATGAAAGCACCACCAACACCCAAACCCCATTTTTTCAACCTCTGTTTGACGGGGGCATATAATTTTAATTTTTGACAGCAAGGTCAATTCTTGCTTTCATCAAGAGTACCTCTATAGGGTTAAAGAGCATAGAGTATCCCTGCATTTCCCACAAGAGGAGACACAGGAATAGGGAGGATCTTTTAACATGCCACAACCAATAGTAGACAAGATAAAGATATATTTTAAAACAAAATGTATTAGTCCATAGAAGAAGTATAAAAAGACATTCTAAAAACATTTGTACAATCCTGCCAAATTTGCTATACAGTGAACAGAACTGAGAATGGTTCTGGGATTGACACGTTTCACCCAGATTGGGCTCCTTCAGGATTCACATAATGTATTAACAGAAAGAGTTGTTTTATGGTGATTATATTTGGCTA
Organism: Aquarana catesbeiana; assembly: GCF_042186555.1. Classification (NCBI taxonomy): domain Eukaryota; kingdom Metazoa; phylum Chordata; class Amphibia; order Anura; family Ranidae; genus Aquarana; species Aquarana catesbeiana. Next base: position 277,100,082 of record NC_133328.1, on the reverse strand, counting down.
GAAAGGGAGCCCACATCAAGGGCCACAGAACCAAGACAAAGTGAGGAAAGGGGATCATGGTCAAAACCTTGGATGGAATACCACCAGTCAGCAAAATGGGTCATAAACTGTATCAGCTATATGTATGGCCAAGAACGCAACACAGCATGCCGCAAGGACAGCCTAAAAGGAAGCAATGACAATCCCTTGGTTGTCACCATAAAACAACTCTTTCTGTTAATATATTATGTGAACTTCAAGTGGTTCCTGAAGAAGCCCAATCTGGGTGAAATGTGTCAATCCTAGCACCTTTCTTGAGTTTGTTGACTGTAAGGAAAATTTGGCATATACTCTATGCTCTTTAAATATTTTTTTTTGGGGACTGTTCCACCACTTTCTATTTGCATAAGATCTCCCACCCAACTTTCTTACCTCTATAGGGTTACAGTGTAAAGGCAACAAGAAACACCCAAAGCAGTGTAAAGGCAATGTTGATTTTTGGGGACTGTGCTGCCACTTTCTATTTGCATAAGCTCTCCCACCCAACTTTCTTACCTCTAAAGGGTTACAGTGTAAAGGCAACAAGAAACACCCAAAGTCCAGTTGTTCTGCCACTGTTTGACCGGGGCATATCATTTCAATTTTTTACAGCAAGGCCAATTCTTGCTTTCATCAACAGTACCTCTATAGGGTTTTGGTGTGAAGGCACCACCAACACCCAAAACCAATTTTTCTGCACCTGTTACTTCTATCCAAAGTCTGTGAAACAGACACCAGAATTTATCCAAAAAATCTCTAATCTTGTTCCGAGTGCACTAAATTGTGGCCTCATGATACAGACTGGCTCCCCAAGTCAGTGTTTACAAAATAAAGAAAGCTTGCAGGGAACTGTTTTTTTATAAATGTAATTTTTGCTGCAGCAGATTCTATACAAGGTCCAGATGTGTCACTTTACAGGCAGGCTAAGGGGACCCCCCAGGCACTATATTTTTCATTTTTATTGTTTCACTTTAAGCATCATTAAATCACTGCTCATTTAAAAAAATATATTTTTTAAAATACTTTTTTGCATTGATGCATGTCCCTCAGAGCAATACCATGACCCCATACCCTTTGTATGGCCAATAACACCCCATACCCTTTGTATGGCCAATAACTTGCATATAAGCCTTCAAAATGGGCAGTTTTGATTTTTTCAGTTTGGGTCCCATAGACTTTAATGAGGTTCATTGTTTGGCTCCGAACTTTTGCAATGTTTGAAAGTTTTGGCACGTATCAAACCAGGGGGTGTTCAGCCCATCTCTAGCAGGTGGCATCCAGATCAACTATTTTTCATTGGATCCACCAGTTAATCATTCAAGCTTATGGTTTGAAAGGACAAATTCCCACTCTTTCTAGAGAGCTCTCTCTACCAGGTGTGTGGACACATCTTGTGCTATCTTGTCCTATCCACCAACAGGTGTCAGTGGCTCAAGATTTGCAAGGCCGCTACTTGGTCTTTGGTTCATATGTTCACAGGGTTTTACCAGGTGACTGTCAGAACCGTGGTGGATACTGCCTTTGGCTGTAGTGTGTTACGGGCAGCAGAATAGGTCCTGAATGGTGGCGGGTTCTGTGGTTGTGTCTCCCTCCCCTCATGTGTATTGCCCTGGGACATCCAAGATAGTTAAGATTATAACCTGCTCTGTGTCCCATGATGTACGATAAAGAAAATTGATTTTTTTTTTTACTTACTATCCTGTGAAATCCGTCTCTTTGAGTGCATCACAGGACACATGGGTCCCTCCTCTCTTTCTGAGAATTTATTGCTTGCTACAAAACTAAGGTATTTCCTGTATAGGAGGAGTTATATTGGGAAGGACTTCCTGTTTGATTGATCTGCCAGTGTCCATTCACCTATAGGTGGTGCATAACCCAGATAGATCATTACATGCGCTGTGTCCCGTGATGTACTCAAAGAAATGGGTTTTACAGGTATGTACGTACAAAATCAGATTATTTGCTTATTCATGTGCAATCCTTTCAGGCCTCTAGAAGCCTAGAAACGCAGACAGCAAAGAAGCATACTGCATGCTTCGATTAGGATAACTTCCCTTTAGAAAAGTCCTTGTTACAGAGGAAAGAAGCTTTGAAAAAGACATACTGTATGTAGCTATACAATGTTTAGCATTAAAAAGATTTGAAATATGCAGTTATAGGATGACAGAGTTGTGAGACCTTTTGAAGCTATAACTTTCAAAATGTGTCATATAAATGGGTTAAACAAACAGAAACCTAAAATGTTATGCCATGAATATAAATGATATACTTTTATTAAAAGGCACTATGTAAAATCCCATATTCTTGCTCTAAATTTTGGTCCATACCTGTAACCTTTTATTTTCCATATGACAATTATGCCCTGTACACACGACCAGTTTTCCCGTCGGAATAAACTCTGAAGGTTTTTCCAACTGAGTTCCAATGGAATTCTGCTCAAGCTGTCTTGCATACGCACGGTCACACCAAATTCGCGGTGATGTACAACACGTACGACAGGACTAGAAAACAGAAGTTCAATAGCCAGTAGCCAATAGCTTCCGTCTCGTACTTGCTTCAGAGCATGCGTCTTTTTTTGGTACCTCGGAACATCATACAGACGAGCAGTTTCCCCGATAGGAATTGGTTCAGAACATTTAGAACATGTTCTCTTTCTAGGTCCGTCAGAATTTTCGACGTAAAACGTCAGATGGGGCATACACACGATCAGGAATATACGTCGGACTTTTTCTGTCTGACATTCCGCTCGTGTGTACATGGCATTAAAATGACCATGTGCCTGCAGCTTCTTGTAAGAGGAATATATAGGAGAGCTACAATTGCCAACATGTTTTTATCATGACTATGGTAAAGCAGATGCAAACTGCATATTACCTAAAATACCATACCCCTACATACCATCTTAAATAACCAGACAACACCCATTTTGGAGTAAATTGGCTGCAACGGCCATTTTATTAACATAACATGACCTTTATTTAAAACAATACTCTCCCAGATACATCTTAACTATGTTGAGGATCATTAAAGGCACTGACCAAATTTTCTTATTATGAGCATGTCCGCACAAGGTCCCCAGTCGCAGCTCGCCAGCTCGAGGACAATACAGCTCTGCACCTTCCAACACTGATACCCATCTCCCAATGCCAGTTAAACCTCGGTTAACTGGCATCAACCGAGGATCCCATACCATGATGGTTCCCCACATATGCCATCTTGTCCTTACTTTTTAATGCCTCCAAAGATCCCCAACTGCTACCACTTATCCCAAAACACATCATATAATAAACATTATAACACATATAATAGGGTGGGAGGGTGGGAGCTACCTCTTCATCCGGTGATCAGAGACTGAACATCGAACCCTGGCCCTTCCTTCCCCCAGGAATGAACTACTAGGATCACTCCCTAGCATGGTCATCTCACTAACTACCTTTTAACCCCTATCAATGCTGGTAGGGTTGTATTTTTGATCCTTGCTTTAATCCCTAGCAAGTCACTGACCTGCAACAAGCACACAGCCAAAAAGTAAAGTAAAAAGAAAAGACTGAAGACCCTGCATGCTTGTTTCTGGTCAGCAGTGATGAAGCAAATGTGCCTGGGTTCAGTTTTGTCAATGGTTCAATAAAACTTGTTTAAAATTCGGCGAATCCCACTGAAATGTGTGGGACATATTTTTGTTAACCACTTTCTGTGCACCCCATAGCAGTTTTACTCCTACAGGGTGGCTCTCCTGTGCAGAATCATGTAATTATACGTGATTCTGCACTTCCCCCTAAAGGGGACGCACGTGTGCTGCCGATGAGCCGCTTCAGCTGATCTGCAGGTGCTGGCCACTCAATGTCCTCCGACACCCACTGATCATTGGTAATACACACAGAATGGGGATCGGTCTATTTAAACAAGGCAGATCGCCATTCTAACAGGAGGGAAGAAATGGATTCTGTGTTCCTGCAAAGCAGGGACTAGAATCCATCTCTTCCCCTAGTGAAAGCACTAGCCAGTGTCATTAGTACAGTGACTGTGCATATTTTTAGCACTGATCACTATATTAGTGTTACTGGTTCCTGAAAAAGTGTCCAATTGTCTGCTGCAATGTTGTAGTTTCCGCCAATACTAGTATAAAAAAAAAAAATATAAAAATGTCATACATATATCCCATGGTTTGTAGACACTATAGTGTTTGCATAAACAAATCAATATACGTTATTGGAAATTTTTTACCAAAATCATGTAGCAGAATAAGTACAGGTATTGGCATAAATGTATGAAGAAATTTGATGCTTTAACTACTTCAATACAGGGCACTTATACACCTTCCCGCCCAGACCAATTTTTAGCTTTCAGCGCTGTCGCACTTTGAATGACAATTGCACAGTCATACAACGCTGTACCCAAACTATATTTTTATCATTTTGTTCCCACAAATAGAGCTTTCTTTTGGTGGTATTTGATCACCTCTGGGATTTTTATTTTCTGCTAAACAAATAAAAAAAGACCGGAAATTTTGAAAAAAAAAATTTTTTTTGTTTCTCCTTCACTGATGGGCACTAATGGGGCTGCACTGACGGGCATTGATAAGGCGGCACTGATGGGAACCGATAAGGTGGCACCAATGAGGTGGCACTGATGAGGTGGTACTGATGATGGGCACTAACATGCGGCACTGATGGGGCACTGATAGGCGGCACTGATGTGCACTGATAGGTGGCACTGATATGCAGCACTGATGGGTACACATAGGTGGCACTGATGGGCACTGAAAGGCAGCACAGATGGGCACTGATAGGTGACATGGAGGGGCACTGATAGGTGGTACGGATGGGCATGGATGGGCACTGATAGGTGGCACTGATGTACACTAATGGATGGTACCGATGGATGCCAATCAGTGTCAAACACTAATGTCTGCCAATCAGTGATGCCCATTGTGGGCACTGATTGGCATCCATTGTGGCCACTGATTGACATCCATTGTGGGAACTGATTGGCATCCCTGGTGGTCCAGGGTGGCATACCTGGTGGTGGCATCCCTGGTGGTCCTGGTGGCGTCCCTGGTGGTCCAGTGTAGGCATCCTCGGGGGGGCTGCGCTGATAATCAATCTCTACTGTTAGAGGAGCAGCCAATCGGCTCTCCTCTACTCCCATCTGACAGACACGAGTGAGGAAAAGCCAATCAACGGCTCTTCCTGTTTACAATGTGATCACCCGTGATTGGACACGGCTGATCACGTGGTAAAGAGTCTCCATCAGAGACTCTTTACCTAGATCGGTGTTGCTGTGTATCAGACTGACACACCACAACAATGACCACCGCAATGCGCGCCCCCAGGGGTGCGCAGCGGCTTGATATCCTGGCGACGTCATATGACGTCCGGTCAGGGTATCGAAACCACTTTGCCGCCGTCATTTTGCTATATGGTGGGCGGCAAGTAGTTAAACATTTTTATTGGATGTGTTTATAGCAGAAAGTAAAAAATATTGTATTTTTTTTAAATTTTCAAGATTTTTTTGTTTTTAGTGCAAAAAATAAAAAAACACAGTGGTGATCAAATACCACCAAAAGAAAGCTCCTCAGAGTGTGAGGAGAGAAGAGCCGATCAGAGGCATCTCCTCACAGGGGCAACCTGTAGAGATAATCAGGGCACTGATCATCAGTGCCCTTATTCTCCACAACACCAGTCGCCGTAGTAATTTGGACAGTCGTGTCTGCGTGAAGGGAGGAAAGAACGAAAACATTCTTGTTATCCCTCCACTTCATAGCTAGCAAATTATTACATCTCAAGCAGGCTCTCTCCCCCAGCCTAAGACAGGAATCTACAAGCCGCTGGGGTAAGCCACGGCAATTAGATCGCACGGTGCCACATGCGCCAATATGATGATCAAACAAGTGACTAAAAAGTGCCACGGTTGTGTAATAATTGTCCACATACAAGTGGTACCCCTTTCCGAATAAGGGAGACACCAAGTCTCACACAATCTTACCAGCGCTCCCTATGTAGTCAGGGCAGTTTTCCGGCTCTATGGAACTATCTCTTCCCTCGTAAACCATAAAGTTACATGTATAGCCTGTGGCCCTGTCACAGAGCTTATACATCTTGACCCCGTATCTGGCACGTTTGCTGGGAAGATACTGTTTGAATGACAAGTGGCCAGACTTAACTTAATCAGGGACTCATCAACACAGACAACTTGATGGGGAGTAAACAAGGCTGTATTTGTGTCCACAAATATAACCTCAATATGGGAGGGTGGACCTCAACGACCAGTTGTTGGCGCCATACCTAATTGCCCATAAGGCCAGACACTGGTATAAAAAAGTGTCTGTATACCTATTTCAGTTGGCTTTGCTGAACACTCATGTGCTATACAGAGCTTCAGGACAAACTGGATCCTTCCTTAAATTCCAGGAAGAGATCATCAGAGCCCTTCTGTTTCCAGACGGTGCTCTGGCCCAACTTCCCAACGCAAATGCAGTAAGGCAGAGGCATTTTCCGCATGTCCTCTCTGGTGCCCCTACCCAAAGAACACCCCAAAGAGGATGTCATGTCTGTAGAAAGCACGGATTTAGGCGTGACACCCGCTTTTATTGTCCCGCCTGTCTTGACCAACCTGGTCTTTGCATTGGTTACTCTTTTGAACGCTATCACACACTAGTTGAGTATTAGCATAGGGTACAGCACCGCATAGTCGTAGGCACACGTACACAGGGTCTCGGGGTCTCGGAGGATGTGATGACTATCACATTTTGAGAGACCCTAATCTGCAACGTTCAGTTTATAGTTTTTTTTAGTTTTTATAAAAGTAAAAAAAAAAACCACACACACAAAAACACAAAAAAAAAAAAAAAAATGAAAAAGCCAAAAATAGTTGTGGTTGTATTTTTCTTATCTCTCTCTCTCTATTGTTTTCTCTCTTATGTTTGCTCTCTACTTTCCACTCTACTGTTCGCTCACTATTGTTCGATATCTATTGTTCTCTCTTGGTTTTATTTTTACTATGTTTTAATGTATTTGCTTTGCAGGTATGGTATGTTATACTGTAATGTTTGTTTTATTGTTAACCATCATTTGCTTAGTAGGTACGCCATTCAGCTGCAGTGCGGATTTATTTATCTTGACAGCAACAGCGTTTGCTCCCACGATAGATAAAGCCGTGACGTAGGAGGTGATTTCACCACCACAGTTAAAAACAAAATGGTGCATGTATTCTAATGGTGGGCATACCCACCAATAAATCTCTTTTTTTCGTTCAGCCCACAGTCTGCATGAAAAAAAAAGATTACAAACAAGGACCAGCAATGTACTGGTATGTTGCTGGACTTTGAGTGGTTATACCAGAATGATGCCTGCAGGTTTAGGTATCATCTTGGTCTAGAAGCTCCAATCCTAGCAGCTTATTAGCCTCTAGACTGCTTTTACAAGCAGTGGGAGGGAATGTCCCCCCTCCCACCGTCTTCCATGGTTTTCTCTGGCTCTCCTGTCCCAACAGGGAACCTGAGAATGCAACCAATGGTTTTGGCAGCTGACCATAGAGTGGATCCAAGACCAAAATGGCTCCAATCATCTCTATGGTCTAAGAAACTGGAAGCTACAAGCATTTCATGACTTAGATTTCGCCTTCAAAAATGTATGTCCTTAGAAATCCTGAAGGCGGTGCTTGGTTTTCTGGGCCCCGTACGCGTCTAGGCTCCCAAAAAGTCCCACACATGTGGTATCCTTGTACTCAGGAGAAGCAGCAGAATGTATTTTGGGGTGTAATTCCATATATGCCCATGGCATGTTTGAGCAATATATCATTTAGTGACAACTTTGTGCAAAAAAAAAAAAAGTTTGTCATTTTCCTGCAACTTATGGCAAAATATAAAATATTCCATGGACTCAACATGCCTCTCAGCAAATAGTATGGGGTGTCTACTTTCCAAAATGGGGTCATTGGGGGGGATTGTGCCATCTTGGCATTTTATGGCCTTCAAAACTGTGATAGGTAGTGAGGAGTAAAATCAAAAATTTACGCCCTTAGGCAGGGGTGTGGCATCCGAGCCCAAAGATGGCCGCTTAGCCTGAGAGCTCCGCCACACAGCCGGGGGAATCCACATCCATCGGAGCTGAGCAGCGACTTAGAAGCCAGCATCCACCTCAGCAGAGCCCAGATATACATCAGGGATGCCGAGGAAACGAAAAGCTTCCAAATTTCTCTCCTTACAGGATCCCTTTTAACATTTTCTGTGAAAAGAACTAGGCTTCCATGGTCCCTAGCAAAAACTGCACTTGATGAGAAGTAAACCTCTGCCGATAATTAGTTAACTATATGCATGAAATTCTTTCTGATAATATATTTGTTCTTGATACTGCATTTGTGGTTAGTCTGGATCCCAGTCCCAGCATTAGCCTCAATTTAACCGTTCCCCGACCAGCCGCCGCAGTTTTACTGCGGCAGAATGGCACAGGCAGGCGGATAGCCATCATGTTACGCCGGGCGCACCTCAGTGACCGCGACAATCCGATTTGATCCAGAACGATCAATCCCCAGGCCCAGGCTGGGGATAATTTTTTCTGGGCGAATGAGATCCTTCCTCTGCATGTGTAAGTGTAAACACAGCAGGGGAAGCGATGTCATCTCTCCTCGTGTAGGTCTTTTTGTTCCAGATCAAGGAGAGATAACATGTAACCGTGAGTTGCACCAACACTACACTGACATCAGTACACATAGGCACATATTTTACCCCCTGATAACCCCCTGATCACCCCCCAGTTAATCCCTTCACCCCCTGTCACTGTGTCACCCAGTGCAGTGTTCATATTTTTTTTTGATCACTGTACTGGTGTCATTAGTGACACTAATCAGTGTTATGCCCCGTACACACGGTCGGATTTTCCAACGGAAAATGTGTGATAGGACCTTGTTGTCGGAAATTCTGACCGTGTGTAGGCTCCATCACACATTTTCCATCGGATTTTCTGACACACAAAGTTTGAGAGCAGGATATAAAATTTTCCGACAACAAATCCGTTGTCGGAAATTCCGATCGTGTACACAAATCTGACGGACAAAGTGCCACTCATGCTCAGAATAAATAAAGAGATGAAAGCTATTGGCCACTGCCCCATTTATAGTCCCGACATACGTGTTTTACGTCACTGCGTTCAGAACGATCGGATTTTCCGACAACTTTGTGTGACCGTGTGTATGCAAGACAAGTTTGAGCCAACATCCGTCTGAAAAAATCCTAGGATTTTGTTGTCGGAATGTCCGAACAAAGTCCGACCGTACGGGGGTAAGGAGCGTGTGACGTCACCCGCGGTCATCTGACAGATACGATCACAAGCCCGCTGGCCGGCACTCGGATCGGAGTGCCGGTTATATGTGAGTGTTATTGATGTGCCTTTTTTTATCTATTTTAATAAAATTACATACGGAGAACACTATGGTTTGTTGCTTTTTATCTTATCTTATATTCATCATCTGCCTATACTGAGCGTTGTGAGCTGAAGGAAGTGAAGGAGTATTTAAAGACTGATCCATTCAATCCTTAAAGCGGTGTGACCTGTTTCAGGTCGAATATCTGAGGTGAGGGGCCATCTAAGAGTGGTGGAGGGATAAAGTCACCATCCAGATACCTATTGTCACCGGTGGTTCCTGCTCTTTCATACTGCTACTACACTACAATTTGATATTAGTTGTTTATGGATTTTTATTTGCGCAGCACTCTTTATTTATATACATGTTTTTGAGGTATTTTTTGAGTTGACCTTAGTGCCTGCTTGCATTTATATTGTCAAATCAATCAGCGCTGAATTTATTACATTATTTCCATACAAGTGGTTACACGTCGGAGGATAATAACCAATGGGAAATGGAAAGAAATAGCAACATAGTGTAATCCTGTACAAAATTATTAAAAGATTTATTAAAATTTTAAATTTATTAAAAGAAAAACACTTACATTTAAAAAGTGCTTTGGATAAATAATGGTGGCAGTGGAGTCCTTCCGACGCGTTTCGTCTCATTAGACTTCATCTGGGGTTAGAAGTCTAATGAGACGAAATGCGTCGGAAGGACTCCACGGCCGCCATTATTTATCCAAAGCGCTTGTCTTTGCACTTTTTTAGTGATGTCTTTGGCAAAGGTCAAGCTGGTAGTTTGCCTCCACACCGGCTGTATGATTACGCAATTGACCTTCAGCCTGGTGCTATACCTCCTCGTGGCCAGGTTTACCCTTTGTTGGTCTTGGAGGATAAGGCCATGGAGAAGTATGTTGCAGATGCACATTCTCGAGGTTTCATCCGCAAATCCTTGTCTCCTGCTGGTGCTGGTTTCTTCTTTGTGGAGAAAAAGAGTGGTGAACTGAGATCTTGTATTGATTAGAGGGGTCTCAATCGCTTCACGATTAAGAATGCCTATCCGATTCTATTGATTACAGAGTTATTTGATTGCCTCAAGGGAGCAATGGTTTTCACAAAGCTTGATTTGAGAGGAGCATACAACCTCCTGAGGATTAAGGAGGGCGACGAATGGAAAACTGCATTTAATACAAGAACAGGTCACTATGAGTACCTCGTAATGCCTTTTGGCCATTGTAACTCCCCGGCAGTTTTCCAGGAATTTATATTTTTCAAGTCCCTGAAGAGCCATCACACAGATGTCTGTTATGTGCTCCAGAAACTAAGAGAAAACAATCTCTATTGTAAGTGTGAAGAGAAGGAGAAGTGGGGAAGTGTGAGTTCCATCGTGAACAGGTTAAATTCCTGGATTATGTAATTTCCACTGCTGATGGACCCAGAGAAACTTTCAGCAGTCCTACAGTGGAGCGTTTCCTGGGCTTTGCCAACTATTATTGGAAGTTTATTTGTAACTTCTCGTCTCTGGTCAAACCCCTGACTGATATGACCAGAAAGGACGGTAACCCACAGAGTTGGTCTCCGGAGTCCATTAAGGCCTTTGAGAGTCTCAAGGCTGCCTTTGTTTCTGCTCCTGTGTTGGCACATCCCGATCCTATGTTACCTTTTATCCTTGAAGTTGATGCTTCTGAGACTGGTGTTGGCACCCTTCTGTCTCAATGCCCTACCTCTGAGAGCGCTATGCATCCTTGTGGCTACTTTTCCAAGAAATTGTCGCCTGCGCAGTGTAATTATGAGATTGGTGACAGAGAGCTGTTGGTGATCATTTTAAGCATGAAAGAATGGAGACAATGAAGGTACCACTGTGCCGATTCTTGTCTGAGGCTAAATTACCCTGAACTAAGAATGTAAGGGCTGACACCTTGTCACGACAATTTTCCTCCACTTCCAAGATGGAGTCAGTTCCAGTTCCTGTGATTCCTCACTTCTCCTTTGGGTGACAAAATTCTTGCTGCTCAGGTCCATGCTCCTTCTGAGAAACCTTGTGATCGCTGCTTTGTCCCAGAGAGTCTCCGTACTGCCGTGCTCCAGACTTACCTTTCTCCCAAGGCAGCTGGCCACCCTTGGAAGAATCAACTTGTTTGGGCCATTTCCCAACAATTCTGGTGGCCTAGTCTACGTGCTGATGTAACTGCCTTCATAGCTGCCTGTTCCATGTGTGCTCAGAGTAAGACTCCACGACACCTTTCAGTGGGCCTTCTACAACCCATACCCAATGGAGAGAGGCCCTGGACCCACCTGTCTATAGAACTCAATGTGGAGTTACCCAACTCCCAAGGCAACACTGTTATCCTTATGGTGGTTGACCGGTTCTCAAAGATGTGTCATTGTATTCCACTTAAGAAGTTGCCCACGTCTAAGGAACTGGCTTCCATTTTTGCTCGGGAGATCTTTCGCTTACATGGGCTACCCAAGGTGATTGTCTCGGACAGGGGTAGTCAGTTTGTGTCCCGATTCTGGCAAGCCTTTAGTGCACAGTTGGGAATTCAGCTTTCTTTCTCCTCTGGGTATCACCTACAGTCTAATGGGGCTGCAGAATGAGCCAATCAGTCTTTGGAGCAATTCCTACGTTGCTATATTTCTGACCATCATAACAACTGGTCAGACTTATTACCATGGGCAGAGTTTGCTCATAACAGTGCCTTGAATTCTGCTTCCCGATTGTCTCCATTTATGGCGAATTATGGTTTCCAACCTTCCATGTTGCCTGACTCGTTTGTTCCGCAGAGTATTCCTGCGTTAGAGGAGCATCTCCAGGGTCTTCGTTCCACTTGGGCACAAGTCCAGGAGGCTTTGTGTCATGCTAATGATAGGTACAGACTCCATGCTGACCACAGACACCTGCCTGCGCCTTCCTACCAGGTTGGGGACAGGATTTGGCTGTCATCTCGCAACCTCCGACTTCATGTTCCCTCAATGAAGTTCGCACCTCGGTTTTTAGGGCCTTTCTGTATTTTTCACAGGATTAACCCAGTGGCTAACGCATTAGACCTTCCTTCTTATATGCATATTTTGATTGTATTTCATGTCTCCTTATTAAAACCTTTGGTCTGCAACCGCTTTACCACCTCTGTGCCACGTCCTCACCCTGTACAGGTTGAGAACCATGAGGAGTATGAAGTACAGTCCATTGTTGACTCCCGTAGGTTCCATGGGCACATACAGTACTTGGTGCATTGGAAAGGGTATGATCTGGAGGAACGCTCTTGGGTCTCATCCTCGGACGTACATGCCCCTGTCCTCCTCCGTGATTTTCATAGAATTTTTCCCCTCAAGCCTGGTGATCCCCCGAGGGGGAGGGGTTGTTGAGGAGGGGGTACTGTCAGGGCTGGGCTCAGCCCTTCCTTCTCTGAGCTGGCTGCTCAGCTGTCAGCTATTTGCCAGCTCCCATCTCTATCCACAGTTACTCAGCTGTTGATGATCCTGTTCATCAGCTCTGCCTACTTAAGCTGTCCAGTCCAGAGGAGCTCTGTCTTCGCCTTGGTCACATCACAAGAAACTATCTTCTGTGTTCCTGTTTAAAGACTGGCTTTGCTGACATCCCTTCTGGCTCCAGATCCTGCTTGCTGTTCCACTACTTTGATCCCTGACTTATGGCTTGGCTGACTATCTGTTTCCGGTTACTGAACTTTGGCTATGTTTTGACTACGTTTGTTCTTTTTACTTTTATTATTGAATAAGTGTGATTTAAATGTACTTCTGTCTCGGTCTGATTTCATGGTTTCTGACAAAGGGTGGAGGAGCGATTTTCTCCTAACATTAGGGGCAGATTGACCCCATGCTTCGGCATATATTTTTTAGGCACAGATTGCGTTAAAAAATGTTTTATTTTGACTATGTTTTATTGTATTTGCTTTGCAGGTATGGTAAGTCTTACTGTTATACTGTAATGTTACTGTGTTTTATTGTTAACCATCATTTGCTTAGCAGGTACACCATTCAGCTGCAGCACTGATTCATATATCTTGACAGCAACAGCGTTTGCTCCCACGATACGTAAATCAGCGACTACCAGCACTGTAGGAGGTGATTTCACCACCACAGTTAAAAGAAAATGGTGCATGTATGCCCATCATTAGAAGTGGGTGGATGAAGGGCGGTATTCTAATGGTGGGTATACCCACCGACCAATCTCTTTTTTTCGTTCAGCCCATAGGCTGCATGACAAAAAGAACATTACAATATATGCCCAACAAGGACCAGCAACGTACTGGTATGTTGCTCGACTTTGAGTGGTTATACCAGAATGATCATCTTGGTATCATTCTTTTCAGCCAGTGGTCAGCTTTCGCATAAAAGCAACCCTAGTGGCTAATTAAAAAGGGAAGTACCATACAATTAGGTTATAGAAGTTGCCACCATCCCTGATACAAGGAAAAAAGAAAACCCCCTTGGATGCTTGATGGGACTTTGATGGCAACGAAGTAGTAAAAAACTATTTTATTGATACAAATATACACAGTACAAAATATAAAGAAATCAACACATAAATCAAATGCTGTATAAAAGGGCTAAAAAACAGATATGCTGGTGTGGTAGTCGAAGAACAAATATAATCGTGCAGTCTTCCACTTGGACCTACGCGTTTCGGGACTGAATAGAAAGTCCCTTTATCAGGGTCAACTTGTGGGAAGAGTCACACTGCATGATAGAATATGAGTTTAAGTAAATACAGATCGTATGCATTACAACAATTGCTTGTGTCATAGACCATTCAACCCGGTTAACCCATCAAAAAGATACAACATACCCAAGCATATTCAGTATGAGAAGTTCACTGCCAGGTCCCGGAGGCAAAAACTGTCATAAGCGCCCCGAAATACCAAAGGCAGACGGGGCGTATAGCTGGCCCCGCCTTATCCACACTGGTCCACCCGTATGACGCCAAAATCGGCAAGGCTCACTGTAAAGAAGATGGTAATGTCTTAGATGGACCATAGGTTGGTATCTAAAAAAGGAGGCAAACTGGGTAGACCAAAATCTATGTATCAGAAATAATGATAAAAGCGTGGACACAAGGCTATCTAACTGTCATGTGAGTCTGTGTCCAAGCAAAACACAAAATAAGTAAATGTGTGTATCTTACCCAGATGGTAGCATGGCACCACGAGGCTGAAGAAAAACGAGTGGGGGAGAAACCAAAAGGTACAGGGGAGAAGGGGCCACCCTATACAGATAGATAGCTCCAAAGGATCTATTAAGTAGGTGATTCCTTCACAAAGGCAGGGTCTGCAAGTGAAAGAAAAAGCAATGATAGCAAGCAACAAATTGTGCTCTCAGCATATTATATTTCATAGTCTGCAAGTAGAAGGAAAAGCAAAAACGACAGGCAACAAATTTTGCCCTCAGCATATTGCATTTCCACAGACAATGCAAAAAGAGAGAAGGGTTACCATGAAGGATCCGGAGATAGCACCCACTGCTCTTCAGGACATGGTACTCGTCCATCGGAATGAAACTGCCACCAACCAGAACAGTGTCAGTGTCTCTCAGTCCGTTGCGGCTTCATATAGTTTTAAAGGAGCGGGATCAGGTGCGGCGCTGATGAACGTACAAGCCCGGCACGTCATTTCGTTGAGGGAGGGGAAAAGAGCCGTCAACAGCTGCAAGGAGGCGTCACCTACACTGCGGTGTCCTCCTATCATAGTATAATGTAGCTGGAAAAACCTGACACACAAGGCTCCTCCCACACATACGTGAGAGGAGGCATGTGTTTAGGATCGGTATCCTGGCAACGAAGGAAGGGAAAGAGAAAAACAAACAAAAATCGACGGGATGCATAGAGAGTAACCCAGTATAAAAAGAGGGAGCATAAATAGGAGGCATATGGCAAATAGGAGGCATATGGGGCGGATGGTGAGCCAGATCAGTCAGGGCTGAAAAGAGGCACCAACCACCAAACCACATAAATCCCCCACAGGGAGCGATGCCGAAGGCGTCAAAGAAAAAGGGACCCTGAGCCGCCGCTGCACGGCCCCCCCCACAGCCGGAGCTGTGAGGGGGATCATGCAACCACCGCCCACCGATGCAGGGAGGCGATCGAGCCAGCGGCCGGACTGAGACAGCCAAGGGGGCTGCCCAGCACTCACCGCCTAGGCCAGATGCCAAAGAATAAGGCCCCCCAAAAAGATCAAGGATCTCGGGAGGCCCCCCCTGCACCGGGCGGGACAAGGAGGGGCCAGTAGATGTACCCCGACAGAAACCGCCCATCACGGGAGTGGCAAAGAGCTTCACTGAACAATGAGATAAATGCGTACATAAGACAACAACAAAAACATAGATATAGATGGGTGAACGGACATAAACAGGGCAAAAGCATCACTAAATCAAGGCCATAGATATAAACATACATGGGTGGACAGACAGAGGCAAATCATCAGCAAAACATCAGAGATAGAAAAGATCATAAAAAGTGGCACAGAACATCAGAAGAAAGGAGAAAAATGTACAATTGTTAGGGATCAAGACTCAAAGGGCCTATAGCTCCTTCTCGCATACCCCAGAGGAGAACCCCTCCAGAAAGGGTCTGTAACTCAACTGTTCATTTAACCTGGGGGGTGAGGTGGCAGCAAGGTCCACGATCCAGCGGGCCTCACACTGTAAGAGGACCTTGTTCCAATCCCCACCCCTCGGGTTAGGGTGGACTCTATCCAAGATAAGAAAATAAATGTTAGGAAAAATACCGTGGTGCTCCTTAGCCACATGCCTTCCTAACGGAAGGTCAGGATTAGCTTTCCTCTATTGAGGATAGATTTAACAGATTCATGTTGCTTGCTGAACCTCATGATCATCCCAGTTGTGGAACCCTCATCCGTTTTCCTTCGATGATTAAATAACAGTTCACGCCTGGTTCGTCTATTGGCTTGTCTGAATGCCTTTTTTAAGATGGAATGGGAGTAGCCTCTCAAGAGGAGCCTATCTCTGAGGGCAGCCGCTTCACTCAAATATGATTCCTGATCCGAACAATTCCGCCTCAACCTCAAATATTGGCTGCAGGGGATTGCGCAAAGCAGTGGTTGAGGGTGAGAGCTGGAGGCATGCAAGATGGTATTTCCCGCAGTGGGCTTCCGGAAGAGGCCGCTTGAGAGAGTACCATTTTGGTTCTTACTAATGAGGGTGTCAAGAAGGTAACACTATTTTTGCTGTGAGTAACAGTGAATTTTAAATTAAAAGTATTACGATGCATCAAATTAATGCACTCGTCCAATTCCTTCTCTGAGCCCTCCCACAACACCAAAATGTCGTCTATATAATGGAACCAAGCTGCTACATGTTGGGTGTGGGATTTGAAGGACTCATCGGATAAAAAGGACTGCTCCCATTCCCCCAGGTACAGGTTAGCATAAGACGGGGCACATGAGGTCCCCATCGCGACACCCTGCACCTGGAGGAAATGGGAGCCATCAAAAGAAAAAATGTTATGGTGGAGAATGAATTCCAGGGCCATGATAATGAATTTGCATAGTTTTTTATCATCTCTATGTGTTTGTGTAATAACATGTCTTATCACAGCCAGCCCTAGGTGATGGGGGATGGAACTGTATAGCGCTTCAATATCAATGGCCACCAACAAGGACTGCTGTGAGATATGCAAACCCTCTAAACATTGTACGAGGTGAATGGTATCCCGGATGTACGAAGGTAGGTTCTCAACAAAGGGTTTAAGATGAGAATCAACAAAAAAGCTCAAGTGTTCAGTGATGGGGCCATTAGCAGATACTATTGGTCTCCCTGGGGGGGGTGACAAGGTTTTTGTAGACTTTAGGTAAACAATAAAAGGTTGGAATCCTGGGAAACTTTATACGCAAAAACTCCCAGGTGTCCTGATCTATGATTCCCTGTGAGAATGCTCCATCGACACCCTCATTAGTAAGAACCAAGATGGTACTCTCTAAAGCGGCCTCTTCCGGAAGCCCACTGCAGGAAATACCATCTTGCATGCCTCCAGCTCTCAACCACTGCTTCGCGCAATCCCCTACAGCCAATATTTGAGGTTAAGGCGGAATTGTTCGGATCAGGAATCATATTTGAGTAAAGCGGCTGCCCTCAGAGATAGGCTCCTCTTGAGAGGCTACTCCCATTCCATCTTAAAAAAGGCATTCAGACGAGCCAATAGACGAACCAGACGTGAACTGTTATTTAATCATCGAAGGAAAACGGATGAGGGTTCCACAACTAGGGTGATCATGAGGTTCAACAACCAACAGGAATCTGTTAAATCTATCCTCAATAGACATTGGCATCTTCTATATTCTGATTCCACATTACGTCCATACTTATCTGAACATCCTGGGATTACCTATCGACGTACTAACTCACTGAGGGACCATTTAGTCCACAGTGAATTTGTTGGTGATTTTGGTAGTGATCCATGCAAGAGGCTTGGGACCTTCACATGTGTGGGATGCCCAATATGTAGGTTCATGAACACCAGACAATATGTGATTCTCCCGATTGGACGACCCTACAAACCATGCCACTTTTCCAACTGTAAGACAGAGGGTGTTGTATACCTTCTCATGTGCCAGTGCAGACAATTTTATGTCGGCAAGACGAAACTAAAGTTATCGTTACGAGCCTCGCGACACATCACTGCTATGAGGAAAGCCAATCTTGATTTCCGTTAGGAAGGCATGTGGCTAATGAGCACCATGGTATTTTTCCTAACATTTATTTTCTTATCTTGGATAGAGTCCACCCTAACCCAAGGGGTGGGGATTGGAACAAGGTCCTCTTACAGCGTGAGGCCCGCTGGATCGTGGACCTTGCTGCCACCTCACCCCCCGGGTTAAATGAACAGTTGAGTTACAGACCCTTTCTGGAGGGATTCTCCTCTGGGGTATGTGAGAAGGAGCTATAGGCCCTTTGAGTCTTGATCCCTACCAATTGTACATTTTTCTCCTTTCTTCTGATGTTCTGTGCCACTTTTTATGATCTTTTCTATCTCTGATGTTTTGCTGATGATTTACCTCTGTCTGTCCACCCATGTATGTTTATATCTATGGCCTTGATTTAGTGATGCTTTTGCCTTGTTGATGTCCGTTCACCCATCTATATCTATGTTTTTGTTGTTGTCTTATGTACGCATTTATCTCATTATTCAGTGAAGCTCTTTGCCACCCCCGTGATGGGCGGTTTCTGTCGGGGTACATCTACTGGCCCCTCCTTGTCCCACCTGGCACAGGGGGGACTCCCGAGATCCTTGATCTTTTTGGGGGGCCTTATTCTTTGGTGTCTGGCCTAGGCAGTGAGTGCTGGGCAGCCCCCTTGGCTGTCTCGGTCCGGCCGCCGGCTCGATCGCCTCCCTGCATCGGTGGGCGGTGGTTGCATGACCCCCCTCACAGCTCCGGCTGTGGGGGGGCCGTGCAGCGGCGGCTCAGGGTCCTCCCTTTTTCTTTGACGCCTTCGGCATCGCTCCCTGTGGGGGATTTATGTGGTTTGGTGGTCGGTGCCTCTTTTCAGCCCTGACTGATCTGGCTCACCATCCGCCCCATATGCCTCCTATTTACCATATGCCTCCTATTTATGCTCCCTCTTTTTACACTGGGTTACTCTCTATGCATCCCGTTGATTTTTGTTTGTTTTTCTCTTTCCCTTCCTTCGTTGCCAGGATACCGATCCTAAACACATGCCTCCTCTCACGTACATGTGGGAGGAGCCTCGTGTGTCAGGTTTTTCCAGCTACATTATACTATGATAGGAGGACGCCGCAGTGTAGGCGATGCCTCCTTGCAGCTGTTGACGGCTCCTTTCCCTTCCCTCAACGCAATGACGTGCGGCGCTTGTACGTTCATCAGCGCCGCACCTGATCCCGCTCCTTTGAAACTATATGAAGCCGCACCGGACCGAGAGACACTGACACTGTCCTGGTCGGTGGCGGTTTCATTCCGATGGACGAGTACCATGTCCTGAAGAGCAGTTCTACCTCCGGATCCTTCATGATAACCCTTCTCTCTTTTTGCATTGTCTGTAGAAATGCAATATGCTGAGGGCACAATTTGTTGCCTGCCATTTTTGCTTTTCCTTCTACTTGCAGACTATGAAATATAATATGCTGAGAGCACAATTTGTTGCTTGCTATCATTGCTTTTTCTTTCACTTGCAGACCCTGCCTTTGTGAAGGAATCACCTACTTAATAGATCCTTTGGAGCTATCTATCTGTATAGGGTGGCCCCTTCTCCCCTGTACCTTTTGGTTTCTCCCCCACTCATTTTTCTTCAGCCTCAAGGTGCCATGCTACCATCTGGGTAAGATACACACATTTACTTATTTTGTGTTTTGCTTGGACACAGACTCACATGACAGTTAGATAGCCTTGTGTCCACGCTTTTATCATTATTTCTGATACATAGATTTTGGTCTACCCAGTTTGCCTCCTTTTTTAGATACCAACCTATGCTCCATCTAAGACATTATCATCTTCTTTACGGTGAGCCTTGCCGATTTTGATGTCATACGGGTGGACCAGTGTGGATAAGGCAGGGCCAGTTTTCCGCCCCATCTGCCTTTGGTATTTCAGGGCGCTTATGACAGTTTTTGCCTCCGGGACCTGGCAGTGAACTTCTCATACTGAATATGCTTGGGTATGTTGTATCTTTTTGATGGGTTAACCATGTTGAATGATCTATGACACAAGCAATTGTTGTAATGCATACGATCTGTATTTACTTAAACTCATATTCTATCATGCAGTGTGACTCTTCCCACAAGTTGTCCCTGATGAAGGGATTTTCTATTCAGTCCCGAAACGCGTAGGTCCAAGTGGAAGACTGCACGATTACATTTGTTCTTCGACTACCACACCAGCATATCTGTTTTTTAGCCCTTTTATACAGCATTTGATTTATGTGTTGATTTCTTTATATTTTGTACTGTGTATATTTGTATCAATAAAATAGTTTTTTACTACTTCGTTGCCGTCAAAGTCCCACCAACCATCTGAGGGGGTTTTCTTTTTTCCTAGTGGCTAATTAGCCTCATTTCCCCCCCACCACCATCTTCCATGGTTTTCTCAAGCTCTCCTGTTCCAACAGGGAACCCGAGAATGCAGCCGGTGGTTCCGCCAGCTGACCATATAGCTGATTGGAGACCAGAATGGCTCCAATAATCTCTATGGCCTAGGAAACCGGAAGCAACGAGCATTTCATTATTTAGGTTTCGCCAGATATAAACAGCGCCATTGGGAAATTGGGAAAGCATTTAATCACACCAATCTTGGTGTGGTCAGATGCTTTGAGGGCAGAGGAGAGATCTAGAGTCTAATAGACCCCAATGTTTTTCAAAAAACAGTACCTGTCACTACCTATTGCTATCATAAGAGATATTTACATTCCCTGCAATAACAATAAAAATGATAAAAAAAATAAGAAGAGTGTTTATAAAAGTTTATAAATAAAACAAAAAAAGCAAAATAAATAAAAAAAAAAGCACAGCGAAAGTCCGATCGAGGGCAGTAATTTTAGCAGTATACCTCTTCTGTAAATCTAAAGTGGTAACCTGTAAAGGTTTTTAAAGGCTTTTAAAAATGTGTGTAGTTTGTCGCCGCTGCACGTTTGTGCGCAATTTTAAAGCATGTCGTGTTTTGTATCCATGTACTCGGCATAAGATCATCTTTTTTTATTTCATCAAATATTTGGGCAATATAGTGTGTTTTAGTGCATTAAAATTTAAAAAAGTTTTTTTTTTTTAAATGCGTTTGAAAAATCGCTGCGCAAATACTGTGAGAAAAAAAGTTGCAACACTCACAATTTTAATCTGTAGGGCCTTTGCTTTAAAAAAATATATAATGTTTGCGGGTTCAAAGTAATTTTCTAGCAATAAAATATATTTTTTCATGTAACCAAAAAGTGTCAGAAAGGGCTTTGTCTTCAAGTGGTTAGAAGAGTGTGTGATGTGTGACATAAGCTTCTAAATGTTGTACATAAAATGCCAGAACAGTTCAACCCCCTCCCCCCTCCCCCCCCCCCCCCCCCCCCGCCAAATGACCTCTTTTTGGAAAGTAGACACTCCAAGCTATTTGCTGATAGGCATGTTGAGTCCATGGAAAAATTTATATCTTGCCACAAGTTTCAGGAAATTTACAAACTTTTTCTTTCTTTTTTTTTTTGCACAAAGTTGTCACTAAATGATATATTGCTCAAACATGCCATGTAGCACCTCAAGAAATTAGATAGGCAGTCATAAACTTAAAGCTGCGTAAATTCCAGAAAATGTACCCTAGTTTGTAGACGCTATAACATTTGCGCAAACCAATAAATATACGCTTATTGATATTTTTTTTACCAAAAACATGTGGCTGAATACATTTTGGCCTAAATGTATGGCTAAAATTAAGTTTATTGCATTTTTTATAACAAAAAGTAGAAAATATAATTTGTTTTCAAAATTTTCGGTCTTTTTCCATTTATATCACAAAAAATATAAGTTGCAGAGGCAATCAAACACCATCAAAAGAAAGCTTTATTTGTGGGAAAAAAAGGATGCAAATTTCATTTGGGTACAGCATTGCATGACCGCGCAATTACCAGTTACAGCAGTGCAGTGCCAAATTGTAAATGCCACCTCATCAGCGCCCTTCAGTGCCACTTCATCAGTGCCCATCAGTGCAGTCTATCAGTGGCCATCAGTGCAGCTTCAGTGAAGGAAAAAATGACTTATTTACAAAATTGTATGACAGAAACTAAGAAAACCTTTTTTATTTTTTCAAAAGTTAATATTTTTTCATTTTTTTAGCAAAAAAATTAAAAACCCAGTGGTGATTAACCACTTCAGATCCTGCCATTGCCAAATGATGGCAACAGCGCGGATCTAAAATACCGGGACTACGTCTATTGACGTCGTCCCCTTTCCTCATTCCCAGCGCGCTCTCATGAGCGTGCCTTGAGGAAAATCTGTGTTGGCCGTGTCCCTTGGACACAGCCAATCACAGATCGCTGTAAACAGCCAATCACAGCGGCCGTTTACAGCGCGATCACCGCCTCCAATGAGAGATGATCTGAAATGTAAACAACTGAGATCATCTCTCATTGCCTGCTCTCTCTCCTCACACAGAGACAGCGTGTGAGGAGAGAGAGAGCTTCTGTGAGTAAATTTGTGACAGAAAGTAAAAGTGTGCCCAAAAAGTGCCCAACAGTGCCCACAGTGACATCCATCTAGTGCCATCTGTGCCCACCTTTGCGCATCAGTGCCCACTTGTGCCTGTCTGTGCCCATCTGTGCCCATCAGTGCCCATCTGTACCCATCAGTGCCCGTCTGTGCCCATCAGTGCCCATCTGTACCCATCAGTGCCTGTCTGTGCCCATCAGTGCGCATCTGTGCAATCAGTGTGCATCTGTGCCACCTCATCAGTGCCCATCTGTGTTACCTCATCAGTGCCCATCTGTACCAATCAGTGCCCATTTGTGCCGCCTCAGTGCACATCTGTGCAATCAGTGCACATCTGTGCCGCCTTATCAGTGCCCATCTTTGCTGCCTTATCAGTGTCCATCTGTGCCACCTCACCAGTGCCACATCAGTGCATATCTGTGCCCACCTGTGCCGCCTCATTAGTGTAAATCTGTGCAATCAGTGCACATCTGTGCTGCTTCCTCAGTGCCCATCTGTGCCACCTCATCAGTGCCCATTTGTGCCGCCTCATCAGTACCCATCTGTGCGATCAGTGCCCATCTGTGCAATCAGTGCCCATCTGTGCAATCAGTGCCCATCTGTGCTGCCTCATCAGTGCACATCTGTGCCATCAATCGGTGCCACGTCATCAGTGCAGGCTTAGCACACACCTGTGCAATCTCATAACCACCAGCAGCCATGTCCAAAGAAAGCTTTTCCGCCGAGGAGGCATACCACATTCTTTCCACGGCTAACGAGAGCAACGGGGAGCTCTCTTTTTCGGATTCCCTTTCCAATTTGGATTCTGACTTAAATTATGAGCCAGTCCTCAGTAGCGGAACACTAACAGACTCAGAGGAGGAAGAAACTCGGCCCGCCAAACGAAGGCGTTCTAGTGAGGAGGCAGTGGCATCCACCAGCACCGCAGTGGCATCCACCAGCACTGCAGTACCTCGGCAAGAAAGGCCAAGTACCAGTGGGGTGTCACCTCAGCCCCAAAGGGTTAGGTCCCATGCCAGCCTTCCCTATGCCCTCCAGGAGAAGCTAGCGTTCCCCCTTTCACTGGCCAGCCAGGAGTCCAGATGGATACAGAAAACTTTACCCCAATTAATTTTTTTAATTTAATTTTTACGGAGGACATGTTGGCGTCAATTGTTACCCAGTGCAACCTGTATGCACAGCAATTTATTTTGCAAAATCCCACATCATATTATGCCCGTCCCTATGAGTGGAGAGACCTGACAGTGGAGGAGTTCGAGTTTTTTTTGGGCCTCGCATTTAATATGGGGCTCACCATAAAAAACAAATTCCGTTCCTATTGGTCAACCCACCCCCTCCACCACATGCCGCTCTTCTCCGCGGTAATGCCCAGAACCAGGTTTCTGATGATAATGAGGTTCCTACATTTCAGCGACAATACCCAGTGCCCTCCCCGAAATGATCCAAATTATGACAGGCTTTACAAAATTCGGCCAATATTAAATTATTTTTCTAAAGTATTCCCCCAGCTGTTCATCCCCGGCCAACACATATGTGTGGATGAGTCCCTTGTGAAATTTAGCGGCAGGCTTAAAATTAAGCAATTTATCCCCAGCAAAAGGGCCCACTATGGGGTGAAGGTGTACAAACTATGTGACCAAGCCACAGGGTACACATATTCCTTCATAGTGTACGAAGGGAAGGACACCCAGCTGCAGCCCCCTAATTGCCCGGACTACTTGGGAACCAGCGGAAAAGTTGTTTGGGACCTCATATACCCCCTACTCGACAAAGGATACCACCTGTATGTAGACAACTTCTACTCTTCTCTGCCCCTGTTCCACAACCTTCATCGGAAGAAGACGCCAGCATGTGGCACCGTAAAAAAGAATCAGAAGGGCTTTCCTCAAAGTCTTGTTAATAAGAAGTTGAGAAAAGGAGAAACGGCAAGTCTGCGTAACAAAGAGATTCTGGCAGTGAAGTGGAGGGACAGAAGGGATGTGTATATGTTGTCTTCCATACACAATAACACCTATGTAGAAATCCCCAGAAGGAATGGCCCCATCCAGAAACCCACATGCATCCATGAATACAATTCGTTTATGGGGGGGAGTCGACTTCAACGATCAAATGTTGGAACCATACCTTGCTATAAGAAGGACATACCATTGGTACAAAAAAGTAGCAATTAATTTTTTTCAATTGGCCATATACAACTCCTATATCATTTACCGCAACTCCACCCAAAACCCCCAACCCTTCCTTGGCTACCAGGAGGAAATTTACAATGCCCTTATATTCCCGAATGGCCCACCAGAAAACACCCCATCAGATGTTGTTAGTCGACTCTCCGAATGCCACTTTCCAGGAAAACTCCCTCCCAAACCAACAGGCCAAAGACGTAAAAAAAGATGTAAGGTGTGTGCCAGAGCAGGAGTCAGAAGAGACACATCTTATTATTGTGCACAATGTCCTTCCCAACCAGGCCTCTGTATAGGTGAATGTTTCCGCCGTTACCATATTTCACTAAATTATTAGTGAAGTATGGTAAACGTAATCCTCAGTTCCTGCCTTCACATACCTTATGCCACTGCTTGCTCTGTAACTGACCCTGGCTTGGTATTCGACCACGCTTCTGCCTGACGATTTTGTACATACCACTGCCTGATCTGGAACTGACCCTGGACTGTTATTCGACCATGCTTCTGCCTAACGATTCTGTACATACCTCTGCCTGATCTGGAACTGACCTTGGACTGTTTGACCATGGCTCTTGCCTGCCTCTTGGACTGATCTTGTACCCTGCAACTGGACTAGTGGGATTCAACACAGGGGTCTCACATATGTGAGGGGCTCCAGAATAGTTTTTCTGGATGAAGAAAACAATTTTCTTTGTTTTCTCATTCCTAGATTAGGGTCTGGAGACTCGGAGGCTTCAAAGAGATTTGGGTGGGAGAAGCCTCTACCCCTGACCCCATTCTGACTGAACGAGGCCCTACTTCTACCTGCTGCCTGTAGGACTTACTGCCGTCATGCCTCTGTTTGTTGCACTGACCACAGCACATGGACCTGCCTACTACCAGGACCAATATTTTGGCACTGCTGACAATCTCTGCCTGCACTGACCCTGCACTGCACTGACCTATGGACAGTATTTCTGCCTGCTGCCTGAAAAATTGTGTTCGCTGTTGCTGACCGAGTCCCTGCCTGCTGCCTGGACCAGTGCTATCCTCCTGTGGACAACTGTACTACTAAAACCACAGGTAATCTTTTGTTTCTCTTTGCTCAGCATAATGTATTTTGGGGTGCAATTCTTGGTATGTGCATGCTATGTGTCCCTGGAACACCTGATGGTGTTCCTTGCATGTTGGATCTCTGTATGTGGTCAAGCTGTGTAAAAGTCTCACACATGTGGTATCGTTTTACTCAGGAGGAGTAGCAGAATGTATTTTGGGGTGTTATTTTTGCTATGTAAATGCTATGCGTTGGAAATATCTTATAAACGGACAACCTTGTGTAAAAAAAATGCGTTTTCATTTTTTTCCACATTTTCCAAAAACTTCTGGAAAAAAATGAACCATTCAAAAGACTCATTATGCCTCATAGATTATATGTTGGGGTGTTAGCTTTCCAAAATGGGGTCGTTTTGTGGGCATTTCCATTGTCCTGGTGCTCCAGGATCTTGAAAAGTGTAATAGGTGGGTGAGAAATGAGATGTGTAATGTATGCTCCTAGAACACCTGAAGGTGCTACTTCAATGTTAGGCCTCTGTATGTGGTCAGGCTGTGTAAAAGTCTCACACATGTGGTATCGTTTTACTCAGGAGGAGTAGCATAATGTATTTCGGGGTGTTATTTTTGCTATGTAAATGCTATGTGTTGGAAATATCTTATAAACGGACAACTTTGTGTAAAAGAAACGCGTTTTCATTTTTTTCCACATTTTCCAAAAACTTCTGGAAAAAAATGAACTGTTCAAAAGACTCAGTATGCCTCATAGATTATACGTTGGGGTGTTAGCTTTCCAAAATGGGGTAATTTTGTGGGCGTTTCCATTGTCCTGGTGCACTAGCGCCTTCAAAAGTGTAATAGGTGGGTGAGAAATGAGATGTGTAATTTATGCTCCTAGAACACCTGATGATGCTCCCTGCATGTTGGGCCTCTGTATGTTAGTGAAAAAGTCCCACACATATGGTATTGTAATACTCAGAAGGAGTAGCCGAATGTATTTTGGGGTGTCATTTGTGGTATGCACATTCCATGTGAGAGAAATAAGCTATTACAATGACAATTTTCTGAAAAAAATATAAAAAAAAAAAAACTTAATTTGCAAAGAATTGTGGGAAAAAAATGACAACTTCAAATAACTCACCATGCCTCTTACTAAATACCCTGGAATGTCTACTTTCCAAAAAGGGGTCATTTGGGGGGCATTTGTACTTTTCTGGCTTGTTAGGGTTTCAAGAAATGAGATGGGCCTCAGTACATCAGGTGTGATCAGATGTGATCCTTTTTTTACGATTTGCACCATAGCTTGTAGACTCTATAAATTTCACACAGACCACATAATATCCACTAATTTGGGTTATTTTTACCAAAGATATGTAGCAGTATAAATTGTGGCCAACATTTATGAAGAAAAATTGCTAATTTGCAAAATTTTATCACAGAAACAAAGAAAAAAGCATTTTTTTTCAAAATTTTCGGTCTTTTTTCATTTATAGCGCAAAAATTAAAAAACCCAGAGGTGATCAAATACCACCAAATGAAAGCTCTATTTGTATGAAAAAAAGGACAAAAAAATCATTTGGGTACAGTGTTGCATGACTGAGTAATTGTCATTCAAAGTGTGAGAGCACTGAAAGCTGAAAATTGGTCTGGGCAGGAGGGGGGTTTAAGTACCCAGTAAGCAAGTGGTTAAATACCACCAAAAGAAAGCTCTAAAGCTCTATTTGTGGAAAAAAATGATAAAAATGTCATTTGGGTACAGCATTGCATGACTGCGCAATTGTCATTCAAAGTCTGACAGCGCTGAAAGCGGAAAAAGGGCCTGGGCAGGAACGGGGTAAAATTGCCCTGTAGACAGGGTAATTTTGGTTTTGTTTGGTTATGTTGGGTTTGGGTTTTTATGATAAAAATAACAGGAGAGCCGAAATTCTTGAGGTTTATCGATGTAGTAATAATAGGTCCCGTCAGCTTGTGAAGTATAAATATGTATGGAAATTTTGTGCCTGTTATGGTACATTTATTGTTTTGGAATATGTATGATGTAATGGTATTATGGCTTTTTTTGTAAAAATAAATAATAAAAAAAAAAAAAAAAAAAAAAAAGATAATGCAAATACAATATGAATGGTCAAATAAGTGTGCTATTATGTAAAGGTCTCGAGTAAAAAAGGAAAATTATTTAAGCATTTTGGTA
Organism: Aquarana catesbeiana; assembly: GCF_042186555.1. Lineage (NCBI taxonomy): Eukaryota > Metazoa > Chordata > Amphibia > Anura > Ranidae > Aquarana > Aquarana catesbeiana. The sequence goes on along the minus strand of NC_133328.1, from coordinate 277,072,158 downwards.
TATCCCAATATGTTTTTTTTTTTTTTAAATATATGCATGGCATCATGTAGAGTATGGTAAATACATTCAGATAACTTGATTATATCCATTCTTGCCAATACTTGCAGCCAGAGAACTGATGAAGAGTTCCAATTATAAGCTATCATCCATTGGATAAAACAGAAAAGGGTGTGTATTAGTCTGGCACAGGAGGTGGGTATATTAGGTATCGGAGCAAATAATAAGCACATTTGTGGTGACAGAGAAATGTTTTTATCTGCTAATTGTGCAACTTTTCTGGCTGTCTGTTGCCACAAGGGTTGAAGAAATTTACAGCTCCAAAAGATGTGTATAAAGGAGCCCTGATCAGAACATCCTCTATAATAGCAAAGGGAGAATGAGGGGTAGAAGGAATGTAACTTAAGGGGGGGTCATATACCATCTGGTATGTCATTTCACAGCTGTTTCTCTGATGGATATTATATAATGGGTACATTTGAGTAAATTAATAATCATAGTGTTCCATTCTTCAGATGTAAATGAACTGTCCAAATCTGTCTCCCATTGAAGCATTGGTTTGGATTTTTCGGGGAGAAACATTTCATTTAGCTTGCGACATATACTTTGTCTCTAGGGGATGAGATGCAAATATTTAAAAAAAAAAGTAAATGGGGTTTGAAGGGTTAAAGAATAGTATTTTGAAAAAAAGTTTTGAAGTTGGGTATAGAGTTCTATTGAGGGTAATTTAAATTCTGATTGTAATGACAAGTGGGAAGTGGGACAAAACTGTCCGCCACAATCACCTATGGGAATGTGTCAGGCATAAAAGAATGAATTTTATAGGTTAATATAAAAGATTTTTGATTGGTCTATTTTAAAGTATTTATTTAAATATAAATGGTACTCAGCTCGTGCTGGAGGGTATATAAGTATGTTGATTGCATCACAAACTGTCAGATGATGTGGAGAAACAGAAGAAGATCATTGTGGATTGCAGATTGTTCGTTTCTGGACGAGATGAAATCTTTGCTGCGTCAATTGATGGAACGAGCCGGCTCGGAAGGCGGAGAAGAATGGATGCGGCAATGTTTTGCCTGTGGGTTCACAGGCTTCTCCCCCTGACATCGAGGCTTCTTCAGCTGTTCCTGTGTTGGTGACTGTTCAGCCAGAGGCTTTGTTCCGCCCCCCGGGTCTGCTTCCTCCTTCGGGTCAAGCTTCCGTGTCTGTTCGTGTTGCGCACCCGTCTCCTCTGCCCGTCATTCAAGAGGCTTCGGGTCAGAGTTGGAAACTATTGCGGAGGCTGAAAATGGGCGCATGCACAGTGGTGCGGTCTGACCTTAAGCATTCTACTAAAAAGACCTTGCAGGTTTGAATCCCGGTCACTGCCTAGAGTTTTAAAGAAGATGACTGAGCAGGTGAGGATTCCTAGGAGTTCTGCTCCTATGAGACATAATTTAAACAATAAAAAACCTGATTCTGCAGTGAGTGCTGCTCCAAGGGGGAAGTTAATATTACACCTGTGGAGCCTCCTGTATTGTCTGAACATTTGATTGCAGAGACTGTAACTGGTGTTACCGATGTTGATGCTGTTACCATGGAAACACAAGCTCTGCCTATTGCAGTGGCGTTAACTGACCATTCGATGAAGGCGGTCCCTTCAACTAGTACAGCTGCATCAAGTGAGTCTGCTGACATTGCTATATTGTGTGACTTAGCAAAACAATTTTCTATGATTGTTGAAATCACCTGTTATTGATGCTAGTAATGTTGCGTCAGCGTGGAGAGTTGAGTCTGCTAATTCCACGCTGACTCGGTCTACAGATTTTAATAATCTTACATCTAATTGTGTTGTTCCTACTATGTCTGTGTCGTCTGTAAATGTTCCTTCTGCACAAGTTCCCGAAGGTTGTTTGAAAAAAGCATTGTCATGCGAGATTTCGCCTTTGGGTTTTCATCTTAGTTCTGCTTGTAAAGAAAAAATCTGGAGAGGTGATTATATCGATATTTTTTCTTTGCTTCCTTTCTCCACAGAACATCATTATCATAAAAGGGATGACAAATTTGATGTCAAAAGAAATGCCTCAGTTCCCAGATCGTTTAATAATTGGTTGCAATCTTTTTGTATTTTTGCTAGTGTTCTGGGTGAAAAATCTCCTGATCATTGTAGTGGGCTTTTCCGACATGTTGAGATTATTTTGGAGGCCCATAAAAATTTTCATGGACAAGCTTGGTATTATTATGATGAATTGTTTCGACAGAAATTGGCAGTACATCATTCTCTTAAATGGGGAATGAAAGATGTGGGTCTTTGGTTAGACCTACTATTGCCGCAAGGACCTCAGTTTTCTAAGCCAGTTGTTGCAAAGCCTGTTGGATTTCATAAAGGTTTATGTTTTCATTTTAATGATGGTCAGTGTAAGTGGCCAGCCACTTGTAAATACAAGCATGAATGTGCATATTGTTCAGGTGCACATTCGGCAGCTAGAGGTTTTAAAAAAATAGCTATTGGTGATAATACTCCTTCGAAGGAGTCCTTTCTTAAAAGCAACGACTCCCGTGATGTTAGAAAACATGCTGCCGTGGCTTATTTGTTACCCAAATCAAGTGTCAGCAGCATTTCCAATTGAGGGTTTTTTGGAGGGTTTCCCATTGCCTTCGTTTTCTGGTTTTGGTTGCTCAGTTTATGGTAATTTATCTTCTGTTGATATTTACGAAGATGTGGTTTCTGATAAACTCTGTAAAGAAATTTCTGCAGGACGAATGGCGGGCCCTTTTTTGGAGGCACCGTTTGTTAATTTTCGTATTTCGCCCTTGGGAATTGTTCCTAAGAAGGAAGTAAATTCTTTTCGACTAATTCACAATTTATCATACCCAGGTGGTATTTCTTTGAATGATGAAATAGATCCTGAATTTTGTTTGGTGTCCTATTCTTCATTTGATGATGCATTGGAAATTATTAGGAGAGTGGGCGGTTCGCCTCTTTTGGCTAAAGCTGATGTGAAATCAGCCTTTCGATTATTGCCGATTCATCCTTTGGCCTTTAATTCATTGGGTATTTATTTTCAGGGGAAATATTATTTTGACAAGTGCCTACCAATGGGCTGTTCATTGTCCTGCAGATATTTTGAAATGTTTTCAACCTTTTTGGAGTGGGTGGTCAGTTCGCAGTCTGGTTCAGTTAACATGCTTCATTATTTGGATGATTTTTTGTTCGTTGGTAAAGATGACTGGATGGAATGTTTGTATTTATTTACTGAGTTCAAAATCATTTGCGAACAGTTTGGTGTTCCGTTGGCTCCTGAAAAATTGGTGCCACCTACGCATTGTTTAGAATTTTTGGGTGTCACTATAGACACTATACGGATGGAATTTTGTCTCCCTATGGCGAAAGTGAAGAAAATGTGTTTTTTTATTAGATTTTGTTCTCTCCAGGAGACAAGTTCATTTGCAAATGATACAATCTTTATTGGGCCTTTTGGCTTTTACGTCTAGGGTTATTCCAATGGGTAGGGTTTTTCTAAAAGATTGTATCGGGCTATTGCTGGAGTTCATTCTCCGTGGCATTTTGTTCACTTGACGGTGTCTATTAAAGAAGATTTGATTATTTGGAAACTTTATTAGCTTTGTTCATTGGTCGTTCTGTATGGCAGGCCCCATTTTGTTTGGCTGCTGCTTTAAATTTGTTTACTGATGCTTCGGGTGCGATAGGTTATGGTGCATACTGGCAGGGACGTTGGTCTGTAGATACTTGCAGATATGTTTTTTTGTTATTAAGCCTGTTGTTTAGAGTGTTTTATTTTATATATTAATTTATATAAAGTCCTGACTATGGTACCATGACAAGTGGGAAGTGGGGCAAAACTGTCCCCCACAACCACCTATGGGGATGTGTCAGGCACAAAAGAATGAATTTTATAGGTTAATATAAAAGATTTTTGATTGGTCTATTTTAAAGTATTTATTTAAATATAAACAGTACTCAGCTCGTGCTGGAGGGTATATAAGTATGTTGATTGCATCACAAACTGTCAGATGACGTGGAGAATAGACATGTGCATTCGTTTTCGTCTGAATGCATTTTCGTCCGAATTTCAGGTATTTTCGTTATCGTTTTTTTTTTTACAAAAGATAACGAAAGCGCAGATTCCGAAAAACGAAAGATCCGACATAAACAAATGCTTTATTTTCGTTTTCGTTGCGACAACAGTTTGATATAGATAGGAGATTCGACATGACGCTAACAATAACAATTTGTGTCTATCGAACCTGTGGTCGGATGTGCCTAACCTTAACTCTATAGTCTATCCACCATAGTAGTCCAAGATTATTGGAAAAGATTCGACATAGAGAGAAAAGATTCGACATAGAGAGAGAAGATTCAACATAGAGAGAAAAGATTTGACGTAGAGAGAAAAATTAAGTAAAATAAAAATAATGATGATGATGGTTATTGGCCAATTGTAACCAAAGAGGAGGGCCAGTAAAATAGCTAGAACCGCATGTACAGCCAACTTAGTTTCACTTACAATTTGCTAGCAGAGAGAGACAGACACGCTGATTCATTTCAGAACAGTCAATCTTAGCTGGTCCGTTTGAAGTCATTGTCACTTTGTCAGAGAACCTGAACTACTTCATTTGAGCATAAGCTGAGCACAGCAGCAGAACAGTAGTGAAGCAAGCTACATCTGTGTTGTGAACTTGATAGATAGACTAGTGATACTAGTGTTGCTGCTAGTGTTGTGATAGCCTCAGAGGCTGCTCATGTTGTGGATGGGGGTGATTTATAGATTGAGATTCTATATACCCTATCTCCACTCCAGTCCATTTTCTGACTTGCAGATGCTGTAAAGTTCAGAAATGTACCGTTCTAATGTAAAAGTGAAGGCTGGTAGAGGTAGTGGTCGTGGTCGCGGTCACGGTGGACGCCTTGCTAAAAAAAGTGGCAAGGTCTCTGCTACTAGTGCCTCTGACACTTCTGCCGCCACCAACCTGCTGTCCACAGCAGTGGGTGTCACCGCCAGTGCCACCAGCAAAGCTAGTTCCACCACCCCCAGTTCTTCTAATATTACTTTTCCTGCCAGACCACCAACATCTGCTGCCACTTCCACTGCCAGTGCAGCGCCTCCTTCCACTTCTACAGGTGTCATCACTGCATATTTTTATGGAATAGGCAAGAAACCTAGTAAAGTGGAGTTGCCTTTACAGTCACCACCACCAATCACACTACTAGTGCCACTGCCCAGCTCCCCAAAGAAGCAATTGAGGGAGACAGCAGCAGAGACAGAGTGTGAGACTTTTTCTTCATTGGCCCAAGAAGATGATTTAGAATGTGATGCTCCTCTTTCCCCAAACACTGCGGATGTTTTATACAATCTTAGCCCACATGACTTACAGCTTGACCTGGAGAAAGTGCAAGAGGGATATTCTGTGAGGAGTAGGACAGGTAGCAGTCCACTTTTTTCATCTGCTGCTAACTCCCCTTCTCCCTCTGTTATTATGGAAGAATCCTGTGATGATATTACTGACCTCCCAGTCCCCAGCACCCCTGCCATTAGCAGCACTAGTTCAAGTTCACCAAGTGTAACTGTAGTGGCAACAGCTTCCACCACTGGTGTGATACCTGCTGCAGCTATATCAGCCCTAAATAGATATCAACAGGGTCAAGGGGCTGCATCCCGCCGCAGCAACGTTTGGAAATACTTTCAAACATTGGAAGGCGGGTTCTTTGCCAAGTGTAAATTGTGTGAGAAGCAAGTAAGTAGGGGTAAAAAGTTAGGTAATTTAACCAATGCTGGTATGAACCTACACCTTAAAATTTACCACCACTCTACTTTACTGCGGGCAGAGGCAGAAAAAGAAGATGGTAGCGCAGGAAGCAGCATAACGGACTCTGACTGTACTGGTGGTACCTCCTCAAGCACACCACTTACTCAGAGCACAGGAGGCAATAGAGAGGGTTCAATTAATACAACCTGTCCACGTGCAGTAGTTCCACTGAAGACCCAAACAGGCTCCTTGTCCTCCCAAGGACATCATCAGCCTACCCTTGATAGTTTTGTTGGCTTTAGTTCCAAGGGCATGTCAAAACAGCAGGCCAACAAGATCACCCGCCTCATTGGCCAATTTATTGCTGTTGGAGGAGCCTCTTTTCGCATGATTGAAGGGGAGCTGTTTTAACAACTCATGCATGCCCTTGCTCCACAATACATTGTTCCTGCAGGAACTACTTTCAGCAGAAAGATTATTCCAACACTATACCACTCGTGCATTGGATTATTAAAGGAAAAAATGGCCAAAGCTGAGGGTCAGACAATTCATTTGATAACTGATTTGTGGACAGCTCCCAGCGGTCAACACGCTTTCCTGTCTTTGACTGCACACTGGTGGCAGGCCACTGTGCCTGTTGGTGGTGGCACTGGTGTAAGAGTTCAAACTCCATCAGGAAGCAGGTCTGCAGTGCAAGACCAGCAGGGTTATCAAGCTTTCCTGCTCCACACAGAAGTCCGTGATGACCAACACAGCTCTGCCAACATATTGCGGGCAATTAAATCAATGTTGGCCAATTGGTTTGGAGAGCAGGCAGTCACCAATGTCTCTGTTGGGTTCATTGTGACAGAAGGAGGTTCAAACATGGTTAAAGCTCTCCAAGATGGATCTTTTGTCGGTGTGCGCTGTTCTGCACACATACTGCATTTAGTGGTCAAGGGTGCAATCCCAGTGGAGAAAAACAACAAGATTGCTCAAATCTTGGACCTTTGCAGAAAGATTGCAGGGCATTTCCACCGCAGTGTAGGGGCTAGTCAACTGTTGAGGGAGGAGCAAGAACAATCAGGGCTCCCCATACATCGCCTGAAACAAGATGTCAGCACCCGGTGGAACTATACCCTGGAAATGCTGGAACGCATTTTGGAGCAAAAGACAGCCATCCACAATCTATCATCCCGCCACAGCATCGGGATTGATTCCACACTGGGACGTGATGATTGGTGTATAATTGGGCAGCTCGTTTATATCTTAAAACCCTTTCGGAATGTGATGGAAAACTTGAGTCAGAGCAATGCCAGCCTAGGACAGGTCATACCCTTGTTTACCTATCTCATAGTTAAGATGGGATCGTTCCTAGAAAACAGTGAGCCTGTTTGTGGCAGCCCACTTCATGCCGATGTAGCATCTTTCATCAGAAAGCTACAAGCTAACTTAAAAGATCGGTTAAATGACCGTGTCCGCAAAAGCCCTGAACTCATGCTGGCTTCCCTGTGTGATCCCAGGATCAAAGGTAAACTGGCACTCAGAGACAACAGCCTCTCTTACTGGAAAGAAAAATTGATTGAAAGGGTCCGGAATTTGCAGCAACACAGATGTACGACGGATGAGGCCAGTTTGGAAGATTCACCTGTCATGTCTGCTATTCCAAGGCCTGGCACCATCACTCAAAAACAACAGAGTGGAGCATGTGCATGTTGAGTAGAGGCACATGACAATCTGGTGGATGCAGGTCAAGCAGCAGGTAATCGAGAGGAGAGCAGTGCCTCTGAAATGGTCAGGGCCTACCTATATGAATTTGCTTTGTAAGAAAGAAAAGCCACGCTGTACAGAGGGACACCCTACTGCTAGCGGGACACCTGGATGCAGTCCATTACGTGCCTGTTTTGTATATCATCCATTACGCTGCTCAGAGGATTGCTTCATTGCTAGCCGCACACCCGGATTTGGGTTCACATACGTGCCTGTTGTGCTTGCAATCTGGTAAGCGCATATTTTAGGTGGTGGAGGATCACTGTGAGGGGTGTTTTTATTTCCTACCTTTCCACACTGGCTTTCATGGAGAGCTATCATGGGACTCTTCCCATCTCCATAGAAGACTCTCTGGATTTCTGGGTTCACTGACTTTGTTATCATTTTTTGCACATTCATGATTTGATACATTTTGATGTTATTTTGTATTTTTCTTTGCATTAATTGATTTTTATGCAATTTGTTTCATCTACGGTATAACTCCAATGAGGCAGGATGCTCTCCAGGGGGCAGCTTAAGGGCAGCCACCCTATTGCATCACACCGCAGAGCTCTGCAGGTGCAGGGCTCTGCTGACTCCCCGCTGACCTTTTAAAGTTCCTTAGTGTGGGCCATTTTTGCCATGTGTGCAGTAGATCACACCATTGCTGTTTGCAACCTATGTCTGAAGCGGATCAAGCATGGCCAGAACAGCTGCCCCTTGGGCACCATATGCTTGACCAGGCATATGATGACCTGCCATGCAGTCCATTGGCAACAGCATTTGAAAGACCCACATCAAGAAAAAAAGCAGACTTCTCCTTGCTCCTCATCTGGGATCTCCAACCCTACTATACCTCCAGTCCTCTAAAAAACCTGCACTGAGAGGAATGAAGGTATAGCAATAGGTGTCACAAGTACTTGCAGCCAATCTGCTAGCAGTACACCACCAATTGATTTCAGCAGGCAAATTTCCCTACCCCAGTTACTGAATTGTAAAAACACATTCGGTCCCAGCCATCCACCTGCTCAGCATCTAAATTTTAGCTTGGCCTAATTGCTAGCACTGCAACTGCTGTCTTTTCAGCTGGTAGACTCTGCCCCCTTTCGTGAATTTGTGGAATGTGCTGTACCACAGTGGCAGGTTCCAAAATGGAATTTTTTTTCACATAAGGCCATTCCGGCTCTCCACTGTCATCTGGAAGGCAATGTTTTGGCCTCGTTGGACAGGGCGGTCAGCAGTAAGGTTCATAATATCGCTGACACATGGTCCAGCAGGCAAGGGCAGGGACGTTACCTTTCCTTCACGGCACACTGGGTGTCATGAACCTTGGAATACTGGATTGTCATGAAGCTTGGAATACTGAAGTATTTCTCCTCTGATTCATAATGCTGGGACAAATACTGTTAGGAGATGCTGATGTCAATTCCAGTCACCTGTCTGTCTGTTGCCTGCTAGAATGTGTATTGTAAATAAGTCTAGTATGGGATCTAAGAGTCATTAGATCCCCATTGTTGTTTGTGTTAATTAACTCTGCTATTGTGTGAAGAAGAGTTCAGTGTTGATTTATGATAATGTTGATTGTGTTCTCTGAGCTACAAGACAGCCAGTCTGGCCTAAAGGTCATGACTGAGTCATCTAGGCTGTCTAAAGGGATTAGTTAATTAGCCCATGTTAATTAGGTGTATGTTCAGAGAAATATGAGCAGGAGGTATACACCTCCTCTTTTACTGTATAAAAGAGCCTGTATTTCTTTCAATAAAAGAGATCCCTGTTTGAACTTACATACAGCCTGCCTGATGTTTGTTCTGAGCTATCACAACTGGATTCGAACGGCACATAGCTGTAGTTCTAATCCCGGAGCATCGGACGACTGAACCATCAGACGTTGCGATCTGCAATCTGATTCTATAGCAGCAGAGGAGTGTCGCGAGCGTGGAACCGAGCGAGCAGGGGCTTGTTACACTGGGTAACTCTGCTGGCAGCTGGGAAGGATGCAGGGCAGGGTTCAGTGTTGTTGGAGCTTGTTCCGCCACCATGCCTCCAAAAAGCAAGTGTTGATTCTGCGACAGCTCTCTGCTCCACCCCCTCCTCTTCTTCTTCCTCTATGGCCTTTTCTGCAGAATTGTCCTCTGAACCAGCAATGCTCTGTAAGCATTCAAGGGGCTACCCAAGCAGTCAGGCTTAAAGATGCCATGCGGTGCTTGAGTTGGTCTGCCTAGGGGACAGGAGCCACACTGGGGCAAAGATTCTGTCCGCTCTGCAGGGGCAGGCTCAGAGGGGGTTGACACCATGCCAGCTTCAGCCAGGAATGGTTACATAGTTATATAGTAGGTGAGGTCAAAAAAAGACACAAGTCCATCAAGTCCAACCTATGTGTGTGATTATATGCCAGTATTACCTTGTATATGCCTGTATTCTGTGGTTGTTCAGGTGCTTATCTAATGGTTTCTTGAAACTATCGTTGCTCCCCGCTGAGACCACTGCCTGTGGAAGGGAATTTCCTATCCTTGCCGTTCTCCCAGTAAAGAACCTTCTACATAGTTTAAGTTTAAACCTCTTTTCTTCTAATATTAATGAGTGGCCATGAGTCTTGTTAAACTCCCTTCGCAAAAAAGTTTTATTCCTATTGTGGGGTCACCAGTACGAAATTGAAATCATATCCCCTCTCAAGCGTCTCTTCTCCAGAGAGAATAAGTTCAGTGCTTGCAACCTTTCCTCATAACTAGGCATGAGCTTCGAGTTCGAGTCGAACTCATGTTCGACTCGAACATCGGCTGTTCGCCAGTTCGCTGAATAGCGAACAATTTGGGGTGTTCGCGGCAAATTCGAATGTCGCGGCAAATTCGAATGCCGTGGAACACAATTTAAAAGTCTATGGGAGAAATCAAAAGTGCTAATTTTATATGCATGGTATTGTCATAAAAAGTGTTTGGGGACCCGGGTCCTGCCCCAGGGGACATGGATCAATGCAAAAAAAGTTTTAAAAATGGCCATTTTTTCGGGAGCAGTGATTTTAGAGTTTTTGACAATTCCTTTATTTAAATGTTCTTCTTTTTTCTATCTTCTTTCTTCTATCTTCCTTCGGTTTCTTCCTCCATCTTCTTCTTCTGGTTCTTCCTCCGGTGTTCTCATCCGGCATCTTCCTCCGCGGCATCTTCTTATCTTCTTCTCCTCGGGCCACTCCGCATCCATGATGGCATGGAGGGAGACTCCCGCTGTGTGACGCTTCTCTCTTCATCTTCTTCTCTTCATCTTCTTCTATTCATCTTCTTCTCTTCATCTTCTTTTCGGACCGCTCCGCATCCATGATGGCATGGAGGGAGGCTCCCGCTGTGTGACGCTTCTCCTCTTCTGACGGTTCTTAAATAACGGGGGCGGGGCCACCCGGTGACGCATGGGGACTTCCCTGTGGCCTACCCCGTGACATCAGAGGGGGGCGGGGTCACCCGTTACGTAACCCCGCCCCCTTATGACATCACAGTGAATGCCACAGGGAAGTCCCCGTCAAGTCCCCGTGCGTCAGAGGGGGCGGGGTCACTGGGTGGCCCCGCCCCCCATTATTTAAGAACTGTCAGAAGAGGAGAAGCGTCACACAGCGGGAGCCTCCCTACATGCCATCATGGATGCGGAGCGGGCCAAAAAGAAGATGAAGACAAGAAGATGAAGAGAAGAAGATGAAGAGAAAAGGATGAAGAGAAAAAGATGAAGAGAGAAGCGTCACACAGCGGGAGCCTCCCTCCATGCCATCATGGATGTGGAGCGGCCCGAGGAGAAGAAGATAAGAAGATGCCATGGAGGAAGATGCCGGACGAGAACACCGGAGGAAGAACCAGAAGAAGAAGAAGACGGAGGAAGAAACTGAAGGAAGATAGAAGATAGAAGAAAGAAGATAGAAGAAAGAAGAAGCATTTAAATAAAGGAATTGTCAAAAATTGTCTCTTGTCATTTTTAACATTTTTGACAGTTTTTTTGTGAAATGGTAGGGGTATTTTTATACCCCCTTACCATTTCACACAGGGGGCAGGGCCAGGATCTGGGGGTCCCCTTGTTAAAGGGGGCTTCCAGATTCCGAGAAGCCCCCCACCCACAGACCCCCACAACCACCGGGCAAGGGTTGTGGGGATGAGGCCCTTGTCCCCATCAACATGGGGACAAGGTGTTTTGGGGGGCTACCCCAAAGCACCCTCCCAATGTTGAGGGCATGTGGCCTGGTACGGTTCAGGGGGGGTGCTCTCTTGTCCCCCCCTCTTTTCCTGCGGCCTGCCAGGTTGCGTGCTTGGATAAGGGTCTGGTATGGATTTTTGGGGGGACACCACACCGTTTTTTTTTTAAATTTTGGAGCGGGGTTCCCCTTAAAATCCATACCAGAACTGAAGGGCCTGGTATAGATTTTGAGGGGGACCCCACGCCATTTTTTTTTTTAATTATGGCCGGGGTTCCCCTTAATATCCATACCAGACCTGAAGGGCCTGTTATGGAATTTAGGAGGACCCCCCACGTCATTTTTTTTTTCAATTTTGGTTCAAGGTTCCCCTGTGGGGAATTCCCATGCCGCTTTTATCAATGAACTTTTATGTGTATTGTCGGACCGGCAATTCATTAATAGCCGCCAGTAGTTTTAAATTACTTTTTTTCCTTTGAAATGTCATCTTGCTGTCAGACTGTTCTAAACACGGGAAACATGCGCCCCTTTACAGGCATACTATAGACACCCCCAAGGTACGAAATTTAAAGGGATATTACACTTTTATTGTTTCACATTAAGCATTATTAAAATCACTGCTCCCGAAAAAAAGTCAGTTTTTAAAACTTTTTTTGCATTGATCCATGTCCTCTGGGGCAGGACCCAGGACCTCAAACACTTTTGATGACAATACTTGCATATAAGCCTTTAAAATTAGCACTTTTGATTATTCATGTTTGTGTCCCATAGACTTTAACGGTGTTCACGTGTTCAAACAAATTTTTTGCCTGTTCGCAAGTTCTGGTGCGAACCGAACAGGGGGATGTTCAGCTCATCCATACTCATAACTAATATCCTCCAGACCCTTTATTAGCTTTGTTGCCTTTCTTTGTACTCGCTCCAGTTCCAGTACATCCTTCCTGAGGACTGGTGCCCAGAACTGGACAGCATACTCTAGGTGCGGCCGGACCAGAGTCTTGTAGAGTGGGAGAATTATTGTTTTATCTCTGGAATTAATCCCTTTTTTAATGCACGCCAATATTCTGTTTGTAGGCAGCAGCTTGGCATTGCATGCCACTGCTGAGCCTATCATCTACTGGGACCCCCAGGACCTTTTCCATCCTAGATTCCCCCAGAGGTTCTCCCCCCCATGTATAGATTGCATTCATATTTTTGCCACCCAAATGCATTATTTTACATTTTTCTACATTTAACCTCATTTGCCATGTAGTTGCCCACCCCATTAATTTGTTCAGATCCTTTTTCAAGGTTTCCACATCCCGCGGAGAAGTTGTTGCCCTGCTTAGCTTAGTATCGTCCACAAATACAGAGATTGAACTGTTTACCCCATCCTCCAGGTCATTTATGAACAAATTAAACAGGATTGGTCCCAGCACAGAACCCTGGGGGACCCAACTACCCACCCCTGACCATTCCGAGATCATCATCCTCTGAACTCGCCCTTGAAGCCAGTTTTCAATCCATGTACTCACCCTATGGTCCAAGCCAATGGCCTTATTTTGTACAGTAAACATTAATGGGGAACTGTGTCAAATGCTTTTGCAAAATCCAGATACACCACGTCTACGGCCTTCCTTTATCTAGCTGGCAGCTCACCTCCTCATAGAAGGTTAATAGATTGGTTTGGCAAGAACAATTCTTCATGAATCCATACTGATTACTGCTAATCATACCTTTCTCATTACTAAAATCTTGTATATAGTCCCTTATCATCCCCTTCAAGAGTTTACATACTATTGATGTTAGGCTAACTGGTCTGTAATTCCCAGGGATGTATTTTGGGCCCTTTTTAAATATTGGTGCTACATTGGCTTTTCTCCAATCAGCTGGTACCATTCCAGTCAGTAGACTCTCAGTAAAAATTAGGAACAAATGGTCTGGCAATTACTTGACTGAGTTCCCTAAGTACTCTCGGGTGCAAGCCATCTGGTTCCGGTGATTTATTAATGTTAAGTTTCCCAAGTCTAATTTTAATTCTGTCCTCTATTAACCATGGAGGTGCTTCCTGTAATGTGTCATGAGTAGGGATGAGCTTCGTGTTCGAGTCGAACCCATGTTCGACTCGAACATCGGCTGTTCGATCGTTCGCCGAATTGCGAACGTTATGGGCCGTTCGCGCTAAATTCGTGTGGCGCGTCACGGCCCATAATTCACTGCGGCATCGCAGTGCATTGCTGGCTGATGATTGGCCAAGCATGCACTATGACCCGCATGCTTGGCCAATCACAGCGCTGTCAGTAGAGAGAGCTGTAATTGGCCAAAGCCAGGGTGGCTTTGGCCAATTATGGCTCAGGGGATTTAGTACACACCCCACACTATATAAGGCCGCCTGCACGGCGGCCCTGTGTAGTGTGTGTTCCGGTGTGCTGAGAGATAGAGAGAGAGAGAGACAGTGTCATTTGATTTGAGTTAGATAGATTAGGCAGAACAGTCAGTCAGTTAGCTGCACTTACAGTGTATTGTGTATATATATGCATCCCAGGTGTTGCATATATATATATACACTGTATTCAGTTTAGCTAGATCTGTTCCTGTTATCTTCTATCTAGACTATTTACATTTAATGCAGTGCGTCCTGCTCACAGTGTTCAGCTAGATCCGTTCCTGTTAAATTCCTACTGACCGGCAGGCTTGTCTGGTTACAGTATATAAAGCTACCTGAAGAAAATTACAGGTGTTCTATTTGATCCTATTAGTACCACGGTCAGGCAGCTAGACTATTTACATTTAGTACAGTGCGTCCTGCTCACAGTGTTCAGCTAGATCCGTTCCTGTTATCTTCCTACTGACAGGCAGGCTTGTCTGGTTACAGTATATAAAGCTACCTGAAGAAAATTACAGGTGTTCTATTTGATCCTATTAGTACCACGGTCAGGCAGCTAGACTATTTACATTTAGTACAGTGCGTCCTGCTCACAGTGTACAGCTAGATCCGTTCCTGTTATCTTCCTACTGACAGGCAGGCTTGTCTGGTTACAGTATATAAAGCTACCTGAAGAAAATTACAGGTGTTCTATTTGATCCTATTAGTACCACGGTCAGGCAGCTAGACTATTTACATTTAGTACAGTGCGTCCTGCTCACAGTGTACAGCTAGATCCGTTCCTGTTATCTTCCTACTGACAGGCAGGCTTGTCTGGTTACAGTATATAAAGCTACCTGAAGAAAATTACAGGTGTTCTATTTGATCCTATTAGTACCACGGTCAGGCAGCTAGACTATTTACATTTAGTACAGTGCGTCCTGCTCACAGTGTACAGCTAGATCCGTTCCTGTTATCTTCCTAATGACAGGCAGGCTTGTCTGGTTACAGTATATAAAGCTACCTGAAGAAAATTACAGGTGTTCTATTTGATCCTATTAGTACCACGGTCAGGCAGCTAGACTATTTACATTTAGTACAGTGCGTCCTGCTCACAGTGTTCAGCTAGATCCGTTCCTCTTATCTTCCTACTGACAGGCAGGCTTGTCTGGTTACAGTATATAAAGCTACTTGAAGAAAATTACAGGTGTTCTATCCCAGCTTAGTGCAGCTACAGGCCATTAGTATGTCTGGAAGGCCAAGAAGGAGAGGCAGACAGTCACAAGCCAATAAGAGAGGGCAAGCAGGCTCTGTGTCTAGTGCTGGTCGTGGAGACGGTGCATCCTCATCAGCACGTGGCCATGGGACACGCTTGGCCTTTTTTTCGGCAGCTGGCCATGTTGAGCCGCAACATGCGAAAGACTTGGTCGAGTGGATGACCAAGCCGTCCTCATCCTCCTCATCCTCTCTCACCCATGCCCAGGGTGCTTTGTCTGGCAAAGCAGCGGCCTCTTCCCTCAGCTCAATGTCATCAGTGACTCCTTCCCTAGCTCCACCATGTCCTCATGAGGATTCCCTCGAACTGTTTGACCACAGTGTTGGGTACATGCTCCAGGAGGATGCCCAGCGTTTGGAAGGCTCTGATGACGATACTGAGCTCGATGAAGGCAGTAACATGAGCGCGGACAGAGGGGGTGCCCAAGAAGGACAGCAATCTGGCAGTCATGCTCCCCCTGCTGCAGCATACTGCCAGGTTTGCTCCAGTGATGAGGAGGGAGGGGATGATGAGGTCACTGACTCAACGTGGGTGCCTGATAGGAGAGAGGAGGAGGAGGAGGAGGAGGAGGAGGAGGAGGAGGAGGAGGCGGCAGCACATCACCAACGAGGCAGGATGCCCTCCAGGGGCCAGCCTAAGGGCAGCACATTGACTGCATCACACCCCAAAGCTCCACATGTGCAGGGCGCTGCAGTCTCTGCGCGTTATTCAAAAAGTTCTTTGGTGTGGGCCTTTTTTGAGACGAGTGCATCAGATCGCACCGCTGCTATTTGCAACATATGTCTCAAGCGTATCTCGCGTGGCCAAAATATCTCCCGCTTGGGTACCACATGCTTGACCAGACATATGTTGACCTGCCATGCAGTTCGTTGGCAAGCGTATCTAAAAGACCCACACCAAAGAACAAAGAGGATCTCTCCTTGCTCCTCATCAGCTGAGATTTCCAACCCCACTAGACCTTCAGTCCTCTCTGAGACCTGCAGTGAGAGGAATGAAGGTGTAGAATTAGGTGTGTCACAGCCAAGTACTTGTGGGCAATCTGCTTTTGGTACACCGACGTCAGATTGTACCAGGCAAATTTCCCTGCCCCAGCTGCTGCACCGCCGAAAGAAGTTTGCTCCCAGCCATCCACATGCCCAGCGGTTGAATGCTAGCTTGGCAAAATTGCTAGCACTTCAACTGCTGCCTTTTCAGTTGGTAGACTCTGCCCCCTTCCGTGAGTTTGTGGAATGTGCGGTTCCTCAGTGGCAGGTACCCAAACGCCACTTTTTCTCACGGAAGGCGATTCCGGCTCTCTACCGGCATGTGGAAGGCAATGTCCATGCCTCGCTGGACAGGGCGGTCAGCGGTAAGGTGCATATTACCGCTGACTCATGGTCCAGCAGGCATGGACAGGGACGTTACCTAAGTTTCACGGCGCATTGGGTGACTCTGCTGGCAGCTGGGAAGGATGCAGGACAAGGTGCAGTAGTGTTGGAGGTTGTTCCGCCACCACGCCTCCAAAATGCTGATTGTGACACACCTCTCTCCTCCACCCCCTCCTCTTCTTCTTCCTCCATGGCCTCTTCCTCGGAACCAGCGGTGCTCCGTAGGCGTTCAAGGGGCTACGCAAGTACGCAGGCCAAAAGATGCCATGCGGTGCTTGAGCTGGTGTGCTTGGGGGACAGGAGCCACACTGGGGCAGAGGTTCTGTCAGCTCTGCAGGGGCAGGTTCAGAGGTGGTTGACGCCACGCCAACTTAAGGCAGGAATGGTGGTTTGCGACAATGGCACCAACCTCCTCTCTGCCCTCCGACAGGGACAAATGACCCATGTGCCCTGTTTGGCTCACGTCCTTAACTTGGTGGTGCAGCGGTTCTTGGGCAGGTACCCGGGCTTACAGGATGTCCTGAGGCAGGCCAGGAAAGTCTGTGTGCATTTCCGCCGGTCATATAATGCCAGTGCTCGGCTGACGGACCTCCAAAAGGAGTTTAACCTGCCCAAGAACCGCCTAATCTGTGACATGCCCACCAGGTGGAACTCAACGTTGGCCATGCTGCAGCGGCTGCACACGCAGCAGAGGGCCATAAATGAGTACCTGTGCGACTATGGCACCAGGACAGGGTCAGGGGAGCTTGGTTTTTTTTCCCCACGCCAGTGGGCCATGATCAGGGATGCATGCACTGTCCTGTCACCATTCGAGGAGGCCACGAGGATGGTGAGCAGTGACAGTGCATGCATCAGTGACACTGTCCCCCTTGTCCACCTGTTGGAGCACACGCTGCGTGGAATAATGGACAGGGCACTTGAGGCAGAACAGAGGCAGGAAGAGGAGGACTTCCTTAGCTCTCAAGGCCCCCTTTATCCAGACAGTGTTCCTGCGTGCCCGCCGATCACACAGGAAGAGGACGAGGAGGAAGAGGAGGAGGAGGAAGATTGTGTCAGTATGGAGGTGGAGCCTGGCACTCAGCATCAGCAGCAGTCTTTAAGGGATCAGTCCCAAGAAACACATGGACTTGTACGTGGCTGGGAGGAGGTGGCTGCGGACCATGTCGTTCTTAGTGACCCAGAGGACTCCGGACCGAATGCCTCAGCAAACCTACGCTGCATGGCCTCCCTGATCCTGCAAAGCCTGCGTAAGGATCCTCGTATTCGTGGTATCAAGGAGAAGGACCAATACTGGCTGGCAACCCTCCTTGATCCACGTTACAAGGGTAAGGTTGCGGACCTTATCTTGCCATCGCAGAGGGAGCAGAGGATGAAACATCTTCGGGAGGCCTTGCAGAAAGGTCTGTGCAACGCGTTCCCAGAGACTGGGAGGTTACAAACTCCTGTTTCTGGACAACGTGTTGCTGAGGCTTCGGTCAGTCAAAGAAGGAGCGGTGGAGAAGGTGGCCGTCTGACCGATGCGTTCAGACAATTTTTTGGTCCGCAGCCCCAAGGTATGATCGGTTCCAGCAACCATCGCCAGCGTCTGTTTTACATGGTGCAGGAATACCTAGGGGCAAGATCAGACTTGGACACCTTTCCCACCGAAAATCCTCTGGGTTACTGGGTCTTGAGGATGGATCACTGGCCAGAGCTTGCACAGTATGCAATTGAGCTACTGGCCTGTCCTGCATCCAGCGTTCTTTCGGAACGCACATTCAGTGCTGCTGGAGGCGTGGTAACCGATCACAGGGTGCGTCTGTCCACCGACTCGGTCGATCGGCTGACCTTCATAAAAATGAATGAGTCTTGGATCACCACCAGCTACCAAGCACCTGATGCTGATGTAACCGAATAATTTTTTTTGAAATCTCAGATCCCTTCAAAGACTGCCTATGCTGATGCTGAGTGACTATCCCTGAGTAATTATCCTCTTCCTCCTCAATCATCACGCTGATAGCTTGTTGCAGTGTTGTGGCACCAGCACCAGTGCCTAAGGCCCAATTTTTCTGCCCCTGTCTAACAGGGGCGTGTAATTACAATTTTTGATGCAATACTTTGCAGCAGGGCTCGTTCCTGCGTTCCAACTAGAGTGTCTGTGAGGGGTTGCAGTGTTGTGGCACCAGCACCAGTGCCTAAGGCCCAATTTTTCTGCCCCTGTCTAACAGGGGCGTGTAATTACAATTTTTGAAGCAATAATTTGCAGCAGGGCTCGTTCCTGCGTTCCAACTAGAGTGTCTGTGAGGGGTTGCAGTGTTGTGGCACCAGCACCAGTGCCTAAGGCCCAATTTTTCTGCCCCTGTCTAACAGGGGCGTGTAATTACAATTTTTGAAGCAATAATTTGCAGCAGGGCTCGTTCCTGCGTTCCAACTAGAGTGTCTGTGAGGGGTTGCAGTGTTGTGGCACCAGCACCAGTGCCTAAGGCCTAATTTTTCAGCTCCTGTTCAACAGGGGCATGTAATTACAATTCTTGATCTAATATTTCACAGCAGGGCCCTGTGAGGGCTTACAGTGTTGTGGCCACAGCAACACCTAAGGCCCAAATTTCTGCTGAGTATATAGGGCAGGACCCTACTTTCAAACATCTAACTTACAAACGACTCCTACTTGCAAACGGAAGGAGACAACAGGAAGTGAGATGAAATCTACCCCTAGGAAGGGAAATTCTCTCCTGTAAGAGTTAATATGGGAAAACAAGTTCTCCTTTCCACTGATGCTTTCCAATCCTTGTTCCACAAAAAAACCCAAATTTTCAAAAAACATTTTTCATTGGGACAAAAAAGTGAGGTGAAATCTTCTGAAGAGGAGGAAAGACAGCAAAACAAATGTCACAGGGGTGATAACCCTTCCCTATGTTTTCCAAAAAGCTTAGAAAAGATTTTTTGGCTGGAGCTAAACACGTTAAAAATGTTCAAAATTACAAACAGATTCTACTTAACAACAAACCTACAGTCCCTGTCTTGTTTGCACCGCCTGTATACTGCTGTTCAGAGTATATAGGGCCTGGTGGCCCCACACCTTTCCTTATTTTAATTTGGGTGCGGGGTTCCCCTTAATATCCATACAAGACCCAAAGGGACTGGTAATGGACTGGGGGGTACCCATGCCGTTTGTCTCACTGATTTTCATCCATATTGCCATGACCCGACATGACATTAAACCCGCAAGCAGTTTTAAATGAGATTTTTTCCTTTAAAAATGACATTTGGTGCAGGGACTGTTCTAAACATGGGAAACACGCGTCACTTTACAGGCATACTATAGACACCCCCCAGGTACGATATTTAAAGGAATATTTCACTTTTTTTTTTTTACTTTAAGCATCATTAAAATCACTGCTCCCGAAAAAACGGCCGTTTTTAAAAGTTTTTTTTGCATTGATACATGTCCCCTGGGGTAGGACCCGGGTCCCCAAACCCTTTTTAGGACAATACCATGCAAATTAGCCTTTAAAATGAGCACTTTTGATTTCGAACGTTCGAGTCCCATAGACGTCAATGGGGTTCTAACGTTCGTGCGAACTTTCGGTCCGTTCGCGGGTTCTGGTGCGAACCGAACCGGGGGGTGTTCGGCTCATCCCTAGTCATGAGGATAGACACCGCAGTTTTGGTTACTGAAGCCCCCCGATTCCCTCGTGAAGACTGAGGAGAAGAATAAATTCAATACTTTTGCCATCTCCCCATCCTTTGTAACCAGATGTCCTTCCTCGTTCTTTATGGGGCCAATATGATCTGTCCTCCCTTTTTCACTCATTACATACTTAAAGAATTTATTGGGATTTTTTTTGCTCTCCTCCGCTCTGTGTTTTTTATGTTCTATCATAGCCGTCCTTATTGCACCCATACATTTCTTTTTCCATTCTTTATAAAGTCTGAATGCTGTTGATGATCCCTCAACCTTGTATTTTTTTAAGGCCTTCTCCTTTGCCTTTATACGCATTTTTACATTGGAGTTAAGCCATCCAGGACTTTTGTTTGCTCTTTTAAATTTATTATCCAATGGAATGCATTGGCTAATGCCCTTATTTAATTTGCTCTTAAAGCAAACCCAGCTCTCTTCCGTGTTATTTGTTCCTAAGATTTTATCCCAATTTTTGCATTCTAGCAAGGTTCGTTTTTTAGGGAAGTGGGCTCTTTTGAAATTCAGTGTTTTTGTATTCCCCTTATGTTTCCTATTTGTGTGATTTATACTGAAGCCAATTGACCTGTGATCGCTGTTACCTAAATTGCCAAATTGCCCCGTATATCCACATCTGTGATCAGGTCTGTATTGTTGGTAATCAGTAGATCCAGTACAGACCTACGTGCACTCGCAGACCTACATGCACTCGCAGACCTACGTGCACCCGCAGACCCACTTGCAGACCTACGTGCACTCGCAGACCTACATGCAGACCTACATGCACTCGCAGACCTACATGCACTCGCAGACCTACGTGCACCCGCAGACCCACTTGCAGACCTACGTGCACTCGCAGACCTACGTGCAGACCTACATGCACCCGCAGACCCACTCGCAGACCTATGTGCACTCGCAGACCTACATGCAGACCTACGTGCACCCGCAGACCTACGTGCAGACCTACGTGCACTTGTAAACCTATGTACAGACCTACATGCACTCGCAGACCTACATGCAGATCTACATGCACTCGCAGACCTACGTGCACCCGCAGACCCACTCGCAGACCTACGTGCACTCGCAGACCTACATGCAGACCTACATGCACTCGCAGACCTACATGAACTCGCACACCTACGTGCACCCACAGACCCACTTGCAGACCTAAGTGCACTCGCAGACCTACGTGCAGACCTACGTGCACCCGCAGACCCACTCGCAGACCTACGCACAGACCTACGTGCACTCGCAGACCTACGTGCAGACCTACATGCACTCACAGACCCACGTGCACTCACAATACACAAGTACACAGTACACAATACACAAGTACTAACAATCCACACACACTACTTGGACAACACTCGGGTACTCACACTACACATGTACTATGACCCCTGTTATAACCTCCTGTTTTAAACTCTGGTTTTTAACTCACCACTTAGTCCAGTTCCACATGGTCTAAGTTTCAGCAAGCTCAAAGATGAGCAGGCTCACAATGAGTTCTACAGAGGGTTATATGGGCCTCAAGCGCCTGTGACCAATTAACCACTCCCCTTAATTAGTAGGCTGAAGGAAGCAAAGAAAGGAAAAAAAGCTGTTTAAAGAAGTATGCGACAATGCGCCAACCTTCTCTCCTCCCTCCGACAGGGAAACTTGACCTATGTTCCATGTCTGAAACACGTCCTGAATTTGGTGGTGCAGCGTTTCTTGACCAGATACCCAGGCTTACAAGATCTCCTGAGGCAGGCCAGAAAAGTCTGTGGTTATATCTGCCGGTCATACAATGCCAGTGTTCAGCTGGCTGACATTCAAAGGGAATGCAACCTGCCCACCAACCGCCTGATTTGTGACATGCCCATCAGGTGGAACTCAACATTGGCAATGCCGCAGCAGCACAGCAGAGGGCCATTAATGATGAGCTTGGCTTCTTTTCACCATGCCAGTGGTTACTGATCAAGGATGCGTGCACTGTCCTGTCACCAATTGAGGAGGCTATGAGGATGGTGAGCAGCGACAATGCATGCATCAGTGACACCGTCCCTCTACTCTTCCTGCTGGAGCACACGCTTTGTGGAATCATGAACAGGGCACTTTAGCAGAACAGCAGGAGGAAGAGGAGGAGGACTTCCTTTCCTCTCAAGGCCCCCTTTATCCAGATAGCATTCTTGCGGGGCCGCCAAACACACAGGAAGAAGAGGAGGAGGAGGATTGTGTCAGCATAGATGCAGAGGATAACACGCAGCAGTCTTCGAGGGATGGTTTTCAGTCCCCAGAAACTGAAGGAGTTGTATGTGGCTGGGAGGAGGTGGTTACAGATAATGTGATCCTTAGTGACCCATAGACATGTGCAATTCTTTTCATTTTTTAATGAATTTTGACAAATTAGTTAATCCTGAAACTTCCGAATTTCCAAATTTTTCAATTTACAAAATTTTTAATTTCCGTATTTTAGGATTTCCAAAAATTCAAAATTTCATAAATTCGGCATTTTGGAAATTTGGAATTTTGGAAATTGGAAAATTCTAAATTTCAGAAATTTGAAATTTCAGAAATTTGAAATTTCGGAAATTCGTAATTCGAAAATTTGAAAGCTAAAAATTTCAGAAATTCAAAATTTCTGAAATTCAAAATTTTGGAAATTCAGAAGTTCAGAAATTCAAAATTTCAGAAATTTGAAAATTCAAAAATTTGGAAATTTGAAAATCCAAAAATAAGAACGAAAATCTGAAAATTCAAAAGAATGAAAATCAGAAACTTTGAAAACCCAAAAATCTGAAATAATAACTAACTAATAATAACTAGTAAATTATAGGTATTGGAATTTCCTTTCAAATTTGGTTGTTAATGAATGTAACGAGTATGAATTTATCTGAATTTACGAATTATCTGAAATAAAGAATGCCTTATCTAAAGGAATGGAACATAACAATCTAATAATAATAAATAAAAATAATAATAATAAAACTTTTTTATTATTATTATTTATTATTATTTATAATTTGTTCCATTCCATTTGTTTAGATGCGGCATTCGTTATTTCAGATAATTTGTAACTTCAGATAAATTTGTATTCGTTACGTTCACAAACAGCCAAATTTGAAATTAGTTAGTTATCATTGTGAATTTCACAGATTTTCTATTTTTTTTAGATTTTTTAATTTTCAGATTGTTGAATTTTTGAATTTCTGAATTTGGAATTCGGAAATTCGAAAATTCAGAAATTTGAAAATCCAAATTTTCAGATTTACGAATTTCCAAACTTCCGAATTTCTGAATTTTCGAATTTCAGAAATAAGCAAAAAAACAAATGAAGCCAAAACACAAACGAACACATTTTTTGTCAGTGCACATGTCTAGTGACCTAGAGGATTCAGAATTGAATGCCTCTGCAAACTTACACTGCATGGCCTCCCTGATTCTACAAAGCCTGTGAAAGGACGCTAGGATTCATGATATCAAAGAGAGGGATCATTACTGGCTGGAAACCCTTCTTGATCCACGTTACAAGGGTAAAGTTACAGAACTCATCCTGCCTTTGCAGAGGGAGCAGAGGATGAAACATCTTCAGGAGGCCTTGAAGAAAAGTTTCTGTAAGCATTTCCAGACCCTGGGAGGTTACTATTTCTGAGGCTTCATTTGGTCAGAAGAAGAGCGGTGGGCTGGCTGACCGATGCCTTTAAACAATTTTTTCAGTCCTCAGCGCCAAGGTCTGATAGGTTCATGCAACCATTGCCAATGTCTGCATTATATGGTGCAGGTATATCTAGGAGCAAGAGCAGACTTGGAGACCTTTCCAACAGAGCATCCACTGGGTTACTGGGCCTTGAGGATGGACCACTGGCCAGAACTTGCTCAATATGCAATCGAGCTACTGGCCTGTCCTGCATCCAGCGTGCTTTCTGAACGCACATTCAGTGCTGCTGGAAGGTTTGTAATGGATCAAAGAGTGCCCCTGTTCACAGACTCCATTGATAGGCTCACATTTATACAAATAAATCAGTCCTGGATCAGCAGCTATCAAGCACCTGATGCTGATGTAACTAATTGAATTTGCTATGAATCTGGGATCCCTTGAAGACTGCCTATGCTGCCTATCCTCTTCCTCCTGAATCTTGATGATGCTAACTTCTAACAATATTTTTGGTTTAGGGCACTACCAACACCCAAGGCCCAAATTTTCTGCCCCTGTTTAACAGGGGAATGTAATTACAACTTTTGATATAATAATTAACAGCAGGGCCCATTCCTGCGCCCAACAAGAGTAACTGTGAGGGATTACAGTGTTGTGGCACCACCACCCAAGGCCCACGCTGTTTTTTTAAGGATTTTTTATGTATATAGCCAGGATCCAGCAATACATTACAGCCACAAGCAATTTTAAATGACATTTTTTTCTTTAGAAATGTCATTTTTCTGCAGTACTGTTATAAACATGGGAAAGATGCGCTACTTTACAGGCAGACTAAGGTAACCCCCCGACACAATATTTAAAAGAACATTTAATTTTCTTTGTTTCACTTTAAGCATTATTCCTTTTTAAAACTTTCTTTTGCATTGCTACATGTCCCCTGGGGCCGTACCCGGGTTCCCAAGCACTCTTTTATGGCAATAACTTGCATATAATCTTTTAAAATGAACACTTTTGATTTTTCACATTCGTGTCCTTTAGTCTTTAACAGTGTTCACGTGTTCGCACAAATGTTTTGTCTGTTCGCATGTTCTGGGGTGCAAACCGAACCAGGGGGTGTTTGGCTCATCCCTGACTTGGACAAAAAAAAGGTGCAGTGGAATTGACTGTAGATTTTATCAAAATACTGGGGAAGGTTAAAAGAGGAGAAATGAGTTTCCTATATTAAAATATCAGCACCCAGTCTTTTGTACTGACAAAAAGCTTTTTTTACAATTTTGGGGTAGATTGAAACCCTGTACATTAGGAGATAGCACCCTAAGTCCCATTAGGAAAACTTACAAAAAAGTTGAAACTTAAAAGTAGGAAGGTGATGATCAAAATGATAAGAGTAGAAAAATGCAGGGGAATGTTACTATAGAGCCACAGGCAATTCCACTGAGATTGGTTTATTATAGTTCTCCAGTATGGAACCTAACATTGTAGTTATCCCTATTTGTGGATTTGTTTGTTTTTACACTTATGTACGTCAAAAAGTGATTAGATTAACAAGACATTAATGAAATAATGGCATAGACCTTCCAACAAAACAAGAAAAATAATAATACAATGCCTAAGGGATATAAAAAATATAGAGTAGAGCAAAGAGGTTGGGAACCACCAAGTGGCCCGACTAAACAAAAACTTTGTGTGGACTACGAAGTCCAAAAGTCACCAACAGAATCCCAACCAAAAGGTTAGGAAAGCATATGATTAGGCAAAGCAATATTGGTAGAGTATGATCCATAAATGGATTCTAAAGGTGAGTGGGGGGACCAACAAGCAGAGGCGGGGAGACCCAGCCTCTGTTTACACTATATAATATACATATTAAAAAGTGCATATACACTGTGGGATTACGAACTGCAATCAGAAATAAGTATATAAATATATATAAGTATTATATGTTTTGTTCTCAATGACACACTGCAATCACCCCCCTTTCTCCTTGTTCAATATGCTGTTTGTCCCTTTCACCTTTCCCGCTGGGTGATATGTCTGGGCCCTTTGGTCTCCGCGGTGCTGCATGGGCACTGACACCCGGCGGGTGGGCTCCACCTGCCGCAGCCTAGGACGGTGACGGTTTTGCCTTCCCGTCCTTGGACTGGCTGTGGGGGGTGGAGCGCTCATATGCCTTCGCCGCCGTCCCTGAAGAAGGAACATACCAGTGTGACTACGGTCCTCTCCGAAACATGTTGGGAAATATGCATTAGCCGCCCACCCCCCACCAGACCTACCGTACCTCGGTGGATGGTTTGGGGTTGCTGGCATTGGGTGATATTATTTTTATATGCTCTACTTGTCTTTGTCATTTATACAGATACCAATTATTGATTGTATATGCTTGTCTTGTCCCTCTGGACATTTTAATCTATTTTTGTACACTAATAAAGCTGGCACTGCTGGTGCCTTTTACGGATAATACTTTCCCTACTCCTTTTTCTGCCTAAAAAATCCTAAGGGGCGTCCCCCACATGCACTCCGTTGCATACCAATTCCTCTAATTATTACCCAGGATGATGGCAGTATCTATCGCACATTAGCATGGTTTCCCTCAATTTCTCTTCCAAAGTATTATATATAAATATGATAAGTAGCAATAATTCTAACAGTGTCCAAATATTTTACTTGTTTTTTTCTCTAAACAGCAACTGTTTATCCTTTGCCCTAGCTTTATTATATGCTTTCCTTATAGTGATCTTTGTTTACCCCTTTTTAAGTAGCCTGCCTCTTAACTGTCGAGCTTCTTTATCAAAAAGTTCATCACTAGAGATGTTATGCCTTAGTCGCAGGTATTGTGAATATGGAATACTTCTAACCAGCTGTCGAGGGTGGGCGCTCCCAGCATAGAGGATAGTATTTCTTGCTGTTGGCTCTGCACCATCCTATGGAACCATCCTCTTGTACAAAAACCTCAATATCTAAAAAAGATAATCTAGTGGCACTATGTTGCATAGTGAATTTTAATTGGATTCCAAAACTTTCAGAAAATCTCTCAAGGATTTTTCATTCACACCTCAGAGTAAAAAAATATCATCAATGTATCTGTACCAGCAAATTATGCTGGACAGATACATTGAGATGGATTCATCTGAAAAAAAAAATTGCGTTCCCAACTTCCCAGGTACAGGTTGGTGTACGTTGAGGCTCAACAAGTCCCTATTGCCACCCCCTGCACCTGGAGGTAGTGAGAACCATTGAACGCAAAAATATTCCTGCTTAAGATGCGGTCAAGAAGCCTCAAAATAAACTTGTTAAAAGTCCTAGCTGTATAATCTTTTTTATCAAGAAATGGTATCCACCTCTGCTCCTAATTTGTGGGGAATACTGCAATAAAGGGCCTCCACATCAATAGACACAAAGAGACAGGTTTCCGGTAAGACAATACCTTCCAGCTTTCTGAGTATGTCGCCTGTATCCTGAATGTATGAGAGCAGGTTTGTGACATGGGGAACGCAGATTCGCAACCACCAGCCTGCTTGTAATCTCTGTTTTAGATCCAGTACCAGAGATTATCTGTCTCCCCTCCCACAGGTTCTTTGTGCAGAACTATTCAGAATTCTGCACCTTTAACTGGGACACACAGGGAACAGATATACTTCACACCACCAAACATACTTGCCCATTTTCGACATTTGGCTAGCCTAGCAATCTTGTTATATGCTTGTTTAAACAATAAAGCTTGATTTCTAGAAATACAAATAAATATATTTGATCTATATTAAGAGAATTAGAAGAGGCTATATTGTTGATAAGTCTTTAGGAAATTCTGGGGCCCAGCCTCTATGTTGAGTGCCCCTTTTTTTCAAATAGAAAGTTTTAATTTTGGATAGTGTCACAAGTTAGCCTGCAGTTTCCTTCTTGTGTATTCTTACCTATGTGCTACTTTTTCTACCCCGATTCCTTTCACATGTGTGGTTTGGTTGTGGGCTGCTATTCTGTGGGCTTTTATTTTCTTTCCTTTCATCACTTCCTGGCCGCTACCTAGTTTGGTTGCCTATATAAGACATGCTCAGTGTAGCCCACATTGCCGGAGCAACTTCACAGTTCTCTGAGCTCCTGTTCACTTGTTACTTGTGTAGCCTGTGCCTGACTACCCGTGTACTGACTCTTTCAAGGTTTGTGCTTGTTTGCTGCCCTTCCTGATCTTGGCTTGTGTCCTGGATTTCCTGTTGTCTCCTGCTATTTGTACTCCACCCACTAGAGTGGTCTCTGTATCCTTATCTGGGCTTACCTGGGGGCAATGACCTGGTTCCAGCTTGCTGCAAGTCCATCCAAAACATTTTTTTCCTAATAAGGAACCTCACTCTAAACTAATAACGAAATCTTCTTTCTTATACACACAAATATACAAGTGACATACAGTAGTTAATACTATACTCACATTGCTTTTTTATATGCCTTTTTGTTTGCTTTTGTAGTTGCTGCTTAATAGTACTGCCATTTAGCTTACTGTTAACCAGTATTTCCAAATCCTTATAAAGCAATTTTTGCACAGCTCTATGCCATTTAATGTACAGAAATCATTGCTATTTTCCCTGCCTTATTGCCAATGTGAAAAAAGCCAAGTCTTACATGTTGCAGAGGTGCCCCTCAATGGATAGGTAAGCATATTCAAGGATCTTACCAAGTCAGGGCGATAGATCTTTTTTTTTCCTGGGGGGGGGTTCAGGTTTATCAAACCCTAAGGCCCCTTCCACATGAGGTGGACTCCACCAGGGGTCCTGTCCGCCTGCTCAGTAAGGAATCTGCCCACTGATTCCCACTGAGCAGGCAGATGGCTGGTCTGTGTCCACTCCGCTTATTCAGAGTGGACACAGACACAGCCCGCTTTCCCCTATGGGCGATCGGATGTAAACGGACTGCCTGTCCGTTTACACCCGACTGCAATCTGATTCATTTTGCTAGATGGATTGTCATGTAGGGTGTATGAATGAAACCCAAGACTGAATTTTAGCTAACCTTACTGTGCAAACTGAGCAGGTGGAAAGGGCAACATATATTTTTAACCTTAAAAAAAGTCCTAAGAAATTTTATGAAATGTTTTAAGAGATTTTTAAAAAAGTGCACTGCCTACCAGGATGGTGCCCTTTGCACCTGGTCAGTAAAATTGGCTCTTATTCAGTTCTAATATACAACATGAGCAGTTGCAAACTGCACCATATTATGGCAGGCAGTGCACTCACTGATATTTTTTAACCTTTTAAAAATTGTGTAACATAAGAAATTTTATGAAGTGCACTGCCTACCATGGTATGGTGCCCTTTGCATCTGCTCAGGTAGCACACTAATACTGCGTACATGCTATCGCACATTCTGACAACAAAATCCATGTTTTTTTTCCGACGGATGTTGGCTTAAACTTGTCTTGCATACACATGGTCACACAATGTTGTTGGAAGTTCCGAACGTCAAGAACGCGGTGACGTACAACACGTACGATGGCACTAGAAAAGGAAAGTTCAATACCAAGTGCACCACCCTTTGGGCTCCTTCTGCTAATCTCGTGTTTCTGTTGGTTCGTTTTGACCGCTTTGAAGCCATGTTGCAATTACGTACTCGTCGAAGAGTTCGTGCTGTGCAGGGGCTTGGTGTTGTGGTTCTTACTTTGACCCAAGCCCAGTCCATGAACAGGGCAGGTAGGAGTTCATGGACCAAGAACTGGTTACTCCAGTGTGACCAATTCTCTCATATGCCTTTGTTGGGGAGATCTGTGAGAATAATCCTGATGATTTCAGGAATTATCTCCGGATGACGGACCCCGTTTTTCACCATTTGTTGGCTTTGCTGTCCCCCTGTATTAGCAGGCAGGACACCTGCATGCGGCAAGCCATCACTCCCGAACAGAGGCTAGTCACCACGTTGCAGTACTTGGCGACAGGGAGAAGTCTGCAGGACATAAAGTTCTCGACAGGGATCTTCCCCCAGGCTCTGGGGATCATTATTCCAGAGACCTGTTCTACCATCATTCAGGTCCTGCAAAAAGGCTATATTAAGGTAGGTTTTCTCCTTTAACATCACATTTTATGTATTTAATGTTTGCTAATCTATTGTATTCTTTCATCATTCCCTAATTACCATGATTGTAATATGCTGTGAATGACTCCTTTGTCCTCATGCATGCTGAATTTTTTACTGCTCCTTTTTTGTCCTTCATGCATATTTGCCTTCACTAACCTCCCCAGCATGCTATCCTGGGCCCATACACACCTTTGCAAATGTGTGCAACTAAACCCCTGTTTTTAACACATACTGTTAGGCAGGTTAATTTGGTTGGTCGCAGACTGGTTGGTAAGTTGAGCTTGGAAATTCTTTGGTTTTATTTTACATGCGTTTGCCCTTCCAGTGCTCCTTGCTGTGAAGACCAGTTATAGGTGGGGGCAGTGACCTTTTTTTGTATTGTTGACATATTGGTCAGGCAACGCACTGACACCTTTGCTGCCATTGTGCAATTGAGCTGGGTGTTCAGTGTGCTCTTGCTCCTTTAAGGAGGGTTGGGCTCCCTCCAGTCATCTGCCCTTCATCTATCCATTAGAATACATGTGCTCCCACTGTGGAGACTCCTCAAAGTTAGAGTTAGGGTCTGCATGATACAGGGTGCCTTGCCGTGGCCTGCAGCTTATGCATGTATTTGCAAATGTGTGCAACTAAACCCCTGTTTTTAACGCATACTGTTAGGCAGGTTAATTCGGTTGGTCGCAGGCTGGTTGGTAAGTTGAACTTGGAAATTCTTTGTTTTTATTTTATACGCCCATACACACCTAGCCTAGTCACTTAACAATGTATTTTGTCAGCTCCATAGTAGTGCTTTACCCTAAACACCCCCTAAAATGTGTACAAATGTTATTTGTGTCCTTAAATTCATGCAGAGTGCCAGAGGCTTTTTTTGGGGTCCCAAACTCATTTGGAACCCTCCCTCCCCCAACCGCTAAGTCAACCGATACCAATCCTCTATCTGCTGACTTTGCCAAACCCATACACACTATACCCATCTCTTTTGTGGTCATATTTATGGATGAATTCCCCAAAGCATGTAGTAAAAGGGCCTGCCTGAATACTTTTAAATGGTACCGTTTCAAATGTGCTTCTCCTATTATCTTGATAGGTAATTGCAGAATGTAAAAATGTGTATCAATTTGTACAGTGTGTATTTTTATTTTTGTATGATGACACTTCTTACCTGTCCAGTGGGCTGCCAATAGTGTAAGTAAGGGGGGCTGGCCAAAGTAACACACATTATGTATGCATTCAGCTATCAATGAAGTGGAGAGGATTACCTGTCCAAAACATACCCCCCCCCACTAAATTTTTACAATGGTCCATCAGAGGGGGTGAGGAATCTAATAAGTGGACCTTAGATTTTTGTCTTTAAATACTCCTTAAAATAAATGTTATACTGATGTTGGCCAAGAATGTTTGTGTCTAATCTGCTTGCAATCTTATGTTCTTGTTTGACTCCACATTTTTCTTCAACGCCACAGGAATGGCAGACTGTGGAATCCCAGTTTGCCCAGCGGTGGGACTTTCCCAACTGCGGAGGGGCAATAGATCGGAAACACTTCCACATCGCCCCACCCCCCAACTCAGGGTCATACTATTATAATTACAAGGGGTTTAATAGTATTGTGATGTTGGCAACTTACGAGTTCCTGTATGTGGACGTGGGGAAAATGGCCGGATGTCGGATGGTGTCGACCACACGGAGTTTTACAGGCATCTCCAGAATGGCAGCTTGGGCTTGCCACTTCCCGAAGACAATGTGGAAAGACTCCCGTTTGTCTGTCACGGATGAAGCATTTGTGCTGGAGGGCCATCTTATGCGCCCATTCCCTATGAGGACACTCACCCCGGACCAGAGGGTTTTTAATTACTGGCTGGCCAGAGCCAGAAGAGTGGTGGAGAATACATTTGGAATAATGGCCAGCCGGTTACACCTACTTCTCACAGCTATGAATATGGCGGAATATAAACTCAATCACATAATTATTGCCTGCTGCATTTTACTTTTTGTGCAAAAATGCAGCAAACTATGTGGCCTCAGTTGGGACTGAGGCCAGCTTATTACCGTATACAACAACCCTAATGGCTCTTGAAGCTGGCCGTCCTGGCTTGCCCCCCCCAAAGTGCCCACAAAGTTCACCAAAAGTATCTAGAGTACTTTGCAGGTAGGGGGGCCATTGATATGCCACAGAAGAGGAGAAAGGATTAACTGAAATAAGATTTCCTTTGATTTACTGCTTGTGTTTCTTTTAACTGTCTCCTAGGTTCTCGAATGTGCTATTTTTTTTTGCCATTTTCTTCAACAGTGCAAACTTAATTTATTTGATACATGAGGCGACAATCTCTTCTTCAGCAAACTATTATGTTGTGGGTCTGCTACACACACACCTTGTTTTTGCTGTTAATGTATGTAATGCATTAATGATTAAAATATTCATCATTTTCAGCACCATAAATTTTTGGTAATCACGAAAATGGCGTGATTGTGGCAAAATAGAAAGCACTGTGGGAGTTATTTACTAAAGCAAAATCCACTTTGCACTTCAAGAGCACTTGAAACTGCACTTGTAGTGCAAAGTGGATTAGCCTTTAGTAAATAACCCCCATTGCCACTGTAAACACCAACTTAGTACCAAAACTGCTATTTAGCATTGAAAGAAGAAGCCACACATTGTTGATTTTCAAATTTTTTACTCACATGTGCGTTAAGAAAAGGGTTTTTGAACAAACCAACATATTTTTGGAATAACATTTTTGCGTTTAACAGTACAAAATAGCTTTTTTGTGGTAAACAGGCATGTTTAAAAGCAGAAAACAATACACAACTCAGGAACTTACAAAGCTCAGCTTTGATAAATTGAAGGCAATATCAGACATTAGTATGTCCAAACTGAGTTGATATTGCCTTCATCAGATGGGGTGATGTCACCCCTGTGAAAGGTAAATTTTGAAGATGCACACAATTTGAGAGTCAAAATGGGGATTTCCCTCCTGATCCCATGCCTAATGTCAACATGTGCTAGCTCTCATCATGGGGAATCAATGGACAAACCATCTACTTGAGTTGCAAGGAAGGGGTTGCACCCACAAAACGCTTACATTGGTATCCCATGATGGCAGATAGCACATGTTGACACACTGTGTGCATCTTCAAAATTTGGCTTTCTATATACTTCAAAAAAGTTTCTGAAAAATTTAACATATCAACTAATTTTCAAATTTTGGTGTGTTTTAGATTCTGGCTAAAACATTAATGATGTTTGAGTCTTTTTTACACATCATTGATGTCTTCCTTGATCTTCTGTAAATCACAATTGCAGACCATGATCTCCCCGATTAGGACGTGTGAACTTTCACTTGTGAAATGAGTTTCTTCTTCCACAACATCCACATCACCTAAAAGAAAAAAACACCATGTATTATAAATATGCAGGCATCCATCTATTACCTGAAGCTGTTGTCTCGGACACTCACCTGTTGTGGTCATTATTTCACCCACTTCATAAACCTCTCCTTCCTCCACATCCTCTGGTTGTGGTGTAGGGATGTCCTTTTCTCTAGGAGGTGTGGGGTCCCTGGTGTCCTCTGATGTCCCAAGTCTTTTCTCCCCTATGTGAATAAAAAAAAGGGTATACTTAGCACACCGATATTTGAGGGCATAAATAGGAATCTGAAACATTGCTTGGAAGTGTCGTACAATTGTCTTTTTGGGCAGAATTCCAAGCTGAAGACATTTGTTTTCCTGTTTTAAAACTGGAATACTTAACTGTTTTGGTCAAGTTTCACACACGTAGAGACTCCTAGGATCCACTGGAGCACCTGTGTGAGACACCCTAAAAAGTTTTTTTCTGGTGTTCCACACTAGTGCTCCTGCGTCCAGATGTGTAAACAGCTGCTGAGTGTCCTCTCCTTTACACTGAATCAGGTTTACCTTTCATTCTAGTTATAAACACATCTAGACAACAATATACTAAACGTCTTTTAATACAAATAGGCCAGAACAAACGTAGTTAACCTGCATCTGCCAAAAACATTGTATTAGTGGGTGAACGAACCATGTTTACTACGAACGATTACTGTGCCCACGAACCTGAAAGTTGTAATTTTAAACTGTACAACAGTAAAGAAAAGCATATGAAGCAGCATGCAAGTAATAATAATAATAATAATAATAATAATAGGAACACAAGACAAATACTTACTTTCTAGAAGCAGTTTCCTGATCTTTCTGTGCTGCTCGTGCTCCCTCAATTTCAGGTCTTACCATTGTTTACTCAGTTGATCCTTGAATCATCATACCCCAAAATTCCTGTGCAGACTTCTCACAACTTTAGCCATGATCTTGGCCTTTCTGACATTTGGGTTTGGGTAAGGTCCATGCTTCCCATCATAGTCGGCCCTCTTCAAGATGTCCACCATCTCTACAAAGAACATATTTGAGGCCTTAAATTTCCTCCAGGATCGTGACGTTCGTGGCTCTGGGTTTTCGTCATTGCTGCTTCTGCTGTCTGTATGCACTTGCTCTGTCTCCGCTATGTGCTCTCCCCACTGCACCAAAAGAATAGGGGCGGGAAATAGATTAGAAAGAACGTCAGTGGCGGGTGGAGTTACACGCATGTGCAGTGTTTATAAAGCATAACATGCGTGCGTCGTACGTAAGATCTGTGAACGGAGGAAGGAGTAGCAGAAGCATTCTAACGAAGGTACAATTTTAACTTGGTGCATCAG
The DNA here is from genome assembly GCF_042186555.1 of Aquarana catesbeiana. NCBI lineage: Eukaryota > Metazoa > Chordata > Amphibia > Anura > Ranidae > Aquarana > Aquarana catesbeiana. The sequence goes on along the minus strand of NC_133328.1, from coordinate 277,037,474 downwards.
TGGCCTATACTGCTTATAGATTGAGGCCTATATTGGGACAAGATTATGAGAGTTTAGCCTGACATTAGGGTTTGTCTTGTGTTGTATCTTGCAGAGAAAATGGATGGCTTCAACGATCATAACTTTCTCCCCCTATTCATAGACAAGTCCAGGGAGCTGCCCTGTCTGTGGCAGAAGAAACATCCGCATTATAATCATAACAAAAGAAAACTGCTGGAGTTGGTGAAAGCTGGTGGTCCCCATGGCAACCATCTTCTATTTGAAGGCCAAAATTGGTGGCCTGAGGAGCACATATAATAGGGAGCGCAATAAGGTCCAGGATTCCATGAGATCAGATCAGGAGCAGCAGCAGCTGATATTTATGTCCCCAGGCTGTGGTACTATGACAGACTGCGATTTCTGTCAGACCAGACTGAAGTCAGGCAATCCCTCTCAACCTTACCTTCCACTCTTCCTTCCATCCCAGCTGAGGCCTCTGACATCCAACCTGGGCCTTCCAGCCAGGAAGAAGTGGAGGAGCCCAGCTTGAGCCAGGTATAGCATTGTTCTACTTATTTCTTGTTGTAAAATTAATGATGTTAACTAGATGTTATTATTGATCACTAATTGCTGATTTAATAAAGTGCTTTACATATCAATAGACAGTAGTGGCCAAAAATGATTGGGACAAGAATGAAAAATGCTGGGGTCAGAAAGATAGTCTTTTCTATTTGATAGGTAATGGTGTAGCGCTAAATCAAAATGACAATAAAGCAAATGTATAAAAAAAAAAATAGTCCATAAATGAAATATTGCAATCCATCCAAAAACTTCCAATTTGAAAGAAAGGAGAACCGTCACAGACACCCAATAAGACTGCTTCTTACCGCCAGTGTGTGAGATATGCACATTGAGCAAACATCTAAAGAGCCAGTTCCACAATTATTAATCATCCTCTGGGTCCTCTCATTGGACTAGAAATCCTGATTCACAGACCCCCAAAGACTAGGATGGCTGTATTTTTTCAACCCCGAGCGGGAGATGAACTCCACAGACACACTCAGTTGTTACATATGAGGGGATGAAAAAAATATTCTCATTGCACAAACATACGCAAAATATGACGATTTATTTGACAAAAGATTAGGTATACAACTCACATTAGGTAAAAGAAAATAGGCATGAGCACAAAGGAAAGCGTCCAGCGCTTCCTACCCACAAAATGGCGCCACTCCTCTATTTACAATGCGTCACTCATCCCTCATTGGCCCGACATTTCGTCACAAGTGTGCGTCCTCAGGGACGTGGTGATGACGTGTGACGCTGTAATTTGTAGGAGTGGGTCAATCTGCAAGGCCGGATGTCGTGTGCGTTCCATTAGGTGGAAGTGATCAGATTCCAACCAATGACGCACCAGAACACAAGACATGTAATAAACGGGACGGAGGTAGGAATCTCCCAACCCATGCTCCGCCCACCTGGAAGTTATATGCGTTCCACCCGATGGACGCAAAGAACCTCCGTCTATTGGACAGCATTAGTAACAGGAAATATGTGCGCGCCATCAGGCGGAAGCAGTGATCTCCCAGCCCATGAGATGCACCTAAACCCGGACAATCACCCACCCGGAAGTAACATGCGTACCCCCGGGCGGAAGTGAGTGGACATCACTTCACAAAAAAGGGCGCAAAAAAAAAAAAAAAAAAAATGGGGTTTACGAACTAGTAAGACACGTTATGAGATCTAAACAAGAGAAGTAAAAAAACTCCTCTCACACAGCGGAACATACCCGACATAGAAAATATTAAAATAAGGCTTCTAAAAATAAAATTCCAAACAAAATTTTTAAAATTCACAAAAAATATTTTTGAAGTGGGTTAATCAATTGGATACAAAACCCAAATGAAATTATATAAAAAGAAATCTCTTTCCATGCTTTATTTTGTTGAGAAATCAGTTTGAAAAACATACATTTCTATCTGCAGCCATCTTAAGTAAGGCAGTTGATTTATGTAGCATTTACTTCCTTGAATGTATCTGCCCTTAGGCCAGGCATACAGACAGGAGGGTGTGCTTGCTGAAATAAACCCTCCACCCTCACTACAGATGCATATGAAGACCCCTGGGGTATATGACATCATTTTGAACCAGGCCAGAAAACAGGAAGCCACTGAAATAAAAAAGGTGAAAACAAGAAAACGTAATACAACTTTCTATCTATTTGCTAATGCCAGCAGCATAAGGCTTAAAAATAGTCAATGTTTTTAGAGAGAGTTTAGTTCCCCTTTCAATGAGAAAATTACATATTATGATCTAAATGGCAGATTTACAACACAAAACTTCTTACATTTGATTGTTTCTGTTGTGTATCAGTTGTTTTTAGTTGAATATCAGTTGTGCAGCAACTGAAGTTTCCAAATCAGCTTTCTAACTTGGAAGAGCCTAAATGTAAGCAAAGCACACTGGTTCTGCTTGACAAAACATATGGTATTAATGACCAGATTTGCATAACAATTTAAGGCTGTCTTTGCATTTCTCTGTTGTGGTAATGCACAGTAAAATGTGCACATTAATGCATGGTACTATGTGCGTTGCATTGCAGTGTCATTCATTTAGATTTACTTTTGTGTATATTGTAATCTGCGTATCTTTAATCACCCACAAATTCTGTGTAAACAGCTTTGGGAAAAATAAAGATAAAAAAAATTGCTGTGTATAGTGAAATTCTCTGATGTACATGGATCTAGCACCAGAGGATAAACCATAGTACAGAGCATAGAACAGAAGACTGTCCACATGGTTTTCTTTAGGGTCAGGAGCATCAAATCTGTCCTCATAGAAATCTGCAGTCTTCTTTCTGTCCATTATATTGAACACCGCAAAGCCAATGCTAATTGACTGTTTTTAAATACTACTTTTCAACTGTCATTAAATAAAAATGGGTCATTTGTTTTTAAAATCAATTTGCTGAGTAAAATTAGATCTTTACAAGCTGTGATACCTTGCAATCAGTTATCACACTACATTTATCATAGTCCAGTAATGATTTCATTTTCACAAGGGTCAATAAAACTACCAAATTTTCTATGCTACAAAAGATAATTGTAATATTTTAAATTGTAGTTAAATGTGCATTGATTTAATCTGTGGATGTTACCTAACATAATGAATAGTTACCAGATGAAACAGAATGTTAAATTGTCTTCACTGGTTACTATTTGCCATAAAATAGGAATTCATTTTATGTCTTTGGAGCTGGTCATACATTATGAATGTATGATGCTATTTTATTATTTGAAATAATTATGAAACATTTTGTCATAGAGATAATTTTGATCATGAGCAAGAAATGTACTGTTTGCAATTTATAGACAGTTGGAATTTATTTACTAATAAACTGTTCACTTTGCATATGATTGGGTATTCCTGCAAAGTGCAATTTCAAACACAATAACTAAGCTCTGGAGAAAATGTCCTCGCAAAATGTAACTTACCTTACAAATTGAACAGCCTATTTGTATTTAGGTTATCAACCCCTTGGGTGCACTTAGTTACATCTCTGTTCCAATGGAGATTTATGAACAATCATCAACATACGCTTAAGGTTTAAATATTGAAACTTTCATACCTATGGGAGGCTGTAAATGCACCATTTAAAAAGAAATTGGTGCAAGCTAAATTCAGCATCCTCCAGTGTGTGCTAAAGATTCTTTGTTGGTGGGAGAGGAACAGTTATCACTTTGGCTGGCCATAGATGGGCACAGCTGTCTACTTTAGAGCACCAGGTATTGATATATTTGCCAGTTCTCTCAAATCAGAAGAATATTGAAATTCACCATATTATTTTCTTCATCTTGGCTCAGTTAAGGATGATAACAGATCTTTTATTTTAAAAAATTGTAAAAGTGTAACATTAAAAGTATTTAATAGATAAGCCTCAAAGACATCTACTCACTGCATCATGATTGCCAGATTAATGATGTTACATATGTGATATTATACTAAACTACAGACTGCAATATATATATATATATATATATATATATATATATATATATATATATATATATATAAAAATGATAGATTATATATATATATATATATATATATATATATATATATATATATATCATTTTTTTATATATATATATATATATATATATATATATATATATATATATATATATATATATATATATATATATATATATATATATATATATATATATATATATATATATATATATATATATATACACACACACATATACACACACACACACACATACACATTTATATATATTATGGCTTTTCCAAATAAACAGCACAGCACATAACTTGCTTGCTTTTATGCAGCGTACACACGAGTGGATTTTTCTATCGGACTGGTCCGACGGACCGAGTCCGGCGGACTATCCGATCGTGTGTGGGCTTCATCGAACGTTCAGTGGACTTTTCCAGTCAAAAATCTGACGGACTTTAGATTTGAAACATGCTTCAAATCTTTACATCGTAACTCCGCCAGACCTATTTCCTATCGAGAAATCTGCTCATCTGTATGTTAGACCCATGGACAAAAAACAACGCATGCTCTAAAGCAAGTACGAAACGGAAGCGCCGGTCTGGTAAAACTAGTGTTCGTATTGTTGGTAGCACATTCCTCACGCTGCAAATTCTGTGTTCGTTTAATGCAGTGCATTATTGTCTTCTTTATAACAACAAAGTTGTTTTGCTGTTCAGATTCACACAGAGTTCTCACAAACTTATTTCTGGATTATTTATCTTTATCTCATGAATGATATTGTTTTTTTTAAAGCCATATCTCCATACTAATGTTTACACAATTGTTTTTGGAATCATCTTTTATTATTTTTTATTTCATCAAGATCATTTTTTTAGGATTGTTACAAAATTTTATATTTCTCTCCATATATCTTTTTATTTTTGGTGTAGAGTTACCACAAAGAACCTTATTTTTGTATATATTTTATTTTTTTTGTAAAGTTACCACAAGAACATTATATATATATTTTTTGGAACCTCAAGGTTAATTTGACATTGTCTATAAAAAAAATGATAGTAATAATCAAAACACATAGGCAAGTATTTTCATAAAATAAAATATCCATTTATTATGTTTAACAAAATAAAGATGAAGTCAACACTGGAGAAATTTTTGGCATTTGTGAAGACTTTTGGCCCCAGGGCACACATCAAGTCTGTTGAAAAGAAAATTGGGATCTTGAGGAGTCAATATAATAGGGAGCACAATCTGGTCCAGGAATCCCAGAGGTCAAGAGCAGCAGCAGATTTTTGGCCACTACTGTCAATTGATATGTATACATCATTTTTTCATAAAAAAAAAAAAAAAATAGGTAATCAATTACATGTAGTTAACAGCATTATTATTAGGACACTAAATATGTCTAAAAATAATACACCTGGTTCCAGATGGTCACATCCGGTTCTTCCAGGATGGAAGGCCCAGCTTGCTCCTCATCAGCCTTTTCTGGGGTGGAGAGAAGGGTGGAGCGAAGGGTGTAGGGAAGGGTTGAAAATGATGCCCTGGCTTCAGTCTGGTCATCAAGAAAATGTAGTTTATCATAGTACCACAGCCTGGGTACATACACATCATCTGCTGATGCTCCTGATCTCAGGGAAATCTGGATTTTGTTATGCTCCCTCCTATACATATTTTGCAAGATCCCAATTTTATTTTCCACAAACTTAAAGGTTGCTTTTGGGATGAAAGTCTGCGCAAATGTGACAAGTTTCCCCAGTGTTGACTTCCTTATTGTGTTAATATAATATGCAGGGTGTTTGACCTCCCATGGATTCCTCATCTCCCTGTACTTCTCAATAAATCGAGACAAATTCAGGGTCCTTAAACTTAGTATTCATGTTTTCTGTCAAAGATAATACACAAGACAAAAACACTAATGTTAGGCTAAACTCTCATAATCTTACTTATCCCAACATAGGCCTCAATTTTTAAGCAGTATAGGCTGATACAAAGTTATTAAAATTTACCTTAGTTTTGGACACTCGCAAATGCAGTTCCTCTATCCTCCATGCACAGAAGTTACGTATGATACATGCATGATAGCTTTATACACGCTGCACATGCGTGAAACTCTGCCTGCGTCACCCACCCCTGACATTCTTTAACGAATATTCTACACCCCTTTCTCTACGCACAGAACGTACATACGGCACATGCGTGATAGCTTTGGATACACACTGCACATGCGTGAAACTCCGCCTGCGTCACCCGCCCCTGATGTTCTTTTTAACTAATATTCTCCGCCCCCTCTCTCTACGGTGCGCAGTAGGAGTAACAATGGCGGAGACACAGCAGGTGTGTACTAACTCCAGTAACGAGGAAAGCCCAGAGCCCGAAGTGTCCCGATCCGGGAAGAGGAGATTTAAGGCCTCCAATATGGCCTTTGAAGAGATGATGGAGATGGTAGCAATTTTGAAAAAAAGATTACAATGGGAAGCATGGACTGTACGCCCAGCCTTATTTAAGAAAGGCAAAAATAATGGCGAAAGTGGTGAAGAGCCTGCATCATAAATTTGGGGTACGGCGCGCTAAAGATCAGCTGAGGAAACAATGGTCTGACCTCAAATTTATGGAGCCGAATCAGTACAGACAAATCCAGAAAGTGCTGAAATAAAGTAAGTACTTTGTGTGTTCATATTGTGATTATTACCTTGCATGCTGCTCCATGTGGTTATTTTTACTGTACAAGTTTTACTTAAATGTTCGTATGAAACATCATTATAAATAATTATATACAATGTATTTAGTTGATACAGGGTTTCAACAACATTTTTGGTCTTGGTAGTTTGTCTTATTTTAAAAGAAGTTTATGGCATTGTTGTCTAGATGTCTTTTGAACTAGAATGAATAGCAAACTTCATTCAGTGGAATGTAAAGAGAGGACACTAATCAGCTGTTTACACATCTGGACACAGGAGCACTAGTGTGGGACACCAGAATACATTTTTTTTGGTTAACCCACACAGGTGCTCCAGTGGATACTTGTTGGGGTGTCTCAATCTGTGAAATGTGGCCAAAAAGGTAAGTATTCCAGCTTGTTTCCTAGGGAGTTTTAACTATGTCTTCAACTTGGATCTCTGCCCAAACAGACAATTGTACACCACTTCAACGCAATGTTTCATATTCCTATTCCTAGACTTAAATATGTGTGTGCCAAGTACACCTTTTGTTTCATTCTCATAGGGGAGAAAAGACTCAGACAGCCTGAACCCAAGGACCCCCAACCTCAACAACCCATTTGGCAAATCAGCCCAGGCCCCATGGAGGAAGGAGAGGTGGGTGACATGGGCACCCCACCAGGTGAGTGTCTGACACCCCAGCTTATGTTAATCTATGTATGCCTGCATTTTTCTAAATACATCTTTTTTGCATCAATTTTAGGTGATGTGGTTGTGGAAGGGGAAGAAGCAGGTCCAAGTGCCAGCGCCCCCCCCCCCGAGGATGTGTACGAAGGAGAGGTGGAGGAAGTGGGCGACATGTGCACCCCACCAGGTGAGTGTCTGACACCCCAGCTTATAGTAATCTATGTATGCCTGCATATTTCTAAATACGTTTTTTTTCTATAATTTTAGGTGATGTGGAAGGGGAACCATTTACCACAGACAGTGCCCAAAGATTAATTGGGCAGATCATGGCCTGGAATGGGGATATGGATGCCATGCGCACTAGCCTTGACCTAATGTGCAATTGGCTGGACAATATGCAGCAGGAAAAGAAGAACATGATCGATGTCTTGGGGAGAATCTAAAAAACATTGATCATGTTCTTCATTTCCTGTTTTGCTGACCCCATTCTGGGCTTTGACTTTTTTAAAGATTTTAGGCCTGTTTCTAAAAAAATTTTGTAAAAAAAAAAAAAAATAAAAAAATATATATAGAGGCCTGGTTGTTAAAAAAAATTAAAAACAATTTAAAACTTGAGGCCTGGTTGTTCTAAAAAAATTCTAAAGAAAAAATTTTTTTATACAAATACAAATTTGATTTAAAAAAAAAAATATATATATCTATCTATCTATTTGAAATCATAACATTTTCACAAACGCACATGTGAATGTGCACAGATTAAAAACATCTGTTATTAAAGATGTGTGGCTTCTTCTTGCAATGCTCAATATCAGTTTTGGAAGTTATTTGGTGTTTACAGTGACAATGGGGCTTATTTACTAAAGGAAATACACTTGGCACTACAAGAGCACTAGGATAACCTAGGAGAGAGCCAAAAAGAAAGGCAAGCAATAAATACAATTTTAGATTTTATCTGATCATTATTTTTTATTACAAAAAATTAGAGATTGTCTGGCATTGCAATGCCCCCTCACCCATAAAATAATCAACATATTGATCCCGAATAGGGATGCACTTAGAGTTCGAGTCGAAGATTGGCTGTTCACCAGTTCGCCGAACAGCGAATTTGGGGTGTTCGCGGCAAATTCGAAAGCCGCGGAACACCCTTTAAAAGTCTATGGGAGAAATCAAAAGTGCTGATTTTAAAGGCTTATATGCAAGGTATTGTCATAAAAAGTGTTTGGGGACCTGGGTCCTGCCCCAGGGGACATGTATCAATGCAAAAAAAGTTTTAAAAATGGACGTTTTTTCAGGAGCAGTGAAACAATAAAAGTGTAATATTCCTTTAAATTTTGTACCTGGGGGGTGTCTATAGTATGCCTGTAAAGGGGCGCATGTTTCCCGTGTTTAGAACAGTCTGACAGCAAAATGACATTTCAACGGAAAAAAAGTAATTTAAAACTACTTGCAGCTATTAATGAATTGCCGGTCCGACAATACACATAAAAGTTCATTGATAAAAACGGCATGGGAATTCCCCACAGGGGAACCCCGTACCAAAATTATAAAAAAAAAAAAAAAAAAAACACGTGGGGGTCCCCCTAAATTCCATACCAGGCCCTTCAGGTCTGGTATGAATATTAAGGGGAACCTTGGCCAAATTTTTTTTTTTTTAAATGGCGTGGGGTCCCCCTCAAAATCCATACCAGACCCTTATCCAAGCACGCAACCTGGCAGGCCGCAGGAAAAGGGGAGGACGAGAGAGCACCCCCCTGAAGCGCACCAGGCCACATGCCCTCAACATTGGGAGGGTGCTTTGGGGTAGCCCCCCAAAACACCTTGTCCCCATTTTGATGGGGACAAGGGCCTTATGCCCACAACCCTTGCCCGTTGGTTGTGGGGGTCTGCGGATGGGGGACTTATCAGAATCTGGAAGCCCCCCTTTAACAAGGGGACCCCCAGATCCCGGCCCTCCCACCTGTGTGAAATGGTAAGGGGGTACAAGAGTACCCCTACCATTTCACAAAAAAACTGTCAAAAATGACAAGAGACAGTTTTTGACACTTCCTTTATTTAAATGCTTCTTTCTTCTATCTTCCTTCGTTTTCTTCTTCCATCTTCTTCCTCTTCTGGTTCTTCCTCCGGTGTTCTCATCCGGCATTTTCCTCCGTGCCGTCTTCTTCCCTTCTCCTCGGGCCGCTATGCATCCATGATGGCATGGAGGGAGGCTCCCGCTGTGTGACGCTTCTCTTCCGATGGTTCTTAAATAATGGGGGGCGGGGCCACTTGGTGACCCCACCCCCCTCTGACGCATGGGGACTTCCCTGTGGCATTCCCCGTGATGTTAGAGGAGGCGGGGTCACCCATTACATAATCCCGCCCCTTCTGACATCACGGGGAATGCCACAGGAAAGTCCCCGTGCTCAGAGGGGGTGGGGTCACCATGTGGCCCCGCCCCCTTGATAGAAGAGACATTTAAATAAAGGAATTGTCAAAAACTGTCTCTTGTCATTTTTAACATTTGACAGTTTTTTTGTGAAATGGTAGGGGTACTCTTGTACCACCTTACCATTTCACACAGGGGGGAGGGCCGGGATCTGGGGGTCCCCTTGTTAAAGGGGGATTCCAGATTCCGATAAGCCCCCCACCCGCAGACCCCCACAACCACCGGGCAAGGGTTGTGGGGATGAGGCCCTTGTCCCCATCAACATGGGGACAAGGCGTTTGGGGGGCTACCCCAAAGCACCCTCCCAATGTTGAGGGCATGTGGCCTGGTACGATTCAGGAGGGGGGCGCTCTCTCGTCCCCCCCCCCTCTTTTCCTGCGGCCTGCCAGGTCGCATGCTCGGATAAGGGTCTGGGTTTTTGGGGGGACCCCACGCCATTTTTTTTTTTAATTTTGGCCGGGGTCCCCCTTAATATCCATACCAGACCTGAAGGGCCTGGTATGAAATTTAGGGGGACCCTCACGTCTTTTTTTTATAATTTTGGTACGGGGTTCCCCTGTCGGAATTCCCATGCCATCAATGAACTTGTGTGTATTGTCGGACCGACAATTCATTAATAGCTGCGAGTAGTTTTAAATGACTTTTTTCCTTTAAAATGTCATTTTGCTGTCAGACTGTTCTAAACATGGGAAACATGCGCCCCTTTACAGGCATACTATAGACACCCCCCAGGTATGAAATTTAAAGGAATATTACACTTGTATTGTTTCACTTTAAGCATTATTAAAAATCACTGCTCCCGAAAAAACGGACGTTTTTAAAACTTTTTTTTGCATTGATCCATGTCCCCTGGTGCAGGACCCAGGCCCCCCAAACACTTTATGACAATAACTTGCATATAAGCCTTTAAAATTATCACTTTTGATTATTCATGTTCGTGTCCCATAGACTTTAACGGTGTTCGAACAAATTTTTTGCTTGTTCACAAGTTCTGGTGCGAACTGAACAGGGGGGTGTTCGGCTCATCCCTATTCCTGAACTTGATGGGCGCTTTGGGGGCCAAGCCAGTATGGCCAATATCCAGGCCCGTCAGAGGATTCTGTATAAGTCTGGACTCAGGCCCAAGTGATGCAATATAATTGCTGGAATGTTTGTTTAAAAAATTGTGCAGGATGCAGCACGCTAGGACAAGGTGATTTAGTTTGTATTCCGCCATGTGGATAGCTGTCTGAAACAGGCGGAACCGGCTGGCTATGATCCTGAAGGCATTCTCCACCACTCTTCTCGCTCTAGCCAGCCGGAAGTTAAATACCCTCCTCTCCGGGGTGAGGGTCCTTTGGGGGAATGGCCTCATCATGTGCTAGCCCAGACCAAAGGCTTCATCTGCAATGAAGACAAAGGGGAGTCCTTCCACGTTATCCGCATCAGGTGGCAATCCCAGGCCACCACTTTGGAGACACTGGTAGAACTCCGTCTGGGCGAAGACTCCTCCATCCGACATCCGGCCATTCTTCCCCACGTCCACATACAGAAATTCATATTGTGCCGGCACCACCGCCATTAAGACAATACTATGGAACCCCTTATAATTATAATTTCCCATCTATAGCCCCTCCACAGTTGGGAGAGTCCCAACGGGTGGCAAAATGGGATGCCACAGTCTGCCATTCCTGTGGTGTTGAAGGAAACTGGGGAGTCAAACAAGAAATAAAAAATTATAAGTACTTTTGCACATAACATTGCAAGCACATTACACAAAAAAACATTCTTGCCCAGCATCAGTATAACATTAATTGTAATAAGCATTATTTAAAGACTAAAATATAAGGCCCACTTATCAGTTTCATCACCCCCTCTGATGCTAAATTTTAGGGGGGGGGGATTGTTAATCAATTTAAGGCACACAGACCATTTGCAGACATTTTGGGGGGGGGGAGGGGACTGTAAATCAATTTAGGGACACAGACCATTTGCAGAAATGTTAGGGTAAAGCAGTACAATGGAGCTGACAAAATACATTGTTAAAGTGACTACACTAGGTGGATATGGGCCCAGCATAGCATGCTTGGTAGGTTAGTGAATGCTAATATGCATGCAGTACAAAAAACATCATTAACATATTACAGCATGCATGAGAACAAAGGGGACATTCACACTATATTACAATCATGGTAATTAGTGTTTGAGTAAAGAAATACATTACATTAGCAAACATTAAATACAATAAAATGTGATGTTAAAGGATAAAAATTCTTACCTTAATATAGTCCTTCTACAGGACCTGGATGATGGCAGAACAGGTCTCTGGGATAATGATCCCCAGAGTTTGGGGGGGGGGGGGGGGGGAGATGCCCGTCGAGAACTTAAGGTTCTGCAGGCTTCTCCCCATCACCAAGTACCACAATGTGGCGACTAGCCTCTGATCCGCAGTGATGGCTTGCCTCATGCAGGTATCCTGCCTGCTGATATAAGGGGTCAGCAAAGCCAACAAACGTTCAAAAATGGGGTCAGTCATCCAGAGAAAATTCCTGAAATCCTCAGGGTTATTCTCACGGCTCAAAGGCATGTGACAAAATTGGTCACACTGGAGCAACCAATTCTTCATCCATGAACTCCTCCTCGCCCTGTTCATGGACTGGGCTTGGGCTGAAGAAAGAACTACAGCACCAAGCACATACAATGCACAAGCTCTACGATGAGCACGTACACGCAACATGGCTTCAAAACAGTCGGCTGGTCAAAACACACTTAACAGAACGCACTGAAGAACAGCAAGGCCTGTGAAGAGCGAGCTGAAAATCAGCAACAAGCGGACAATAACACACTGAATATATCAATGCGAACTGACTACACGCACTGAAAAGCAGATACAAACCTCACAAGCACAAACTGAACAGTTAAACAATCTGAAAAATACGAGTCTCACAAGCGCGAATCGTCTCTCAACAAACTTCTAATAACATGAAATAAACACGAGATTAGCAGAATGGGCCCAATGGGTGACACACGAGCTATTGAACTTCCATTTTATAGACTCGTCGGACCTGGTGTAGGTCGGACTTGTGTGACCGTGTGCGCAAGTCCGTTCATTCTAAAGTCCATTGGAAGTCCGTCAAAAGTCCAACGAAAGTCTACCGGAATGGCCATTGGACTTTTGTTGCCGAAAAGTCTGCTCATGTGTACGCGGCCCTAGACTTTCTTGAAGAATTGAGAATTGCTTTTATATCAGGGCCGGGGGGGGGGGGGAGGCGTTCCTGGAGGGCAATTTAATGTAAAGCTGTTCTTTAATGATCGTTGGTGCTTAGTTATACCACCTTGAAGAAATAGAAATGGTTATTCATAGCTGCAAAGAAACCAGCTGTCATATTTCATTACAGGATAAAAAAATGACCACACAGCGTGGTTATTGGTGGTTAGCAGTGTCCATAGGACACAGTGCATCACTAAGGAAGGGGGAAATTCCTCCAACAGCTCTCCCTGCTGATTGAACAGTCTACCCAGCCAGTGTCATTATCCAAAGGAGGGGTGATTGCCCCCTGTGTGTATATCTGTGTGCCTTTGTGCAAATAAACAGTTCAATGTTCAAGCTGTGTAACTGAGCTTGTCTTGCCTGGTTCTTAGTTACAATATATGGGCTGTAATATCTGATATCTGAAGGTTCAGACTGGAGGAAGCAGTGAGCTGATGGAAGCACTTAAGCGGAGTGCGATGGGGTTCCATGGCAGTGTTGGAAAGCAGTGGGATGCTTCCTGCAGTCTGGGACATCCAAAGCACCATCTGGATCCAAGGTCTGGATAGCAGGAGAGGAGAGGTACTGATAGCAACCGCCATGGAAGAGAAATTCAGAAGGAGGTTGCAAGAGATGCAGATACAGCACAGAGGACCAGTATCAGAGCAGGTCCTGCTGGGATGGTATGATTCTATCCTCTGAACTCTGCTGAAAGCAAACGCTAGCCCTTAGGCAGTGCCACCAGGGAAAAATTCTCCCCTCCATCCAGGAAAGGTACTGGTCGCAGTATGGATTGTGGGTTCTGTTTTTGGGAGAAAAAACACACAAGGAGCAGACAGCTGAGTTAAGCAGGCTGGTCTGGGCAGAGATGTGGTTGGACGAGACCTACAGAGCCCTCCGATGGCATGTATCCCAAGCATGCCCTTTGATAGCTGATGACAGCCCAATGGAAGGCTTTGGTAATGGAGGCCTGTGAATGATGTGCATAAAGCCTTCAGATGATCCTAACTTTGGGAGCAATTTGGAGTGGCGGTTGGATGAAATCATGGATTTCAGAGAAGTGATACTGAAAGTTATATAGTTTCTGGCCATTCAGGAATGGGAGCTGGAGATCACCTACAGATGGCTGCTAGAGTCTGCTCAGCGCCAGGGCTGGGCTCCCTTTTCCTGGGACTATCCAGAAGTACCAGCCGACAGTCCTGAAATCCTGGGTTGAAGAGTAGACAATGTTGCAGAGTAACAGTGTGCATTGCCCACGTGCACCCGCAGCTATGGACGTGGAGGTCTTATGACGGATGCAGCAAGTGCTAACTGACCTTGAAGAGCCCATTTCTGCACTGGATGATCTTGGATGGAGGAATGCGTCTGTTCAGAGTCGGATGAGGATACGGGAGATGGAGCAGTCGGCTCATCTCTCCAGCCACAGATTACAGAATGTATGGACCTAATGGAATTTTCTTTGGAGGGTGTTATAGATTATGCGTCACCTGCTTAAGTGCTGGCACTGGGCCCAAGTGTCACCAGCCGTGCCCTGGATTTTCAGCAATTCTAGAGACTAGTGATTTGATCAAATTTTCTGTAGAGGAGGAACCACCTAGCAAACCCCCAGCAGAAGTACTGGCAACCGGACAGAGAGCAACAGGGCAGAGTGCTACCAACCTCTGCCCAGCACCGGCAACAATTGCGAAGTTCCAGGGAGACCGTCGGCCTCCCTCCCCAACAGTTAGCTGGAGCAGATGACGTGGGGTCCCTAGAAGAAGCATTGGCAACAGTGCAGTGGCCAGCAGCACTCAACTAACAGAGGATGGATTTCCTGTGAAAGTGGATGGGACTTCAGTCTCCACTTGTATACCCCAGGGATGCTGGGCAGTCGGCCCAGATCCCCAATAGCATAACGGATCGAGCCCAGCCACTCTGTCTTCTCTCTAGTGGCTGAAAGGACTCCAGGGGGAAGGACCAGTCCACACTTCCCCCCTGCAGTGGGTATATTCTACGAGAGAGGCAGAGGTTGACTGGGTGAGTAATGCTCTGGAACAATTTGTTTGGGGTACTGTGTGGGTACAGGCATTGGGAGGCTGGAACTATGGACTAACTTCAGAGTCAACCTGTCTGGGGTCTCCTTCTGTGTTAGTCTGCTGCTGAAAGGGGAGAGATGTCATGGGAGTCACTTTTGGGTGGGGGGCCCCATGTTTCAGCTTCCCATGCACATCCTATGTCTAAGTAACCCTGTGTCTATTAGGGCCACAGGGTGACCGAGAACCCCAGTCTGATCTTCACTAATCAAACTCACTGTACAACCACACTGGATTATATTAGAGATAGAATATATGAAAAATATATATATATATATATATATATATATATATATATATATATATATATATATATATATATATATATATATATATATATATATATATATATATATATATATATATATATATATACTCTCATACTGTTGTGGACTCTTTGCTGGAGTGTGGCTGTATTCCATTGTTCTATTGTGTCTGTCTGCATTGAGAGAAAAGTATTATGGGATGTGTGTGCTGGAGGAGGGAGGGGAGAATTCCTTCAACAGCTCTCCTTGCTGATTGGGCAGTCTACCATGCCCTGTGTCATTATCCAAAGAAGGGGTGATTGTCCCTGTGTGTATATCTCAGCGTGCCTTTCTTCAAATAAACAGTTCCATGTTAAAGCTGTATAACTGAGCTAGTCTTGTCTGGTTCTTAGTTACAATATATGGGCTGTAATATCTGATATCTGTAGGCCCAGACTGGAGGAAGCAGTGTGCTGGCAGAAGCACTCAAGAGCACTCGGAGTATGACTGGGTTCCGTGGCAGAGCCAATGATGGCCAATCACAGCCAATCATGATGTAAACACACTTGCCACTTATCGGCATTACTTTCTTCAGGCTGTTACAGCATAAGGAGAGGTGAGAGCCGGTAAATGGCTAGTGTGAAAGGGGACATCTGCACTCATAATCAGGGCACTGATCATCAGTGTCCTGAACATCAGTGCAATCCTAGCAATGTCCATCAGTGCTACCTATCGGTGCCAACCTGTGCCCACCAGTGCCAATCAGTACCCATCAGAGCTGCCAATTAGTTCCTCATCAGTACTGCCAATCAGTGCCCATCAGCCCAAATCAGTGCCACCTATCAGTGCTGCCTATCAGTGCCATCCATCAGTGCCTCCTATCAGTGCCCATTAGTGCCACATATCAGTGCTCACCAGTGCGGACTATCAGTGCCCATCCATGCTCCCTATCAGTGCCGCCTCATCAGTGCAACCTATTAGTGCAGCCTCATCAGCACACATCAGTAAAAGAGAAAAATTACCTGTTTGCAAAATTTTATAACAGAAATTAAGAAAATTGTTTTTTCTTTTTTTCAAAATGTATTTTTTTGCAATAAATGAAAAACCCAGTGGTGATTAAATACCACTAAAAGAAATCTCTATTTGTGTGAAAAAATGATAAAAAATTCATATGACTACAGTTCTGCATGACCGGCAATTGTCATTCAAAGTGTGACAGCGCTGAAAGCTGAAAATTGGCCTGGGCAGGAATGGGGTAAACATGCCCAATAGGCAAGTGGTTAAAGTCCTTCTAAAGTCCAAAGGTTTTTTTACCTTAATGCATTCTCTGCATTTAGGTAAAAAAACCTTCCACTGTATGTTCCCCCTCGACCCTTCAGGGCCACTCTTTAGAATACCATTGCACAGAGAAGTTAGGTATAAATCTGTTAAAAAAAAAAAAAAATAAGAAATAAATAAATAGATCTACTAAATAAATTATTTCTGCATTTGCCAGTAACAATTATCTAATTCATTATGACCATTATCCAATAATTTGCTGTACTTTTAATTTAATCTTTTTCAGAATATGAATATGCACATTTTGGTAAAATAGTGGATACAGTATGGGTTTTTGTTGTTGTTTTCTTTTAGCTCAGTCTCTTGGTTAATCAATAATCAATTTTGCTTACTGAACTTGCAAACCATCTGTTCTATTAATGGTTTCTATAATAGGTTTACATCATTACTCACATTATGCAGTAGCCTTGTTTGAGGAGACAGGCAACATCCACAGGTCAAGCCAATCAAATAGTTAAGCAAATGATGTCATTTGTAGTGATGTGTAACATAATGATGTTTTCTGCCTTATTAAGTCAGTCAGTCAATCCCCAAAAGAAATAAAGTCAATGGTCTGACATGGGGCTTATTGAAATATAATGATGCTAGGATATTTAACAATTTTAGGCAGGAGCATGAAATAAGGAGTCATAACTACATTTTAGTAGAATTTGGGTACAATTGTTCTTTGTTTTTATATTAAAATATGAATACAAAAAAAAAAAAGAAGATTGCTCAGTATTGACACTGGGTGTATTTATGAATCAGTGAATGTGACATGTACCAAACATTCACTGAAGGTTAACCGATCGGGGTAATTTAAGCCATGTGCACCAACAGGTATACTTGCTGTGAATTTTTAGAGAATGTTACATCTACTGCTTTATCAATACACCCCTTAATGTTCAACATTAAACAAACATTACAGTACAAATTTCTATAGCAAATGAAGGGTAAATTTAACAACTTGCCATACTATGCATTTTCAGTTAGGTAGCACTGCACTTGTTATGTTATTGTTAATTAGCAAGTTTTAATCTTATTAGTACACATTTGTAGAGGGAAAATAGCAGATCTATTCTAAAAATAACTGACAGTCTGCTTTCATTATTAAAATGTCCCATTTCTAAGCTTATTATTCTTTTTACATTGAGGATCATGGGTTCAAAACCCATATATCCCAAGGTGCAGAACCTACAGTATATATTGCAGTAGATCAGAGCAGGGTTTAGTAAGGTCCTTTAGAAAAATCCAACAAAAAATACAGCAAAGCTACAGTTGAGGTTTGGAGTCAGTTGATCTCTTATTGCCTAAAGTAAACACAATAACAATTGCTCCAAAATGCAAAGTGGATATAACTGTAGACTATCAAAGTCATTTCCTGCACTTTGGTGAAGAAACTCTGGTATTAGTAACTAGACTAGCCAATGGAGCAGGTGGAACCATGGTGACTTTCTCTAGTCAAGGCTGATTGATTTGGTGCCCACTGACTTGAGGACATCAAGTGATGAAGCACAGGGGATGGAACTACTGGAAGTGAGGTTATTTGAGGCAAGTGGTGCAGTACACATGGAAGTGAGGTAGAGAATCAGGGGTCAGGCTCCCACAGGGAGTGCAAGAGAGGTGAAAAAAAAGACAAGGAGAGGAGGCAAAAAAAAAGGAGGGGCCTCTTATTCTCTCAGATCTCAAACACAGTAACATTAATAAATGTATTAAATGTGTCACACAATGTGTTGACTTCTAATGAGATATCTTTGCTATCTAAAGGACTCAATTTTTGCCAATCTCAACATTTTGACCTTTTTGAGTTCATCTGCAATTTCACCATTAGGAGGCATTATTATGTCCCCACAGGTGACAGTGATGATGGACCTGATACCAGTCAACAGACTTGGCCGAGGAGGGTTCCCATATTTATTCTCTTGGGTACACTGTTAGCATTGGTTTACAAAAGGTTCATTTTAGTAATTGGCCCGATATTTAGCATGTGCAATCACGCACAGCTGAAATGGACATTCCAGAATTGCGTGGAACATGATCTGGCCAGTTTGGCAATGGATTCTACCGCTTCCATCGCCAGTGGGAACAAACTTAATGTACAGGAGAGGTCTGCCTTGCGTAATCTTCAGAGTGACACTTCTATTGTGATACACAAATCAAACAACGGGGCTTTAGTGGTTGTAATGGATGCCAGTACTTAGAAAGATGAAGCCCTTAGACAACTGTCAGATCAGAGAACTTAGAAGTGACCCCACAAGATCTTGCAAGAGTACTTTAAATAATTTAGTTCAAAAGTGGGTCTATCTTGGTGTGTTTAGTGTCAGAGAGGTACAGGGTTAATTCCTAAATGTCCTGTTCTGTCAACTTTCCACCATCTTCCCAAAATTTACAAGGGCCTGGACCCTTTACAGGGTAGACCTACGGTCACGGTTAGGGATGAGCCGAACACCCCCCGGTTCGGTTCGCACCAGAACCTGCAAATGGACCGAAAGTTTGCGCAAACTTTAGAAACCCATTAAAGTGGGACTCGAACGTTTAAAATTAGCACTTTTGATTTCAAAGACTAATACGCATGGTATTGTCCTAAAAGAGTTTGGGGACCCGGGTCCTGCCCCAGGGGACATGTATCAATGCAAAAAAAAGTTTTAAAAAACGGCCGTTTTTTCGGGAGCAGTGATTTTAATGATGCTTAAAGTGAAAAAAAAAGTGAAATATTCCTTTAAATATTGTACCTGTGGGGTGTCTATAGTATGCCTCTAAAGTGGCGTGCTTAGAACAGTCCCTGCACAAAACGACATTTTTAAAGGAATAAAAGTCGTTTAAAACTGCTTGCGGCTTTTTTTTTAAATAATTTTTATTGAAATATCTCACATACAACATATATTGGTGTATATTCAATATGCAAGAAGGGTACAGTGGTAGTTACTTGCATTTGTGGTCTATTGCTCTACAGCTGTCAAAAAAGTACAATTCAAGACTGTTATTGCAAGTGTATATGGTAAGAACTGCATAACTCACAAGTATGTCCTATGTACCCCTCCAACCATGTAGTGTGCCACAACTCTGCTCAAAAACGAATCTGTAACTGTATATTGAGTAACTTAGATGAACAGAGAATAAACAGACATGTATGATAATGGGCCATAAATTCAATCAAAGGAGCAGAGAGTGGCTGCAGGAGGGTAGAACCAGAACTGGGTTAACTTCTGAGGTAATTAGAGGAGGGCTAGAGGGGAAGAAAGTCAAGCCCAGTTCAGTAGGTCTACACTTTCTGGTCAGAGCTGTCAGAGGGAGCCCAATATATCTAAGCTAGGGTTAGATGTGAAGTTTTTGTCCTGGGGGGGGGGGGGATGTACATCGGGCAATTCCCGGGGGCCCACACACACCACCCCTATGGGATCTTCCTGTAGGTGTGTTTAGGGTCTCCCCAGTAACAGTCACTGTCCCCAGGATCAGTATGGTTAAGATGGAAAGGCTATAAAAGCAGAGCCCTCCATTTCCAGATCCCTATTGAGATAATTAAATTTCTCAAGCTAATGAGGGGTCCCGCTGACATCCTCACAAACCGTCTAAGGATTTCCCCGCCGGGGGGTCATAGTTCACATTGCACCAAGGGAGCCAAAGTGGCTGGGTGGTTCCAGAGAATAGAAAGAGGAAACGTGTGAAAGGAAAAGATAGGGGGGTAGGGTTCCTCAGCTGAGAGCAGGGGCAGGTCCTATGCCGGACTCCATTCCAGGTAGGAGAGTAATGTTACAGAATGTGGCCCAAGGTTCCCATATAGCATAATACTTCCTAATTTTATCATTCAGCTTTGCCACTATTTGTTCCTGGGGCATGATCCAGGACACCTTTCTCCTGCAACACTGGAAAGACACTGGTTTTCTTCCAGGCTTTAGCTATAGTGAGTTTCGCCCCTAGCATGATAAAGAAGGAGAGAGCCTGTAGGTGCTAGGATATTGCTGGGATAGTGTGGTTAAGCAGGGGTTGGGGGCTATGTAGGGGCTGGGGGCTACAGAGACATTTACTAATTTGCTAATTGTGCAGAAGATTTTCTGCCAAAAGGACCTAATGCGGGGACATGTCCACCAGGTGTGTAGCATAGAGCCCTCTAGGCAGCATCCCCTAAAGCAAAGTGCCAGGATAAATCAATGCCAGCCTAGAAGGGACATAGTACCACCTGGTCAGAACCTTTACATTAGCCTCAATAAGGGAAATATTACAAATACCTCTGTATGAGTGTATCCAGGAACGGAACCAATCCGTCGTTGGCCACATTCCACCCAAGTCCTTCTCCCAGGTCTTCGCGTAGAACGGCTTATCCAGATTCGTCTGTAGTGCTATATATGTTAAAGAGATGCCTCCCTTTTGATCTGATATGTTGGAGCACCAATGCTCCTATGGGGTTATTGAAGCAAGTTCTGGTTTGGTGTTCCAGATAAAGTTTAGGAAGTGTGAGATTTGTGTAAATCTGAACTGTTCTGTATTGGGCATGTCTAATTTGTGCTTACAGTAAGATAAAGTCAGAGGACCAGATTGGGTGAGGAAGTGGCCTATCCGGTAGAGACCTTTGTCAGACCACCATCTGAATGCCTAAATATTTAAACCCGGGGGAAATTTAACGTTGTGGAAGATGTGGGACAATGGTCATAAGGGGAATAAAATTGAGGTGTGTGAATAGTTTAGTGCTTAAAGCAATGGAGTGAGAAAGAGTGGGGGCCATTATAGCCGGTCTTTGTTTGGGGTCACACCATAGGAGAAAGTCAATGGTATTAAGGGGTGTTGCCCACCTTTCCATAGAGAGCCATTCTGGCTTTGGTCCTTTAGAAAAGATCATCGAGATTTGTGATAACTATGCTGCCTGGTAGTAGCCCCAAAGTTCCAGCAGGCCCAGGCCACCCTGGGACTTAAGGCGGAGTAGTATTTTGGATGGACATCTATAGCCCTTGTTTCCCCAAAGTGAATTATCTCTGATTGAAATTTGCCCAGAAAACGCTGGAAGCGGGATTGGTAGAGAGTGGAATAAGTACAAGAGGCGGGGCAGGAGAATAATCTTTACAGCATGCACCCTTCCCAGCCAGGACAGACCACATCTAAACCACTGTTGCAGGTCCCCTCTACATTTGGTGATCATGGGGAGATAGTTGGCTTTAAATAGATCCTTAATATCTGGGGTTAAATGTATCCCTAAATAGGGGATTGCCCTGTGGGCCCAGGAGAAAGGAAAGTTATTATTAAGCTGTAATAGTAGGTCGGGAGGGACTGTGATATTTAAGGCAGTTGATTTAGAAAGATTAACCTTTATACCTGATATTTTACTGAAGGAGTTCAGGACCCTATATATGACCGGGGTGTATATGAGAGGGGAAATTACGTATAGCAACAGGTCATCTGCATTAAGAGCGCATTTGTGCTCCTGGTCTCCGCAGGTCACCCCCTTAATGTCGGGGTTTGCTCTAATAGCTATAGCCAAGGTTTCGATGGCCATAGCGAAGAGGAGGGGGGAAAGGGGACACCCCTGTCTGGTGCCCCTCCCAATAGGGAATGAGGCTGAGTATCTTCCCATTAGTCGCACTTGGGCAGATGGGTTAGAGTACATGGAATGAATTAGGTTTAGGAAGCAGGGGCCAAAGCCCCATCTCCTCAATATTTCTGATAGGTAATTCCAGTCTATGGAATCAAAAGCCTTGTGGAGGTCAATTGATAATAGGAAGCCTGTTTGGGTAGGGCCTCCATCCCATTGTGATTTAAGGGAGATGATGTCTATGGACCTTCTGATCTGATCGGGGCCTTCCCTAAGGAAGTTAAAAAGTTAAAAAAAGTTAAAAAGTTAAAAAGTTAAAAAAACTTTGTGAGATGAGGGGCCAAGGTGGTGCCAAATTGTTTATAATATCCTGGAGAACCTGTCCGGACCAGGTGAGGAACCTTCAAGGATTTGATTGTGTCCAGGACCTCTGTAGGAGAGAACGGGCTGTCCAACAGTTCCTTTCCTTATGATCCATAGACAAGGAAGGTAAGGCATCAAAGAAACCGTTTTGGGGTTGCCCTAATGGGGGAGATTGAGGTTTGTATAGTTCCGAGTAGAATTGTTGAAATTCTTCCATAATTTTAGCGGGGTGCTGGGTCAGATCCCCTGAGTGCAGCTTGATTTTGGGGAACGCTAGTTGGCGAGGTTTAGGGCTAAGTTTAACTGCTAGTTTCAATCCTATCTTATCCCTCTGGGAGTAGAAGTATGCCCCTGTCCATCTAAGATGCTTTTCAGCAGCTGTAGTCAAGGACAGGTTGAGAAGGGCACGGGCCTTGTCCTTGTCCAGATTAGCCAGAGAGACAGGGGTAGGATGTAGTTTGTGAGCTTTCGCAAGAGATTGAAACTCTGCCTCCAATTTAAGCGTGTCTGCTCTATGTTCTGCTTTAAGTTTAGCTGACAGTTGAATAAGTTTCCCCCTAATCACTGTTTTATGAGCCACCCACACTGTCGATGGGGAGACATCCACTGTAATGTTTATGCTAAAGTATTCTTTAATAGCATCTTCTATAATAGAAGCTTGTATGGGGTCAATAAGAATAGCTTCCTGCAGACACCAGCGAGGGCGTTCTCTATGTCCTGAGGATCTGTGGGAAGACAGAGTAACCTTTGAGTGGTAAGATAAGGGGGTATCTATTATCTGAGATTTCATAATTAAAGGGATTGTATTGGAGTGAGCAAAGATGTGGTCTATCCTGGCGTAGGAGCTATGGGGTGCTGAGAAATGCGTGTAGTCCTTAGAACGAGGGTTCATTTCCCTCCAAACGTCTACCAATCCCGCCTCATGTAATAGCTTCGCTATTCGAACGCTTTGTCTGGAAGGACGTTTGGATTTTGTAATCCCAGATCCAGATTTGTCCAGTGAGAAATCAAAAGCTATATTAGAGTCCCTTCCGATAAATGTCGTGCCTTTAAAGTGGGGTTTAATTTGTGTAGTAGGGAATCAAAGAAGGCCCTCTGGCCCTTATTGGGTGAGTATTAGGAAACAAAAAAGTTTATAATTCCCCATCTATGATCCGAGACCAGTACATAACGTCCTTGGGGGTCTACCATTTTCTCAGGTTGAGAGATGTTAAGCGAAACAAATCGCCACCTCTTTTATTTTGTTGGGAGCAGAGGATAAGAAAAATTGGGATTAGTGGCGATGAAGGAATGAGGTTTTGTAAGATATGGGGAAATGTGTCTCTTGCAGTAGGAGGAGAAAGAGAGAAAGAGAGAGACTTAAAACAAGAAAAAAAAAAAAGGGTGAGGATCTCTTCAACCGGGATTTCGAACAAGAAATCCCCCCCTACCCGGACCCCCATTCCCCCACCCAGGGGTCTAAGGGGCCAAGTAAGTACAGAACAGCGAGGTAATCATGGTGTCCGAAAACCGAAAGGGTTACAATATCGGGGAAAATAACAGGAGATGACACCGTATTACCTGGGCATTGTGCCGATACGTCAATGCCGTTAAATCAGTGCTAAGGGGTAGCAAACCCAAATAGTAATTATACTGTAATCAGATACACTAAGATTAACCACATGGACCAATTTACTGTGAAGTCAAACATGACTAGAGGTGAATCATAGTGATGTCATTCTGAAAATGCATACTTCTTCTAAACACTGTCCAGAGTTAGTAAGGTAGAGATACCCCCCTAATAGGAGCAGCTGCTATTAAACCTGGAGTCTAGAAGTGCTGAAAATTTGGCCAATAAAGGGGTCAAACCCTAGGGGTGGGAATTCCAAATGATGATATAAAACAGAAGTTCTGAAAGGGTCTCAGAAGATCAGAAGACGGTCAAAGGAGAGATCCGGATCAGGGCCCCGATCCATGAGGGGAGCAGAACATCATGGGGGAAGATTTTCCTTAGAGCGTTGAGCTTTGTTTCAGCCTGGTAGGTTGTAGCGGACTTGCTGGCGGAGGCCTTTTTGTGGAAGAGGTAGAGCTCCTGCTGTTCTGGGAGGGCGATGGGTCCTGGGAGATCAGACATAATTGTAGAAGCAGCGTTCTCCCTCTGTGAAGGAAGAGAAGCTGAAGCTTTTGTTTCTGTAGGAAAAATTTAGACGCAGGGGGAAGGACCACCAATATGAGATTTCCTTTTCCAGAAGAAGTTGGAGTAGCGGCTTGAGAGAGCGCCTTTTTTGTACCGTGTATGGCGACAAATCCGCGAAAATCTGGATTCTGTGTCCCAGCAATCTGAGGTTATCCACGCCCTGGGATCTTTTCATTACCTCCTCCTTAACAGAGTAAAAATGGGGCTTCACAATTATGTCTCTGGGGAGGCCGTCTGATCGAGGGGGTTGTAGGGCTCTATGTCCCCTGTCAAGCTCCAGTCGGTGATCTGTGATATCTGGAATGAGGTTCCGCTGCTGGGTTTTCACACAAGCATGTTCCTCTTTTTCTGATTCAGGAAGCCCTCAGATGCGAAAGTTATATCGTCTCGCTCTATTCTCTAGATCATCGATCTTTGCAAACGCTGTTTTAAGTTGGTCCTGCATCTCTTGAACCCTTGCTGAGTTTTGATTAATGCGTGAGATAGTCTGGTCAGCTTTCTTTTCAATTGTGTCCATTCTTTGCCCTATTTGCTGCAGATCCGCATGGATGGAGGATGTAATTTGAGCAGCATTCAGGGCCAGACTTTTAGAAAGGAGCAGGGAGAAGGCACCCATCATGGATGGGAAGTCTGAGGGCACAGGGATGGCAGCGTTTGCTTCTGTCACTGACAATAAAAGCCCTGTGTGGGGGTCAATCATAGGTGTGGAGGGTAGGCCGGGACCCATCCTGCTCAGGAGGGACTCTGTGGATGATGGAGAGGTGGCCAGGGGCGGGAAGTCTGTACCTGGGGACTGTGGCTGTTGTGCGTCCTGGTCCGCCTCCATCTTGGCGTAGCTGGCTAGGATGTCCGCCGCATTCATCCGGCCCATTAAGTTCCTCCTTACGTGCGCTGTTTTAAAATAAGCGTTCCCGGGATCTCCCCCCTTACCGTGTCCCGGTTAGGAGCTCGGGGGATCGCTCAGGATGCTCCGGTGGCTGTTACAGTGCCATGGTGGAGCGGAGCTCTAATAGCCGGCGGCCATTTTTGGAGCTGTCGCGCATGCGCCTCCTGCTTTAATGTAATGTCGGGTCCCGGCAATATGGATGAAAATCAGTGAGACAAACGGCATGGGTACCCCCCCAGTCCATTACCAGGCCCTTTGGGTCTTGTATGGATATTAAGGGGAACCTCGCACCCAATTTAAAAAAAAAAAAAAAAGTAAAGGCGTGGGGCCCCCAGGCCCTATATACTCTGAACAGCAGTATACAGGCGGTGTAAACAAGACAGGCACTGTAGATTTGTTGTAAGTAGAATCTGTTTGTAATTTTGAACTGGTACATTTTTAAAGTGTAGCTCCACTTAAAAATCTATTTAAGCTTTTTGGAAAACATAGGGAACGGTTATCACCCCTGTCACATTTGTTTTGCTGTCTATGCACCTCTTCAGAATATTTCACCTCACTCTGTCCCAATAACAAATGTTATTTGAAAATGTGGGGTTTTTAGTGAAACAAGGATTGGTAATAAAGCATCAGTGGAGAGGAGACACGTTTTTCCCATATTAACTCTTACAGGAGAGAATTTCCCTTCCTGGAGTAGATTTCATCTCACTTCCTTAGATGCAATCGAAACAAAGTGTTTCACCACTCAGGTAGACCTGAACCCAGGTGTGTGATTGATGTAAATCCTTCAGGAGGTGAAGAGTCCCAGGTGCTGGCTAAATGCAAGACTTTTAACAGGAGAATCTGGATGCCGTACACCGGATAAAGTTGAAAAATTGTCTTTATTATAAAAATTGGATCATCAAAAATACAGGACAATCAGGCAAATCGTACAGGCTCAGCTGACGCGTTTCGCACTCTAGATTGAGTGCTTACTCATAGCTTCTCACTTCCTGTTGTCTCCTTCCGTTTGCAAGTAGGAGTCATTTGTAAGTTGGATGTTTGAAAGTAGGGGCCAGCCCTATATACTCTGCAGAAATTGGGGCCTTAGGTGTTGGTGTTGCCACAACACTGTAAGCCCTCACAGTTACACTTGGTGGGCGCAGGAACGGGACCTGCTATGAAATTAGATCAAGAATTGTAATTAGATTCCATTGTTGAACAGGGGCAGAAAAATTGGGCCTGTAGTGGTGGTGCCACAACAATGTAAGTCCTCACAGTTACTCTTGGTGGGTGCTGGAACGGGTCCTGCTGTGAAATATATCAAGAATTGTAATTACATGCACCTGTTGAACAGGGGCAGAAAAATTGGGCCTTTGGTGGTGGTGTTGCCACAACACTGTAAGCCCTCAGTTACTCTTGGTGGATGCAGGAATGGGCCCTGCTGCAAAGTATTGCATCAAAAATTGTAATTACATGCCCCGTTAAACAGGGGCTGAAAAATTGGGCCTTAGCCACTGGTGATGGCGCCCAGAACCAAAAATGTTCTTACAAGCTATCAACATGATCATTGGGGAGGAAGAGGATAATCACTCAGCATCAGCATAGGCAGTCTTGAAGGGATCTGACATTTCAAAAAAAATTTGAAATGTCAGATTCATTTTTTATGAAGGTCAGTCGATTGACCGAGTCGGTGGACAGGTGCACCCTGTGATCAGTTACAAAGCCTCCAGCAGCACTGAATGTGCATTCCGAAAGAATGCTGGATGCAGGAAAGGCCAGTAGCTCAAATGCATACTGTGCAAGCTCTGGCCAGTGATCAATCCTCAAGACCCAGCAAGAAGAGTGTTTCACCGCTCAGGTGGATCCAGACCCAGGTGTAAAGTTAATGTGAAGCCTTCAGAGTTGAAGAGTCCCAGGTGCTGGCTAAATGCTGAATAGAGCAAGGTATTGGATAGAAAGATCTGGATGCCGCACACTGGATAAAGTAGAAAACTTGTCTATATTGTAGAGATAGGACCATCAAAAGTACAAGACAATCATGCAGGATGTACAGGATCAGCTGACGCGTTTCACACTCGAAGCTGAGTGCTTACTCATAGCTATGAGTGTGCGGCATCCAGATCTTTCTATCCAATACCTTGCTCAAGACCCAGCAACCCAGAGGATTTTCCATGGGAAAGGTGTCCAAGTCAAATTTTGCCCCTAGGTATTCCTGCACCATGTAAAACAGACGCTGGTGATGGTTGCTGGAACCGATCACCTTAGGGCTGCGGAGTAAAAAAATTGTCTGTACGCATTGGTCAGTTGACCACCTTCTCCACCGCTCCTTCTTTGACTGACCAAAGCCTCACCAACAAACAGGAGTTTGTAACCTCCCAGTCTCTGGGAACACGTTGCACAGACCTTTCTGCAAGGCCTCATGAAGATGTTTCATCCTCTGCGACGGCAAGATAAGATCCGCAACCTTACCCTTGTAATGTGGATCAAGGGCGTTGCCAGCCAGTATTGATCCCTCTCCTTGATACCACTAATACGAGGATCCTTCCGCAGGCTTTGCAGGATCAGGGAGGCCATGCAGCGTATGTTTGCTGAGGCTTTCGGTCCGGAGTCCTCTGGGTCACTAAGGACGACATGATCTGCAGCCACCTCCTCCCAGCCACGTACAAGTCCATGGGTTTCTTGGGACTGTATATGATCCCTTTTAAGACTGCTTTCCAATACAGATCAGAATAAAAATACATATACATATACATATACATATACATATATACTCAATTAATCTTATCAGAGGTTTCACTTGGCTGTACCTCTTCTCACATAAACATATAGTACATTTCTATGAAATACATTGCACCTGACACACATTTACCATATTATCCATTTATTCCTATACCAGACACAATAGTATTAGTCTTGTGCCTTATAGCTTCGGGCTTCAGTCTGACTGAAGGTTCTTTCCCAATCAACACCTCCCATTGATTATATAAGCCCTGACCAATCACAGGTCACGTTAGGCCTGAAGAAGGAGGCGTAGCTCCGCAAACGCGGCGCCTATCCTTACACGGACTTGGAAGCGGGTAACCCTCTGCTTACTGTTGTGCGTTCCAGCGGCAGGAAGCATCAGCACAGAGCAGCGCAGCCTGTCGCATGGAGATCACCGTCATCCTATGACCTGATTGGACACTACTCCCGGGACATTTGGCAGCACCAATTCTTTACCTACATGCCTGATTACAATGTAGGTTTGTGAGTACCAATTTTAAAGATCTATTAAATTTGTTTTTAATATTGCACTTAAAGTGGCGCCTCTGTTCTTCTCCAGTACCCAGAGGACTGCTTCTTCCGTACAAACGTGGCTGCCTTCTACAGTTGCCTTCATATGCAATGGACTATATTTCAGTTTACATGGACGTTAAGCCGATTACAGCCTTTGTCCAATGCATCATCTTAGCCCCAGCTTTTTATTCATGTTTGCAGTTGTAGTCTTATGAACACTTGCTCCTTACTAGGAACAATAAGGTTTTTGGGGGGGTTTCAATTGTGTTGAACTCAGCGCTCACACTTACATAAAGTAAATAAGCAAAAACACCAAGCACAATAATGTTCTAGCGTGACATATACAATCAAATAAGTGTAAATCAAATGTATGTGTATGCACGTGCAATGAATTAAATAAAAAATTGTTAGATTGACAATGATATCAAGCTGCTATCAATTATATAGTGGTCAGAATCCCCTAAAAATTAAAACCTATAAACATAGATTGATACAAAGTTCAATCAATGTGAGAAAAGAATTTTTTGTGCTAAAAAACCAATGGAAAAAAAAAAAAAAAAAAAAAAAAAAAAAAAAAAAAATCGCAAATATTTAAAAACTGTGTTCCTCCAGTTATACAAATCCACTGGAAGTGGTGCGATATCTCCAAAGTAAACTAAGCAACAATTGTGTATAGATATACTAAAAATGCGTTTGCAAATAGTAATCAATCCAAATTAGTGCCAATAAATAAGATATATTCCCTGTGATAAGTGTTGAATCCTCCATAATAAAAAATAAATGATATGCTTATAAAGGTGCAATATATATACAATTGATGAGTATAAATAGATAAATAGTGCCAATAGAATCTGATTAAATATAGATGATTAAATTCATGAGATAGGATAAGTAACAGACGACAGTTCAATCCTCAGTAATCTGGGATATCTGGATTCATGCAGTACTTATTTGTTCACCCTCGGAGCTATTTCTTCCACAGCCACAATGAATGGTAATTTTCTCAGTATCAAGTGGTTTTATGTAAAATAAACAAAGAGAAAACATTGCGCAATATTGTTACAATAAAAGTTCACAGGCAAAACAGCACAGTGATACACTCACCTGTGCCTGACTTGTTTTAGGCATGCAGATAAGCAGATAGGCAGATCTCAGCTGGCTTGTAAGGACAAGGCTTGCTACGCAAGCTGCTGCTTGATACAATGTATTCAGCAGACTGTGTCCTAGGCTCCTCCCACGCGTTGCATCACTGACACGTGACTCTCTCAAGGCTAAGCATGAGATGCCAGTGTTTCCGTATTTACATGTCATCCCTGATCATAGCCCACTGGCGTAGGGGGAAAAAAAAAAAAAAAAACAAGGTCCCCTGACCCTGTCCTGGTGCCATAGTCGCATAGGTACTCATTGATGGCCCTCTGCTGCATGTGCAGCATGGCATACCTTGAGTTCCACCTGGTGGGCATGTCACAGATTAGGCGGTTTTTGGGCAGGTTAAATTCCTTTTGGAGGTCAGCCAGTTGAGCACTAGCATTATATGACCGGCGGAAATGCACACAGACTTTCCTGGCATGCCTCAGGACATCCTGTAAGCCTGGGTACCTGCCCAAGAACCGCTGCACCACCAAGTTAAGGACATGAGCAAAACAGGGCACATGGGTCAGTTGTCCCTGTCAGAGGGCAGAGAGGAGGTTGGTGCCATTGTTGCAAACCACCATACCTGCCTTAAGCTGGCGTGGAATCAACCACCTCTGAACCTGCCCCTGCAGAGCTGACAGAATCTCTGCCCCAGTGTGGCTCCTGTCCCCCAAGCACACCAGCTCAAGCACCGCATGGCATCTTTTTGCCTGAATGCTTGCGTAGCCCCTTGAACGCCTACGGAGCACCGCTGGTTCCGAGGACAAATCAGCACAGGAAGAGGCCATGGAGGAAGAAGAGGAAGGGGTGGAGGAGAGAGGTGTGGCAGAATCACCAGTAGTAGAATTTTGGAGGCGTGGTGGCGGAACAACTTCCAAAACTACTGCACCCTGTCCCGCATCCTTCCCAGCTGCCAGAAGAGTCACCCAGTGTGCGGTGAAAGATAGGTAACATCCCTGTCCATGCCTGCTGGACCATGAGTCAGCAGTAATATGCACCTTACCGCTGACCACCCTGTCCAGCGAAGCCAAGACATTGCCTTCCACATGCCGGTAGAGAGCCGGAATCGCCTTCCGTGAGAAAAAGTGGATGTTTGGGAACCTGCCATTGAGGAACCGCACATTCCACAAACTCATGGAAGGGGCAGAGTCTGCCAACGGAAAAGGAAGCAGTTGAAGTGTTAGCAATTTAGCCAAGCTAGCATTCAACCGCTGGGTATGTGGATGGCTGGGAGCGAACGTCTTTCGGCGGCGCAGCAGCTGGGGCAGGGAAATTTGCCTGGTACAATCTGAAATCGGTGTACCGATAGCAGATTACCAGCAAGTACTTGGCTGTGACACACCTAATTCTACACCTTAATTCCTCTCAGTGCAGTTCTCAGAGAGGACTGAAGGTATAGTGGGGTTGGAGATCCCAGCTGATGAGGAGCAAGGAGAGGTCCTCCTTGTTCTTTGGTGTGGGTCTTTTAGGTATGCTTGCCAATGAACTGTATGGCAGGTCAACATATGTCTGGTCAAGCATGTGGTGCCCAAGCGGGTGATGTTCTGGCCACGCGAGATACGCTTGAGACATATGTTGCAAATAGCAGCGGTGGGATCTGATGAACTCGTCTCAAAAAAGGCCCCACACCAAAGAGCTTTTGGAATAAGATGCAGAGACAGCAGCGCCCTGCACATGCGGAGCTCTGCCGTGTAATGCAGTCGGTGTGCTGCCCTTAAGCTGGCCCCTGGAGGGCATCCTGCCTCATTGGTGATGTCCCTCCTCCTCCTCCTCTCTCCTATCAGGCACCCACGTGGAGTCAGTGACCTCATCATCCCCTCCCTCCTCATCACTGGAGCAAAGCTTGCAGTATGCCGCAGCTGGGGGAACATGACTGCCAGATTGCTGTCCTCTAGCTGGGTACCATCATCAGAGCCTTCAAAATGCTGGGCATCCTCCTGGAGCATGTACCCAATGCTGTGGTCAGTTCGGGGGACTCCTCAGGAGGACATGGTGGGGCTAGGGAAGGAGTGACTGATGTCATTGAGCTGAGGGAAGAGGCTGCGTTGGCAGCTGCTTTGCCAGGCAAAGTACCCTGAGCCTGGGTGAGAGGATGAGGAGGATGAGGAGGGCTTGGTCATCCACTCTACCAAGTCTTCCACATGTTGCGGCTCAACACGGCCAGCTGCCAAAAAAGGACAAGCGTGTCCCATGGCCACGTGCTGAAGGATGCACCGTCTCCACGACCAGCACTGTTGCCTCAAGACACAGAGCCCACTTACCCTCTTTTATTGGCTTGTGACTGTCTGCCTCTCCTTGTTGGCCTTCCAGACATACTAATGGCCTGCAGTGAGATGTAGCTGCACAAAGCTGGTGTGTGTGTATATATATATATATATATATAAAATTTTGACACTGCAGTAAGCAGAATCAACTGCCTGCCTGTAGTATTATTAGTATGAGAACATCATCAGTTGTCTTCAGGTAGCTTTAGGTGCACACTGTGCAGAGGACACAGTACACTAACTGTATATACTGTAGCTGCCTGTGGTATTAATATAGGATCAGAAGAACACCACCAATTTTATTCAGGTAGCTTTAGGTGCACACTGTACAGAGGACACAGTACACTAACTAAATATTGTAGCTGCCTGCCTGTGGTATTAATAGGAGCAGAACAAAAGCAATTGGCTTCAGGTGCACACTGTGCAGAGGAAGAAAGCCAAAAGAGGGTATGTGCCCCAAGGGGGATATTATGGGCAGTACAACACCAGGAAATAATTATATGGTGCAAGAATAGAATACAGTAGTATTGTTTAAAAAGATTATCACAAAGTTTTTATTGTTTACGAAATATGCAAAATAGTAGACCCAAGGGTCAGCTCACTGGAGTGAAAAATAAAAAAGCACAGGACACTCTACATGTTTCGGAATAACATAGAAAGACTCAGTTCTTTCTATAGTGTATGTTTCCTTCCTCGGGAGCTTCAAAGAAGCAGTTTTGATGGGTTTCTAAAAAGGGAAAAAAAAAAAAAAAAAAAAATTCATCTGAGAATTTAAGAGACTTCCAACAAAGCACAAGGACGTCATAGGATCTCAATCTGAACATGTATGTATGTATGTATGTATGTATGTATACATACATACATATACACACACACACACACCACATTTGTCTCTTCATTGTAAACATTGTACATAGATGTATTGAGAGATGGGCTCCCACAGCCTTGGGTCCAAGGGGTTAATTAGGTTTTCTAGTCACTGATACAAGCAATAATTGTTATTGGAGAAGTAAGAGAGATTTTGGGTACTATACAGAGTTTGGCTTTGGCGTTGACCCCAAAAAAGACGGCAGGCCAGGGCTCACAAGAGCCACCACTGGTGGATGGACTTGGCATGTATCTAAAAAAATTAATAAAAGAAAATACCTAATCAGAGACACTGAGCTTTCAAGATTCCTTCTTCTTATCTTATGATAGAAAGAGAAGGAGAAGGGTTTTGGTTTATAGGCATGTGCCTTCTTGCAAAGAAACAAATGTCAAAATAAGGCATGGATATTAAAAAAGGAAAAAGGAAGGGGGATTTGAGTTCAATAACTGACCTTTGGTGGTTCGCTTTAATGACACACACTGCAGGGAAAGCAGGCTCCTCTCAGCTATGTAGCAGAGGAGTGTGTGTGTTAAGTTGGTATTATATACCCTATGTATTACAAGGTGTGTGATCTACACAGCCAATCAGTAAGCACAAGGGATGGAACAAGCTCAGGTAAGAATAATAGGCTTGACTTGGAAGCAATCAGGGAGATGTTGAGATGATGAAGACAATCAGCTGTGTGTTTGAAAGAAAAAAAAAGGGCACAGCAGGTGTACAGACGTGGGAACTCAGCGCAGAGATGATGGGAGCCCCTCATAATGGGCACAGCAGGTGTGCAGAGCACAGAACCTCTCAAAAAGGACATGGCAGGGTGCAGACCCAGAAACATTGTGCAGGGATGGTGGAAAACACTATAATGGGCAAAGCAAGTGTGTACAATCAGGAACTCAGCACTGGGATGGTGGGAACCCCTCTAAATGGGTACAACCGATGTTTAGGCTAAGAAACTCAGCAGAGGCATGGTAGGAACCCCTCATAATGGGCACAACAGGTATTTGAGCTCAGAAACTCAGCAGAGGTATGGTAGGAGCCCCTCATAAAGGGCACAACAGGTGTGCATACTCAGTAACTCAGCGAAGGAATGGTGGAAACCCCTAATTGACACAGCAGATGTACAGGCTCAGGAACTGCAGTGATCTTACATCGCATAGATAGTCTCAGGCGGGATTGTCAGTTTTTGTAAAGTGAAATTCAGAATTCTGGTGGAGCTATGGGCATAAAGGATATATATATATAATGCAATCTGATGCAGCAGACCATTGCAATCGCCCCAGCGGTGTTATATGGTTTTCCCCAACCCCTGTAACTGTCACTTTTTGCTTGATCTGCATGTAAACGAATAGAAAATATAAATAATGCCACAATGGCATGCATACAGTATACTGAATACTATTATTACAGGTTTTAACCCCATACAGTTACCAGAGTACAATATCTTTTAATATCTTTCCTTATAATAGGCCTTTAGAATGACAGCCAGTATTTTCCCTTGAAGGGATTGCTAAACAGGTTGCCAGAAAATATTTCCCACCTACCCATCCACCATGTCATCTTCTCATCTGACACTCTCCTGACATATTTGTACATAGATGTATAAAAAAAGGAGCCCACCCATCGTGACTCCTCGGCCTGAGCGGCATCTGACGCCGGCGCATCATCAGGCGTGGTGGCGTCACACATCTACGGAGGCCGCTGACACGGAAGGGAAACAGCCTGGCTGAGTGGAGATAGAAATTCACCCATTGCGCAGGCGCGGGACAGCTCGTCGGGCGCATGTGCAGCAGCGCTGCTAGAGGAATGCCTCCATCCCCAGGATAGGGAATCAGAGGCCTTTCCGTGTCGGGGAACACCAACGAGCCATCCTGGTGAGGACAACATCAGAAACCACATAGTTTTAGACCCAAATATAAAAAAATTATAACAAAAGAAGCTTGTATTCAAACGTAATAGAATAAAATGAATTGAGGAAAAGGTTATTAATTACAGAAGCCTGATCAGTATATCCTGGGCTGTCCGGATGTGGGAGTCTCATCTTTACAGTGGGGGTACAGATGATGATCCCTAAAAAGGAAAAAGCAATCACAAACATATATGATTCCTATAGATATTACAATACAGATTTACATTAGAGAGAGACAAATTAATTTGATAAAAATCAAGGTAAGCATATTATGTTCAACAGTATGATAGAGTATTGGATATCCGCTTTATCTAGGAGCATTTTTGTTATATCAAGGATAAACATCAAATATAAGAAAAATGGGAAAAGGTCCCCCGAGCGGGGTTTTTAGGCAGCTAGCTATAGATATGAACAAGGCATTTGAAGGGTAATGAATGAATGTAACAACATATAAATATAAGTTGGGAGCTCCAGTGGGAAAATACCCATACCAAATACATATAATAGCAAACATAGGTTATACACAGCATATGATAAGGCTATTGCATAACAATGCTGACGCGTTTCGACCCATGAATTTTGGGGTCTCTTCAGAGGATGAGTTTGCTAAAGAAAAAAGAAAAATTTATAATAGTATGTACAGCTTATTTAAAAGAGTTACAGCATTGGCAAGTTTGTTTAGCAACATGTTTAGTAACACTTTGCACATAATTACCACTGAGTTTGGATGTACCCCTCGATCAGAGCCTCCCCACACAGCAGCCAGACCATCCAGTGTGCCCACACGTAGCAGCACCCCGGAAGAGGGGGGAACAGGAATCCACTTGATATGGCTTGCAAGGAGCCACACGTATAATTGCCCCCCCACCATCACGCCACAGGGGAGGTGGGGCCGGAACCTACGAAAATTGTCAGAGCGTTAGCTAATGAATATACCCATATAGGTAAGTGGTTAGATTTAACTGTTGGGCGGTCAGAAAGTGTTGTAATCATCTATTACAGCTTGAATTAGTCATGTGAAGGATAATGAGATTAATGAAGTGACTATATTGATATAACTAATATAAAATGTGTAAGGGATGACCTTGTCTTTTATTGCCGACAATGGCGGTGATAGGGAGAAAAGTGAGGAATGTGCACAGTGAATAATGACGTGTAAAATATAATGTAAAAAATATGAAGAAAATGTGAAAAAAGGAATGTGCATGAAAATGATGCGAGTGAGTGTTTAAACAAAAAAAAAACAAAAAAAACAAATGAGTGTATGTGTAATGTGTGGATTTAAGGAAAAAGTTCATGATATTGCCAAGTATCTAAGTCTACGGCATCCAAGGCTGGTGTGCACATAGATCAAAATTATGTATAAGTATAATATTATTCTATGGGGTCTGATAAAGCATTGATAATCAGATGTATTATGAGTTCTTACTCACTCCTACCGTTGAGGAAAAGAGTCTGGCTGTCCAAGGAGGAAGTGGAGAGATCACACTCAAATCCACCCTCATTAAATGGTATCCTTAATTAGTACTGAAATTAACAACAGGTATCGTTTCTTCCGCCCCTTAACCCCGGTGTGTAGAGGGAGGCTGTGGCCGCCAATGGCGGACGGCCAGACTCTTTTCCTCAACGGTAGGAGTGAGTAAGAACTCATAATACATCTGATTATCAATGTTTTATCAGACCCCATAGAATAATATTATACTTATACATAATTTTGATCTATGTGCACAACAGCCTTGGATGCCGTAGACTTAGATACTTGGCAATATCATGCACTTTTTCCTTAAATCCACACATTACACATACACTCATTTGTTTTTTTTTTTTGTTTTTTTGTTTAAACACTCACTCGCATCATTTTCATGCACATTCCTTTTTTCACATTTTCTTCATACTTTTTACATTATATTTTACACGTCATTATTCACTGTGCACATTCCTCACTTTTCTCCCTATCACCGCCATTGTCGGCAATAAAAGACAAGGTCATCCCTTACACATTTTATATTAGTTATATCAATATAGTCACTTCATTAATCTCATTATCCTTCACATGACTAATTCAAGCTGTAATAGATGATTACAACACTTTCTGACCGCCCAACAGTTAAATCTAACCACTTACCTATATGGGTATATTCATTAGCTAACGCTCTGACAATTTTCGTAGGTTCCGGCCCCACCTCCCCTGTGGCGTGATGGTGGGGGGGCAATTATACGTGTGGCTCCTTGCAAGCCATATCAAGTGGATTCCTGTTCCCCCCTCTTCCGGGGTGCTGCTACGTGTGGGCACACTGGATGGTCTGGCTGCTGTGTGGGGAGGCTCTGATCGAGGGGTACATCCAAACTCAGTGGTAATTATGTGCAAAGTGTTACTAAACATGTTGCTAAACAAACTTGCCAATGCTGTAACTCTTTTAAATAAGCTGTACATACTATTATAAATTTTTCTTTTTTCTTTAGCAAACTCATCCTCTGAAGAGACCCCAAAATTCATGGGTCGAAACGCGTCAGCATTGTTATGCAATAGCCTTATCATATGCTGTGTATAACCTATGTTTGCTATTATATGTATTTGGTATGGGTATTTTCCCACTGGAGCTCCCAACTTATATTTATATGTTGTTACATTAATTCATTACCCTTTAATAAAGCATTTTAATATTTTATTTAATGCCTTGTTCATATCTATAGCTAGCTGCCTAAAAACCCCGCTCGGGGGACCTTTTCCCATTTTTCTTGTCCATATTGGGGTGAGCAGCATTGACTCCTTAATGTGTCTTCCCTCTTTGCTATACAAATTCGGGTGGTTAAACACCCCTTCCCCCATTTGACACATGGGAGTTAGACATGAGCTGTGCACCGTCTGTTCTTCTGTATATATCCCTCTGTGTTAATCCTAGATACCACATTAGATTATATCCATATATTTTCCAAAAATGTGTTAAATCGCATGTTAAATCGCATATTAGGATTTCAAGTAGACTCTCAATAAGAGGACTAAATTGGAATTATATTTCTTCCCTTGAGCTCACTAAATCAGTTACGCTCTTGTATTGTGAGTCTGTATTATTATTATACTCAATCGAGTCTATAATCCATAGCCTTGTTCGTGGTTGCGAATAGAGTAAAATCGCATCGCAACCATGAGCAATGAGGGATCCACTGGATCCGATGCAAATTTCCTTATTTGGGTTGTTATACATTTACTATTTTGTGTATCTGGGAGTTATTTTTGTGTATTTGAGAGTTATTTCCTTTCAAATAAATCTATTTAAACGTTGAAATTATGTTGCCATTTCTGGGTTGTTATGGTTCTTACATATTTTTAGGAATATTGTTAGAATTGTCAGTGCACAGTTTCCAATGTTTACTTTGTATTATCAATAAGCAATTATGTAGAAAACTTTTGTCATTTGTTGTTTTTCACAAATCGCACATGTGAGCTCGTTTGTGTGCCTCTCGATCGGCGCCTCCCCGCTTGCAGCTTGTGCCATCGGGGCCCCTGTGATGCCTGCATTGTCGCATGCTCCCTGGGTCGGGGATCATGTTCCCTGATGTGTCTTCCCGGCAGGGTGGGGAGCTCAGTCACCTGCGCTCCCCTTGTCTCTCCCCTTGGATGGCCGGATTACCAGGTCGGCCACCCACGGGCATGATTACCCTGCCGGCGGCATCCCCCATCACCTTCGGACATTGCGTGCGGTGTGCGCACATGTGCGGGTCGCATGTGCGTGCGGCCTCATGATGTCACATATTTTACGGCGAAGGTGACGACAGATGTCGGGGCTTCGCCTTGATGGATGCCGAGGGAGCCACACGAGGCCTGCCATTGGCGGCCACAGCCTCCCTCTACACACCGGGGTTAAGGGGCGGAAGAAACGATACCTGTTGTTAATTTCAGTACTAATTAAGGATACCATTTAATGAGGGTGGATTTGAGTGTGATCTCTCCACTTCCTCCTTGGACGGCCAGACTCTTTTCCTCAACGGTAGGAGTGAGTAAGAACTCATAATACATCTGATTATCAATGCTTTATCAGACCCCATAGAATAATATTATACTTATACATAATTTTGATCTATGTGCACACCAGCCTTGGATGCCGTAGACTTAGATACTTGGCAATATCATGCACTTTTTCCTTAAATCCATACATTACACATACACTCATTTGGTTTTTTTTTTTTTTTTTTTGTTTAAACACTCACTCGCATCATTTTCATGCACATTCCTTTTTTCACATTTTCTTCATATTTTTTACATTATATTTTACACGTCATTATTCACTGTGCACATTCCTCACTTTTCTCCCTATCACCGCCATTGTCGGCAATAAAAGACAAGGTCATCCCTTACACATTTTATATTAGTTATATCAATATAGTCACTTTATTAATCTCATTATCCTTCACATGACTAATTCAAGCTGTAATAGATGATTACAACACTTTCTGACCACCCAACAGTTAAACCTAACCACTTACCTATATGGGTATATTCATTAGCTAACGCTCTGACAATTTTCGTAGGTTCCGGCCCCACCTCCCCTGTGGCGTGATGGTGGGGGGGCAATTATACGTGTGGTTCCTTGCAAGCCATATCAAGTGGATTCCTGTTCCCCCCTCTTCCGGGATGCTGCTACTTGTGGGCACACTGGATGGTCTGGCTGCTGTGTGGGGAGGCGCTGATCGAGGGGTACATCCAAACTCAGTGGTAATTATGTGCAAAGTGTTACTAAACATGTTGCTAAACAAACTTGCCAATGCTGTAACTCTTTTAAATAAGCTGTACATACTATTATAAATTTTTCTTTTTTCTTTAGCAAACTCATCCTCTGAAGAGACCCCAAAATTCATGGGTCGAAACGCGTCAGCATTGTTATGCAATAGCCTTATCATATGCTGTGTATAACCTATGTTTGCTATTATATGTATTTGGTATGGGTATTTTCCCACTGGAGCTCCCAACTTATATTTATATGTTGTTACATTCATTCATTACCCTTCAATAAAGCATTTTAATATTTTATTTAATGCCTTGTTCATATCTATAGCTAGCTGCCTAAAAACCCCGCTCGGGGGACCTTTTCCCATTTTTCTTGTCCATATTGGGGTGAGCAGCATTGACTCCTTAATGTGTCTTCCCTCTTTGCTAAACATCAAATATAGACCTAAATCAAAGCTATTAAATGACATAATAAGAATAAGATAATTAGACAAAAAATACATGACAAAAACCAAAAACCAAAAACCAAAAAGAGGGAGACAAAAAGGAGGAAGAAGGGAAAGGAAAAAAGGAAGGAAAGAAGGAGGGAAGGAAAAAGAACAGATGGCAAGCAATGCAGAAGACTTCTTTATAATTCCTTGTCATAGCCTCCAGTAGAGAAACCCGGAAGAAATGGTTTCATGTTGAAGGCTTCATTCAGGCCTGGTGGCATTGTTGCGTCAAGTCTAGATAACCAGCGGAGTTCCCGTTGTAGGAGGATCTTATTAAAATCACCCCCACGGGAACTTGGATACAAACAATCCAATACTAGTACAGAAATTTTGGGACAAATGCCACCATGTACCTGAGCTACGTGTCTGCCCAAGGGGAGGTCAGGGTCAGCTGACTGCATAGCCCTAAGGTGACGATAGATGCGTTGCCATAGTTTCTGCAGGGTTTTCCCCACATAAAAGCACACAATTGCATAGTAATAAATATACTACTCCTGTTGTTTGGCAGTTTGAGAAATGTTTAGGCACAAAATGTTTGCCATTTGGTAAGTATATATTTTTCCGTGTGTCCATGTACTTACAGTAGGCACAAGATCCACATTGGAACGTGCCCACTGTAGTACATGGGTCACCTCTCTCCTGTCCCCTATATTCACTTTGAACTAATAAGTCTCCCACAGAGGTGGCACGTCTGTATGTAATTGGAGGTCTCGGAGGTACAAGGGGGCCTATGGTTGGATCGGAAGTCAGTAAGTGCCAGTATTTTTGGCATATCTGTCTGACTTTATTGTGATCGTTTGTGTAGGTAGTGATTATTCTGGCACTGACATCAGTGGTGGATTTTTGTTTGGGAATTAATAGTTGATGTCTCTGTTTTAGATTGGCACGTTTGAAAGCTCTTTTGAGACACTTGTGACTATAACCGTGCTGTAGTAATCGATTTTTAAGTTTATTGGCCTCATGTTTAAAATCTGACTGGTTTGAACAATTACGTTTTATTCTCAAATATTCCCCATAGGGAATTGAGTTAA
This sequence comes from Aquarana catesbeiana, assembly GCF_042186555.1. Lineage (NCBI taxonomy): Eukaryota > Metazoa > Chordata > Amphibia > Anura > Ranidae > Aquarana > Aquarana catesbeiana. Next base: position 276,996,221 of record NC_133328.1, on the reverse strand, counting down.
TTAAAGGTTTGGGGTGAAAGCTGGACGAGTGCAGTACCGTATTTCCAGCGGTGGGTTTCCTAATAAGTTTGGAAGATAGTACATTGGATTAATTGATTGAAATTTCAATATCCAAAAACGTGATGGTAGTCTTATCAGATGTCATGGTGAATTTGAGGTTAAACAGGTTTTTATTTAGTGCTTCTAGGCACTCATTCAAGAGAGATTGTGTGCCATCCCAGACGATGAAGATGTCATCTATGTACCTGTGCCACATAATGATGTGGCACAGGTACATAGAGAGACCCTCAACGCCAAAAGTGGTCTTTCCCATTCCCCCAGGTACAAATTGGCGTAGCCAGGGGCACAAGTGCCCCTGGCTACGCCCTGCACCTGGAGGAAAAGTCTTCCATCAAAGGAGAAGATATTATGATTGAGTATAAAGTCTAAAGAACAAAGTATAAACTCATTAAATGAAGCCTCATGGTGACTGGTTTGTGATAAGACCTTCCGAAGGCAGGCTAGCCCTCTACAGTGGGGAATAGAACTGTAGAGGGCCTCTACATCGATAGTTACAAGGGTACAGTGACTCGGGATTTGGACATCCTGCAAGATTTGTAAGAGATGGATCGTGTCACGGATGTACGAGGGAATGGCCAAAACAAAAGGTCTAATATGTTCATCTATGAGTCGAGATATGTTTTCCGTGATTGATCCATTCCCAGAGAGGATTGGTCTCCCTGGAGGATCATTCACATTTTCATGTAATTTGGGGAGTGCGTAAAATGTTGGTACGCGGGGGTGGGGAGTTCGAATGAATTCCCAAGTTTGTTTGGAGATGATATTATTTTGGAAAGCCTCATCTACAAATCGATAAAATTTCTTGTTTAATGCCTCCACGATGTCGGTGCCTACTGGACGGTACCAATCATGGTTTCTAAGAATTTTGAAACACATTTTTTTATAGTGATCATTGTCCATCAGGACAATGTTTCCCCCTTTATCACTTGGTTTAATGGTGATATTGTAATTGTTAGAAAGATTATTTAAGGCTATTTTTTCATTTTTTGTCAGATTAGGGGTGTGAAAAGACGTAGATTTGAGCAATTTTATCTCCTGAGACGTCATTTTCAAAAAGGTGGCTACCCCATGGTTTGAGCTGGGTACATGGAAGAGGCCTTTTTAAGGGAAGATTTTTTTATTTTGATGGGTGTGTCCCCATCCTCTTCCAAAAGAGCTTCCAGGTCTAGAGTGTCTATTAGGTCTGGGGTCTCACTTTCTTGTAATAAGGAGTTAAGATTATCGAGAGCTTGTCGCTCACTAAAGGTGCGGCAACCTTCATAGTCATGTTTGTGTTTGTCAAACATGCTTTTTAATAGCAACTTACGGGTATATAAATGTAGATCCTTTATGACTGTAAATTTGTCTAATTTGTTGTTCGGGCAATCAAACACACAGCTGATTGTCTTCAACATCTCAACATCTCCCTGATTGCTTTCAAGTCAAACCTATTATTCTCACCTGAGCTTGTTCCATCCCTTGTGCTACTAATTGGCTGTGCAGATCACACACCTTGTAATACATAGGGTATATAATACCAACTTAACACACACTCCTCTGCTACATAGCTGAGAGGAGCCTGCTTTCCCTGCAGTGTGTGTCATTACAGCGAACCACCAAAGGTCAGTTATTGAACTCAAATCACCCTTCCTTTTTCCTTTTTTAATATCCATGCCTTATTTTGACATTTGTTTCTTTGCAAGATGGCACATGCCTATAAACCAAAACCCTTCTCCTTCTCTTTCTATCATAAGATAAGAAGAAGGAATCTTGAAAGCTCAGTGTCTCTGATTAGGTATTTTCTTTTATTGATTTTTTAGATACATGCCAAGTCCATCCACCAGTGGTGGCTCTTGTGAGCCCTGGCCTGCCATCTTTTTTGGGGTCAACGCCAAAGCCAAACTCTGCATAGTACCCAAAATCTCTCTTCTTACTTCTCCAATAAAAATTACTGCTTGTATCAGTGACTAGAAAACCTAATTAACCCCTTGGACCTAAGGCTGTGGGAGCCCATCTCTCAATACGTCTATGTACAATGTTTACAATGAAGAGACAAATGTTTTGTGAGTATATATATCCATACATGTTTGTTCAGATTGAGATCCTATGATGTCCTTGTGCTTTGTTGAAAGTTAACAGTCTCTTAAATTCTCAGATGAATTTTTTTTTTTAAGTTATATGTTGGTGCCATACACTTTCTCATACACATTTATATATATATTTCCCTTTTTAGAAACACATCAAACCTGCTTCTTTGAAACTCCTGAAGAAGGAAACATACACTATAGAAAGATCTGAGTCTTTCTATGTTATTCCGAAACATGTAGAGAGTCCTGTGCTGTTTTATTTTCACTCCAGTGAGCTGACCCTTGGGTCTACTGGGATGATCTATTACAACACTATAGCAGTTAGATCACAATTGATTGTTGTCTCCTCCATCTCTTTGATCTTATATTGATTCTATGTTTGTAGATATTTTGCATATTTTGTAAACAATAAAAACTTTGTGATAATCTTTTTAAACAATACTACTGTATTCTATTCTTGCACCATATAATTATTTCCTGGTGTTGTACTGCCCATAATATCCCCCTTGTGGCACATACCCTCTTTTGGCTTTCTTCCTTATATATGGGATGTGGCAGAGACCCCCGGAAAAACTCAAACACTGATTCCTCCCTATTTTCTTTATTTCACACTGTGCAGAGGACACAGTACACTAACTGTAAATACTGTAGCTGCCTGCCTGTGGTATTAATAGGATCAGAAGAACACCACCAATTTTCTTCAGGTAGCTTTAGGTGCACACTGTGCAGAGGACACAGTACACTAACTGTAAAAACTGTAGCTGCCTGCCTGTGGTATTAATAGGAGCAGAACAACAGCAATTGTGTTCAGGTAGCTTTAGGTGCACACTGTGCAGAGGACGCAGTACACTAACAGTAAATACTGTAGCTGCCTGTCTGTGGTATTAATAGGATCAGAAGAACACCGCCAATTTTATTCAGGTAGCTTTAGGTGCACACTGTGCAGAGGACACAGTACACTAACTGTATATACTGTAGCTGCCTGCCCATGGTATTAATATAGGATCAGAAGAACACCACCAATTTTATTCAGGTAGCTTTAGATGCACACTGTGAAGAGAACACAGTACACTAACTGTAAATACTGTAGCTACCTGCATGTGGTATTAATAGGATCAGAAGATTACCACCAATTTTATTCAGGTAGCTTTAGGTGCACACTGTGCAGAGGACACAGTACACTAACTGTAAATACTGTAGCTGCCTGTCTGTGGTATTAATAGGAGCAGAACAGCAGCAATTGTGTTCAGGTAGCTTTAGGTACACACTGTGCAGAGGGCGCAGTACACTAACTGTAAATACTGTAGCTGCCTGCCTCTGGTATTAATAGGATCAGAAGAACACCACCAATTTTCCTTGTCAAAAGAAGTTTATTGAGAATACAATGTTATAAAGATACATATAGTAAGTTTACAAGGATCTATAAAGTAAGCTCATTGTTTTACAGTAGGGTTTATATAGGTAAATATCATGAAATTTCAAATATTAAACATTGGGTTCACGTAAACCTAAATTAAAGATATATATCATTTCCTTAGTTACTTTTGTAGGTATTTAAATGATTTATACCTACTATACATATTGTTTACAAGTAGAGTGTATATAGGTCAAATAAATTCTGATAATGAGCTTTAATCGTAAGGTGGAGAAAAGGAAAGAGAAAGAAGAAAAAGGGTTGAAAGGTAGAGGTATGGTCCACAAGGTTGTCCCGCTCGTCAGTTTATTATTCTTTTTAGTTCTCTTTGAAGCCTTAGAATGGGTGTCTCTGTAAGTCATTTAATCTGTTACCATGGCAACAGGACAGAGTCATTGAAGTTTGACAGGAACTGTTGTTTTATCCAAGGATGCCAAAGTTTTTCAAATTTTGGAATTTGATTTTGATCGATGGCTACCATCTTAGCATGGGACATTGTATTATTCATTCTGTGAATTGTTTCTGCTAGTACCAATGTAGGAGATTTCCATGCCTTGGCCACTGTTTGTTTTGCAGCCGTTATTAGTTGGATCATAAGTTTGAATTGAGAGAGTGTTAACCATTCCGGTTTTAGATTAAGTAAAGTTAAATATGGATCTGGTTGTATTATTTTTTGAAATATTTTAGATGCAATCACGAAGACTTCCTTCCAGAAGGTTTGGATTACTGGGCACGTCCACCATATGTGTAAATATGTGCCTATTTCTGGGCATCCTCGAAAACAAAGAGCTGAGGTATTAGGTGAATATTTTGCCACTCTAGCGGGTACAAGATACCAGCGAGTTAGGACTTTATAATTTGTCTCCAGTGCTAAGATGTTGGGTGAAGATGACTTAGATGTGAGCCATATGTTAGACCAGTCCGTGTCTTCTAAAGTTCGTCCCAGGTCCTCCTCCCACCTCTGAACGTAAGAGGGTCTATTAAGATTTGGTACTCCATATAATTGATTATAAAGTGATGAAATTGTACCTTTAGCAAATGGATCTTTTGTACAGATTGATTCAAAAATGGATAATTGGGATAATGGTGTATTCCCCTTTAGGAAAGGTGTATAGAAATTTTTGATTTGGAGATATCTAAATATCTCAGAGTTTGGTAGATCATATTTTTCTCTAAGCGATGGGAATGAAAGGAATGATTTAGATGCTATGAAGTAATTTAGTGTCTGAATGCCTGATGTTGTCCAAGCTTTAAAAGAATTTGGGTAGATCCATGCCGGATAAAAGGCCGGATTTCTGATAAAAGAAAGGAGAGGATTGTGTGGAGATTGTAACTGATATTTGGTTTTTAGTTTATCCCAGAGAAATAAGAAGTGTTTAGTTATGGGATTATGAATTTTAAAGCGGTCTTTAGGATCAAGCCATAATAAATTTGATATTAATAGAGGGTCATTTTCTGAAGCCTCTATAAATACCCATAATGGGATTTCCTGTTTTGCATGGTATTTGGACAGACTGGCCAAATGTGCCGCTCTGTAGTAGTTAGTAAAATTAGGGTATCCCAGGCCTCCTTTATTTTTGGGAAGATGTAGTGTGTGTATAGGTATACGTGGTTTAGAAGAGCCCCATATAAACGAAGTTGCTCTTTTTTGTACTATTCTCAAAAAATAGGAAGGAATTGGAATAGGGAGGACTCTGAATAGATAAAGCAATTTGGGTAGAATAGTCATTTTGATTGCATTAATCTTCCCCATCCAGGATAAAGGAAGTTGCGACCATTGTTTTATTAGATTTGTGATCTGTCTTAATACAGGAGGATAATTGGTTGAGAATAAGTCAGAATGAGAGGCTGTTAAATGAATTCCAAGATATGGGATTGATTTTTCTGCCCATGTGAATGGGAGTGCAGCCCTAGCCGGGATCTATTCCATGTTTGTGAGTGAAATATTAAGCACTAGGCATTTCTTAGGATTAATCATAAGGCCGGATAGGGCTGCAAATCCATCAAGAGCTGGTATTAAGTTAGGACCAGAGACCTGTGGTGATGATAGAAAAAGTAATATATCGTCTGCAAATATACATAATTTGTGTGTAATACCTCCTACTTCAATGCCAGTTATAGTTTGGTTTGTTCTGATATATTGGGCCATGGGTTCGAGTATAAGGGCAAATAATAAGGGAGATAATGGGCAACCCTGTCGGGTACCTCTTTCGATATTAAAGGCTTCAGATTTGTATCCAGCATATTTTATATAGGCTTTGGGTTTATTATATAATGCTTTGATCCATGTTAAAAAGTGGGGTCCAAAACCCCATTTTTGTAATGAATATTGCATATATTGCCAGGATACTGTGTCAAATGCCCTCTTAATATCGAGAGATAGAAAACATAAAGGGATTTTCCGTTTTTTAGCAATATGTGCCAATAACACTGCCCTGCGTATATTATCGCCTGCCTGTCTATTTGGCATGAAGCCTACTTGATCTCTATGTATTAATTTTCCTATAATGCTATTGAGGCGTTTTGCTATTATTTTTGCTAATAATTTAATATCGAGGTTTAACAGAGAGATAGGCCGATAATTCACACAGGAAGTATCATCAGAAAGGGGTTTTGGGATCATACAAACAATTGCCATTAGTGTTTCTTGCCGAAAAGAATGTCCATCTAGAAGTTTGTTAAAAGTTTCAGTGAGAATGGGAGAGAGTATTTCTGAGAATGTTTTATAGTATAAAGCCGAGTAGCCGTCTGGGCCTGGTCTTTTGTTAAGTTTTAGGTCTTTTATGGCGTTAGCAACTTCATCTATAGTTATAGGCTCATCCAAACTGCTTTTTTGATTCTGAGATAACTCAGGTAAGGTTATTTTTGAGAAGAAGGATTCAGCCTCTGTAGGATTAAATTAATTGTTTGTCTTGTATAAAGTTGCGAGATGTGAGTGAAATTTATGGACTATTTTAACTGGATTACAAGTGTAAACATTTTTTGATAATTTCAAACGTATTGGTTTGAAAGATTTGTTAGTTGAATTTAATGCCCGAGCCAAATATGTACCTGGTTTGTTTGTATTCATGTAGAAATTGTGTTTGGAGCGTTTGAGGGATTTATCAACTGACTCAGTGAGAAATAGATCGTATTCCAATCTAGATTTTTCCAGATGAGATTTTGTACTCTGAGATGGATTATCTTGAAATGATATGTAGGCTGCATTAAAATTGAGTTCTAGTTTTTTTGCTAGATTTTTGCGTTCCCGTTTAAATAGTGCCATTTGTCTTTGTATTGTACCACGCAAGACAGGCTTATGAGCTTCCCACAGTGTTATTGGGGAGATGTCTGTTGTATTATTAATTGATATGTATTCCTTTAAAGCTTGTTCAATGGCCATCTGATGTAGTGGGTGTTTGAGCATTATGTCCGGTAAGTACCACGTTGGGTCATGCGCTTTTGGTATGGCTGAGGCTATAGTAGTGTATACTGCATTATGATCAGACCACGGAATCGGAATTATATCTGATGCAATAATTTCTGGTATCATTCCTATTGTTAGAAAAATATGATCTATTCTGGTGAAGGTTTGATGAGGGTGCGAGAAATAAGTGAATTTCTTTTTCATTGGGTTACTTTCTCTCCATGAATCTACCAGATTGTATTTGGAAAGAAGTTGAGAAAAAGGTAATCTAGAGGTTATTTTGGATGGTGTAAAAGGTGATTTATCTAGAAATGGGAGGAGGACCTGGTTCGAATCCCCACACATTATCACTGTTCCTATTTTGTGTGTATTAATCACTTGTAATATATGTGAGAGGAATGGTGTAGGTTGTTTGTTAGGAGCGTAGTAGGAAATCACTGTGATTGCTGTATCCATTATATAACCCATGAGTATCAGGTATCTACCTTCTGGGTCTTTAATTTCTGATGATAAGGTGAATGGTGTGGATCGGTGAAATGCAATTAGAGTTCCCCTTTGCTTGGTACAGGCAGAAGCCGTGTAAATTTGTTGATAAAAAGGAGAAATATATTTTGGAGTAGAATCTTTGGTGAAGTGTGTTTCTTGGAGGCATACTATGTGAGCCTTCTTGTTATGGAAAGTACGGAAGGCTTTGGTCCTTTTTTGAGGGACATTTATTCCCTGAACATTCAGGGAAAGTATATTCAGTGGTGCCATGGCAATAGATCAAATAGTTTTGACTTACTTTTTGTTATGCAGAGCTGACTGCGCAGATCAACCTGTGTGGACTGAAGAGATGAATAGATAGAAAAGAAACCAGTGAATTCTGGAGTAAAGAGTAAACAAAAAACATATGAGATTAGATGATACATTGTATAAATTATTTTTTGCAAGTAATCACAATTTACCCGTGAAAGAGAATAAATATCTCTCTCAGGGGAATAAGTGCCTTCGTCACACTCCCACATAATATGGTTGGGAGAATGAGGAGGGCTAATGGGGGTACACGGATCTTCCGCTTACAGGAGAGAAGTGCTATGTCAAAAGACATCAAAATGATGTTTCATTAGTTGGAGTGCAGAATATAGTTTTTGTTGAAATTATTTATTCCAGGGTGGTTGTATATGGTTAGTCTTGCCCTAATCTAAATAATTTAGTTAGAAAGGTACTGTTAATAACTTTGGTATTGATGAAGATAGTTTGAATTATTTTGGGATTTTAACCCTTTTAGAGTAAACAATTACATATTTTATTCACATGTAACTGTTTAGATATGTTAATTAATAAAATTGAGGTTGTATTGCTTCAGATTAGAATAAACAAAAACATAATTCTAGGAACTAGTTAGGTAATAATATATTTGTTTTAAGAAAAGAAAAAAAAAAAAAAGCTTTCATTACTTCTGGATTATTGAACATATTTGTCCTAAAAAGTAATAAATCTATTGTTATTACCTGATAATATATAACTGAACAAGAATTTCTTTATTTCACTTATATATTCTAAGGCTATATGAATCAGAAGTAATAAGAAATATGACTGGAATGTAACATGATCCCACACAGTGTGTGACTATCAGAATGCAGTTACATTCAGTTATAAATATAGGTTTTTTATAGAGAACCATCTCTTAGTATAATAAATGAAGAGATATCAGGAATTAGGATGTCAGTCCATTGAATCTTCTTGGTCCATGGATGATGTGGCATAACGGCCTCTTTTGTGAGAATGATGATTCCCATTTTGTTCTGGAATTTTCTGGGTGCTGCCTGAAGGTGAAGATGATGCCATTCTTCTGCGTGTGGGAGTGTTGCTGCTTGTGGGTTCTGTCAGATTTAATTTTAAAAGGGTTTGTTGTAGTTCATCTGCTGATCTGCTTCTGTAAATTGTACCTTGGTAGTTAAATCTGACTGAAAAGGGGAAGCCCCATTGATACATAATGTTGTGGCGTTGCAGTTCCATTAGTTGGGGTTTCATGGATCGTCTTTTAGTAATAGTAAGTTGGGATAGGTCAGCAAAAATTTGATAATTGTGTCCTTGAAAATTAAGTTCCTTTTTTTCTCTTGCAGCAATAATATTTGTTCTTTCGTTCTGTAATAATGAAATTTTGTGATTATATCACGTGGGGGTCCATCTTTCTTTTTGGCTGTGAGGGCTCTGTGTACTCTGTCCAGTTCTAAACGTTCAATAGGGATATCTGGCTTTAGTTCTTGTAATAGAGCAGTAATAGTAGATTGCAGGTCTGTCACAGTTTCAGGTATTCCCCTTATGCGCAAGTTTGAACGTCTGGCTCTATTTTCGTAATCTTCGAGCTTAGTTTAAAGTATTAAATTCTCTTTTTCTTGTCAAAAGAAGTTTATTGAGTATACAATGTTATAAAGATACATAAAGTAAGTTTACAAGGATCTATAAAGTAAGCTCATTGTTTTACAATAGGGTTTATATAGGTAAATATCATGAAATTTCAAATATTAAACATTGGGTTCACGTAAACCTAAATTAAAGATATATATCATTTCCTTAGTTACTTTTGTAGGTATTTAAATGATTTATACCTACTATACATATTGTTTACAAGTAGAGTATATATAGGTCAAATAAATTCTGATAATGAGCTTTAATCGTAAGGTGGAGAAAAGGAAAGAGAAAGAAGAAAAAGGGTTGAAAGGTAGAGGTATGGTCCACAAGGTTGTCCCGCTCGTCAGTTTATTATTCTTTTTAGTTCTCTTTGAAGCCTTAGAATGGGTGTCTCTGTAAGTCATTTAATCTGTTACCATGGCAACAGGACAGAGTCATTGAAGTTTGACAGGAACTGTTGTTTTATCCAAGGATGCCAAAGTTTTTCAAATTTTGGAATTTGATTTTGATCGATGGCTACCATCTTAGCATGGGACATTGTATTATTCATTCTGTGAATTGTTTCTGCTAGTACCAATGTAGGAGATTTCCATGCCTTGGCCACTGTTTGTTTTGCAGCCGTTATTAGTTGGATCATTAGTTTGAATTGAGAGAGTGTTAACCATTCCGGTTTTAGATTAAGTAAAGTTAAATATGGATCTGGTTGTATTATTTTTTGAAATATTTTAGATGCAATCACGAAGACTTCCTTCCAGAAGGTTTGGATTACTGGGCACGTCCACCATATGTGTAAATATGTGCCCATTTCTGGGCATCCTCGAAAACAAAGAGCTGAGGTATTAGGTGAATATTTTGCCACTCTAGAGGGTACAAGGTACCAGCGAGTTAGGACTTTATAATTTGTCTCCAGTGCTAAGATGTTGGGTGAAGATGACTTAGATGTGAGCCATATGTTAGACCAGTCCGTGTCTTCTAAAGTTCGTCCCAGGTCCTCCTCCCACCTCTGAACGTAAGAGGGTCTATTAAGATTTGCTACTCCATATAATTGATTATAAAGTGATGAAATTGTACCTTTAGCAAATGGATCTTTTGTACAGATTGATTCAAAAATGGATAATTGGGATAATGGTGTATCCCCCTTTAGGAATGGTGTATAGAAATTTTTGATTTGGAGATATCTAAATATCTCAGAGTTTGGTAGATCATATTTTTCTCTAAGCGATGGGAATGAAAGGAATGATTTAGATGCTATGAAGTAATTTAGTGTCTGAATGCCTGATGTTGTCCAAGCTTTAAAAGAATTTGGGTAGATCCATGCCGGATAAAAGGCCGGATTTCTGATAAAAGAAAGGAGAGGATTGTGTGGAGATTGTAACTGATATTTGGTTTTTAGTTTATCCCAGAGAGATAAGAAGTGTTTAGTTATGGGATTATGAATTTGAAAGCGGTCTTTAGGATCAAGCCATAATAAATTTGATATTAATAGAGGGTCATTTTCTGAAGCCTCTATAAATACCCATAATGGGATTTCCTGTTTTGCATGGTATTTGGACAGACTGGCCAAATGTGCCACTCTGTAGTAGTTAGTAAAATTAGGGTATCCCAGGCCTCCTTTATTTTTGGGAAGATGTAGTGTGTGTATAGGTATACGTGGTTTAGAAGAGCCCCATATAAACAAAGTTGCTCTTTTTTGTACTATTCTCAAAAAATAGGAAGGAATTGGAATAGCGAGGACTCTGAATAGATAAAGCAATTTGGTTAGAATAGTCATTTTGATTGCATTAATCTTCCCCATCCAGGATAAAGGAAGTTGCGACCATTGTTTTATTAGATTTGTGATCTGTCTTAATACAGGAGGATAATTGGTTGAGAATAAGTCAGAATGAGAGGCTGTTAAATGAATTCCAAGATATGGGATTGATTTTTCTGCCCATGTGAATGGGAGTGCAGCCCTAGCCGGGATCAATTCCATGTTTGTGAGTGAAATATTAAGCACTAGGCATTTCTTAGGATTAATCATAAGGCCGGATAGGGCTGCAAATCCATCAAGAGCTGGTATTAAGTTAGGACCAGAGACCTGTGGTGATGATAGAAAAAGTAATATATCGTCTGCAAATATACATAATTTGTGTGTAATACCTCCTACTTCAATGCCAGTTATAGTTTGGTTTGTTCTGATGTATTGGGCCATGGGTTCGAGTATAAGGGCAAATAATAAGGGAGATAATGGGCAACCCTGTCGGGTACCTCTTTCGATATTAAAGGCTTCAGATTTGTATCCAGCATATTTTATATAGGCTTTGGGTTTATTATACAATGCTTTGATCCATGTTAAAAAGTGGGGTCCAAAACCCCATTTTTGTAATGAATATTGCATATATTGCCAGGATACTGTGTCAAATGCCCTCTTAATATCGAGAGATAGAAAACATAAAGGGATTTTCCGTTTTTTAGCAATATGTGCCAATAACACTGCCCTGCGTATATTATCGCTTGCCTGTCTATTTGGTATGAAGCCTACTTGATCTCTATGTATTAATTTTCCTATAATGCTATTGAGGCGTTTTGCTATTATTTTTGCTAATAATTTAATATCGAGGTTTAACAGAGAGATAGGCCGATAATTCACACAGGAAGTATCATCAGAAAGGGGTTTTGGGATCATACAAACAATTGCCATTAGTGTTTCTTGCCGAAAAGAATGTCCATCTAGAAGTTTGTTAAAAGTTTCAGTGAGAATGGGAGAGAGTATTTCTGAGAATGTTTTATAGTATAAAGCCGAGTAGCCGTCTGGGCCTGGTCTTTTGTTAAGTTTTAGGTCTTTTATGGCGTTAGCAACTTCATCTATAGTTATAGGCTCATCCAAACTGCTTTTTTGATTCTGAGATAACTCAGGTAAGGTTATTTTTGAGAAGAAGGATTCAGCCTCTGTAGGATTAAATTAATTGTTTGTCTTGTATAAAGTTGCGAGATGTGAGTGAAATTTATGGACTATTTTAACTGGATTACAAGTGTAAACATTTTTTGATAATTTCAAACGTATTGGTTTGAAAGATTTGTTAGTTGAATTTAATGCCCGAGCCAAATATGTACCTGGTTTGTTTGTATTCATGTAGAAATTGTGTTTGGAGCGTTTGAGGGATTTATCAACTGACTCAGTGAGAAATAGATCGTATTCCAATCTAGATTTTTCCAGATGAGATTTTGTACTCTGAGATGGATTATCTTGAAATGATATGTAGGCTGCATTAAAATTGAGTTCTAGTTTTTTTGCTAGATTTTTGCGTTCCCGTTTAAATAGTGCCATTTGTCTTTGTATTGTACCACGCAAGACAGGCTTATGAGCTTCCCACAGTGTTATTGGGGAGATGTCTGTTGTATTATTAATTGATATGTATTCCTTTAAAGCTTGTTCAATGGCCATCTGATGTAGTGGGTGTTTGAGCATTATGTCCGGTAAGTACCACGTTGGGTCATGAGCTTTTGGTATGGCTGAGGCTATAGTAGTGTATACTGCATTATGGTCAGACCACGGAATCGGAATTATATCTGATGCAATAATTTCTGGTATCATTCCTATTGTTAGAAAAATATGATCTATTCTGGTGAAAGTTTGATGAGGGTGCGAGAAATAAGTGAATTTCTTTTTCATTGGGTTACTTTCTCTCCATGAATCTACCAGATTGTATTTGGAAAGAAGTTGAGAAAAAGGTAATCTAGCGGTTATTTTGGATGGTGTAAAAGGTGATTTATCTAGAAATGGGAGGAGGACCTGGTTCGAATCCCCACACATTATCACTGTTCCTATTTTGTGTGTATTAATCACTTGTAATATATGTGAGAGGAATGGTGTAGGTTGTTTGTTAGGAGCGTAGTAGGAAATCACCGTGATTGCTGTATCCATTATATAACCCATGAGTATCAGGTATCTACCTTCTGGGTCTTTAATTTCTGATGATAAGGTGAATGGTGTGGATCGGTGAAATGCAATTAGAGTTCCCCTTTGCTTGGTACAGGCAGAAGCCGTGTAAATTTGTTGATAAAAAGGAGAAATATATTTTGGAGTAGAATCTTTGGTGAAGTGTGTTTCTTGGAGGCATACTATGTGAGCCTTCTTGTTATGGAAAGTACGGAAGGCTTTGGTCCTTTTTTGAGGGACATTTATTCCCTGAACATTCAGGGAAAGTATATTCAGTGGTGCCATGGCAACAGATCAAATAGTTTTGACTTACTTTTTGTTATGCAGAGCTGACTGCGCAGATCAACCTGTGTGGACTGAAGAGATGAATAGATAGAAAATAAACCAGTGAATTCTGGAGTAAAGAGTAAACAAAAAACATATGAGATTAGATGATACATTGTATAAATTATTTTTAGCAAGTAATCACAATTTACCCGTGAAAGAGAATAAATATCTCTCTCAGGGGAATAAGTGCCTTCGTCACACTCCCACATAATATGGTTGGGAGAATGAGGAGGGCTAATGGGGGTACACGGATCTTCCGCTTACAGGAGAGAAGTGCTATGTCAAAAGACATCAAAATGATGTTTCATTAATTGGAGTGCAGAATATAGTTTTTGTTGAAATTATTTATTCCAGGGTGGTTGTATATGGTTAGTCTTGCCCTAGGCTAAATAATTCAATTAGAAAGGTACTGTTAATAACTTTGGTATTGATGAAGATAGTTTGAATTATTTTGGGATTTTAACCCTTTTAGAGTAAACAATTACATATTTTATTCATATGTAACTGTTTAGATATGTTAACTCATAAAATTGAGGTTGTATTGCTTCAGATTAGAATAAACAAAAACATAATTCTAGGAACTAGTTAGGTAATAATATATTTGTTTTAAGAAAAGAAAGAAAAAGCTTCCATTACTTCTGGATTATTGAACATATTTGTCCTAAAAAGTAATAAATCTATTGTTATTACCTGATAATATATAACTGAACAAGAATTTCCTTATTTCACTTATATATTCTAAGGCTATATGAATCAGAAGTAATAAGAAATATAACTGGAATGTAACATGATCCCACACAGTGTGTGACTATCAGAATGCAGTTACATTCAGTTATAAATACAGGTTTTTTTATAGAGAACCATCTCTTAGTATAATAAATGAAGAGATATCAGGAATTAGGATGTCAGTCCATTGAATCTTCTTGGTCCATGGATGATGTGGCATAACGGCCTCTTTTGTGAGAATGATGATTCCCATTTTGTTCTGGAATTTTCTGGGTGCTGCCTGAAGGTGAAGATGATGCCATTCTTCTGCGTGTGGGAGTGTTGCTGCTTGTGGGTTCTGTCAGATTTAATTTTAAAAGGGTTTGTTGTAGTTCATTTGCTGATCTGCTTCTGTAAATTGTACCTTGGTAGTTAAATCTGACTGAAAAGGGGAAGCCCCATTGATACATAATGTTGTGGCGTTGCAGTTCCATTAGTTGGGGTTTCATGGATCGTCTTTTAGTAATAGTAAGTTGGGATAGGTCAGCAAAAATTTGATAATTGTGTCCTTGAAAATTAAGTTCCTTTTTTTCTCTTGCAGCAATTAGTATTTGTTCTTTCGTTCTGTAATAATGAAATTTTGTGATTATATCACGTGGGGGTCCATCTTTCTTTTTGGCTGTGAGGGCTCTGTGTACTCTGTCCAGTTCTAAACGTTCAATAGGGATATCTGGCTTTAGTTCTTGTAATAGAGCAGTAATAGTAGATTGCAGGTCTGTCACAGTTTCAGGTATTCCCCTTATGCGCAAGTTTGAACGTCTGGCTCTATTTTCGTAATCTTCGAGCTTAGTTTGAAGTATTAAATTCTCTTTTTTTAATTGTTCCAATTCTGTTATATTTTCTTGGGTTGTAATTTCAATTTCATCCATTTTTATTTCTAAGGCTGCGGTGCGGTTTCCCAGCTCTCTTATTTCTTTGGTTAGGCTTTTTGTTATTTGGTCTGAGGTTTGTTTTAAAGCCTTATGAAGCATCTTTTCAAATTGTAATAATATTACTGGGGATACTGAGGAGGCTTGTGGAGAAGTTTGTGAGAGGATTTGTTCTGTATCTGACTCAAATGGAGAGTCTTGCTGTGACATTTTCTGTCTGTGAGAGCGCCCTGATGCTGTATCTTGTGAGGTGACTGGAGCTGCTTCAGCTGCAGTGAGTGCCTGTGAGCTCTTTGTGAGGTGATTTTTATTTCTGCCACGGTTTCCTCCCAGTACCATATTTCCTGCCCAAACTTTCACAGTTTGTTCCCAGGGGCAAAAAGGTTCAAATGGATACCTTTTGAGTCTGCAGGCTCCGCTTTGTCCTTCTCTTCTCTCCTCAGCGGTGTGGAGCTCTAACAATGCATGTCTGCTCCGCTAGGCTCCGCCTCCTGCCCCCCCCTAAATTCTCTTTTTTTAATTGTTCCAATTCTGTTATATTTTCTTGGGTTGTAATTTCAATTTCATCCATTTTTATTTCTAAGGCTGCGGTGCGGTTTCCCAGCTCTCTTATTTCTTTGGTTAGGCTGTTTGTTATTTGGTCTGAGGTTTGTTTTAAAGCCTTATGAAGCATCTTTTCAAATTGTAATAATATTACTGGGGATGCTGAGGAGACATGTGGAGAAGTTTGTGAGAGGATTTGTTCTGTATCTGACTCAAATGGAGAGTCTTGCTGTGACATTTTCTGTCTGTGAGAGCACCCTGATGCTGTATCTTGTGAGGTGACTGGAGCTGCTTCAGCTGCAGTGAGTGCCTGTGAGCTCTTTGTGAGGTGATTTTTATTTCTGCCACGGTTTCCTCCCAGTACCATATTTCCTGCCCAAACTTTCACAGTTTGTTCCCTGGGGCAAAAAGGTTCAAATGGATACCTTTTGAGCCTGCAGGCTCCACTTTGTCCTTCTCTTCTCTCCTCAGCGGTGTGGAGCTCTAACAATGCATGTCTGCTCCGCTAGGCTCCGCCTCCTGCCCCGAACACCACCAATTTTATTCAGGTAGCTTTAGGTGCACGCTGTGCAGAGGACACAGTACACTAACTGTAAATATGGCAGCTTCCTGTCTGTGGTATTAATAGGAGCAGAACAACAGCAATTGTGTTCAGGTAGCTTTAGGTGCACACTGTGCAGAGGATGCAGTACATTAACTGTAAATACTGTAGCTGCCTGCCTGTGGTATTAATAGGATCAGAAAAACACCACCAATTTTATTCAGGTAGCTTTAGGTGCACACTGTGCAGAGGACACAGTACACTAACTGTAAATACCGTAGCTGCCTCTCTGTGGTATTAATAGGATCAGAAGAACACCACCAATTTTTTTCAGGTAGCTTTAGGTGAACACTGTGCAGAGGACACAGTACACTAACTGTACATACTGTAGCTGCCTGCCCGTGGTATTAATATAGGATCAGAAGATTACCACCAATTTTATTCAGGTAGCTTTAGGTGCACACTGTGCAGAGGACACAGTACACTAACTGTAAATACTGTAGCTGCCTGTCTGTGGTATTAATAGGAGCAGAGCAGCAGAAATTGGGTTCAGGTAGCTTTAGGTACTGTCACGGAACGTCCCAAACTCCGCTTGAGTGCTTCCGTCAGTATACCGCTGCCTAAGTTCTGGAACATGAGTCCAATGGATCTGGCTATAGGAACCCCCAAGAACTAGACAACCCCAGTCTTGGAGTACATCAGGACTAATGCCCCGTACACACGGTCGGATTTTCCGATGGAAAATGTCCGATCGGAGCGTGTTGTCGGAAATTCCGACTGTGTGTGGGCTCCATCGGACATTTTCCATCGGATTTTCTGACACACAAAGTTGGAGAGCAGGAGATAAAATTTTCCGACAACAAAATCCGTTGTCGGAAATTCCGATCGTGTGTACACAAATCCGACGGACAAAGTGCCACGCATGCTCAGAATAAATAAAGAGATGAAAGCTATTGGCCACTGCCCCGTTTATAGTCCCGACGCACATGTTTTACGTCACCGCGTTTAAAACGATCGGATTTTCCGACAACTTTGTGTGACCATGTGTATGCAAGACAAGTTTGAGCCAACATCCATCGGAAAAAATCCTAGGATTTTGTTGTCGGAATGTCCGAACAAAGTCCAACCGTGTGTACGGGGCATAACTCTTTATTTGAGATCTCACACAAATTTATACAGCAGGCTGACTCAAAGCTAACCTAATTAACATGAGCTAATTTACTAAAAAATTTACCCAGAGCAGATGACTCAGAGACATGACCTGTAGGACACAGACTTGTGGGCACCGAGCTTCACACAGTAGTATAAACACAATAGCAGGAGCTAATTACAATTAACAATACAAACAACAATCCCCCCCTCAGCCTAGTCATCAACAGTTCGTCTCCTAGCCAGTCCTGGAGGCTAATGTGATCAGCTCACTCAATTAACAGGTTGAGTTCAGAATCAAACAAACCAATAATAGTCTCTACATACATCCTGGGAGATATTGTGGACAAATATTACTGTCCCATTTTAAGTAGTCCAAGATATATTTTCTCACTCACCCTGTGCCAGGATAGCACAGGGTGACTTAGACATAAGAGGTATATGGAGAGCTGAAACAAGGACATCCCCTACTTTCCAAGGAATTCTGAGTTCCATGGGCCCTCCCGTCACAGGTACACACTGTGCAGAGGGCGCAGTACACTAACTGTAAATACTGTAGCTGCCTGCCTCTGGTATTAATAGGATCAGAAGAACACCACCAATTTTATTCAGGTAGCTTTAGGTGCACACTGTGCAGAGGACACAGTACACTAACTGTAAATACTGCAGCTTCCTGTCTGTGGTATTAATAGGATCAGAAGAGCACCACCAATTTTATTCAGGTAGCTTTTGGTCCACACTGTGCAGAGGACACAGTACACTAACTGTAAATACTGTAGCTGCCTGCCTGTGGTATTAATAGGAGCAGAACAACAGCAATTGTCTTCAGGTAGCTTTAGGTGCACACTGTGCAGATGATACAGTACACTAACTGTAAATACTGTAGCTGCCTGCCTCTGGTATTACTAGGATCAGAAGAACACCACCAATTTTAAACAGGTAGCTTTAGGTGCACACTGTGCAGAGGACACAGTACACTAACTGTAAATACTGTAGCTGCCTGTCTGTGGTATTAATAGGATCAGAAGAACACCACCAATTTTCTTCAGGTAGCTTTAGGTGCACACTGTGCAGAGGACACGGTACACTAACTGTAAATACTGTAGCTGCCTGCCTGTGGTATTAATAGGAGCAGAACAACAGCAATTGTCTTCAGGTAGCTTTAGGTGCACACTGTGCAGAGGACGCACGACACTAACTTGTAAATACTGCAGCTGCCTGCGGTACTAATTGGATCAGAAGAACACCACCAATTTTCTTCAGGTAGCTTTAGGGCACACCGTGCACTGTGCAGAGGACGCACTACACTAACTGTAAATACTGTAGCTAATAGGACTAATAGGATCAGAAGAACACCAGCAATTTTCTTCAGGTAGCTGTAAATACTGTAAAAACACCTGCCTGCCTGTCAGTGGGAAGAGAAAAACGTATCTAGCTAAACTGAATACAGTGTATATATATATATATTGTATGTATATATATATATATATATATATATATATATATATATATATATATATATATACACACACACACACACAACACCTAGGATGTATATACCGTATTTATCGGCGTATTACACCAACAGACGTATAACATGCACATTCATTTTAAGAGGGAAGTTTCAGGAAAAAACTAATTTTAAATAAGGAATGCCCATCTGCAGCCTCACAAGTGCCATCAATGCAGCCTCATCAGTCCACATCAATGCAGCAGCCTTGCCATTGCCATCAATGCAGCAGCCTCACCATTTCCATCAATGCAGCAGCCTCACCATTGCCATCAATGCAGCCTGATCGATGCCCATCTGCAGCCTAGAGGGGACAGGGAGGGGGGCGGGACGAGCGCTGACAGATTACATACAGTGAGAATCTCCTATAATAGACAGAACAGTGGTCCAATGGCATCCCAGGAGACAGGACTTCCTATTACAGAGGCTGCCAAGTAAACAGGAGATTCTCACTGTATTTAATCTGACGGCGCTCGTCCCAACCCCCTCCATGTCCCCTCCGAGGCAGCTAAAATTTAAGCATTGGCGTATAACACGCACGCACTATTTGCACCCAATTTTCATGGTGAAAAAGTGAGTGTTATACGCCAATAAATACATTTTTTTTTTTACATATATATATATATATATATATACACCCACACAATACACTGTAAGTGCAGCACTTGCCTGCCTACTCTAACTTAAATCAAATGACACTGTCTCTCTCTCTCTCTGTTTCTCTCTCAACGCCGGAACACACTACACAGGGCCGACATGCAGGCGGCCTTATATAGTGTGGGGCGTGTACTAAACCCCCTGAGCCATAATTGGCCAAAGCCACCCTGGCTTTGGCCAATTACGGCTCCCTGTACAGACGGCGCTGTGATTGGCCAAGCATGCGGGTCATAGTGCATGCTTGGCCAATCATCAGCCAGCAATGCACTGCGATTCCGCAGTGAATTATGGGCCGTGACATGCCACTTAAATTTGGCGCGCCCATATCATTCGTAATTCGACGAATGGTCGAACATGCGATGCTCGAGACGAACATGGGTTCGACTCGAACTTGAAGCTCATCTCTAGTCACGGCATAGGTTCTTTAAATTAGTGTTTAGGACAATGGTTGGATAGCAAATTGCAACCTTTAGTGTGTTCCTTGCCCAGTTATCTTAAGGACACCAAGCATCTCTTTAATCTTATGAAGGATGTGGTCTGGTAGCAAGACTACGTCTGGGTCACTTGTGATGTCACCAGTTTGTATTTAAATATCCCACACCATCTGGCAAGGGAGGAAGTGTCTTTTTACCTAGAATATCATACGGAGTTACCATTATCTACACAGCGTTCCTATGTGTTGGTGGTATTGGATTATTTACTTACACATAACTTTTTTATTTTCAATGGCATCTTTTATCTCCAATTATATGGGGTCGTGAATGGGGCAACATTTTTGCCATCACTCGCCAACCTGTTTATGGGTTGGTGGGAGCGGTCCCACATCTATGGAGATTCCAATCCTTTCAGACCCTACATCCATGTCTTTTGTCGGTACATAGATGATCTTTTATTCATTTGTGACATGAGGCTGGGGGAACTGGACTCTTTTTTTTTTTTTTTTGAATACTAGTAACTTATCGATTATGGGCCATTTAGAGTATCAGGAGATCCACTTCATAGATGTGTTATTGGTAGTGTCAGGGATTTGGGTCATTACACGGCTGTACAGGAAACCTTCGGCCGTCAATAGTCTCTTGCTGGCCCAGTCCAATCACCCCAAACACACGATTAAGGGTATACTGGACGGCCAGTTTGTCCATATACGGAGGATTTGTAGTGAGGGAATTGACTTTAAAAGAGAGGCAGCCTTGCTGTATGACAGATTCAGACAGAGGGGCTACCCTATATGGGCATTGGAGCATGCATATGGCTTGCCAAGGCTGAAGATAAGCAGGAACTTCTTACCAAGTCTCATGTACCCCATTCCAGGTTCCACAACAAGCCTGCTTTAGTCACTCAATGTAGTTTGGAGTTTCAAGTGGGAGATATTGTAAGGAGATTTTTGCAACTGCTATATGAAGATAATGTGTTGTCAGATATTATGCGGAATGGTATCAACATTATACCTAACAAGGCTCACTCTCTGGCTAGTTCTTTTTCCCTTAGTTTCTTTTGTTCTAGTCCCAGAGAAAGCACTACCTGGTTGCACATTAATGGAAATTTGAAATGTGGGGCAGGGATTGTTCTTGCTGTCCGCATGTTCTTGGAGGGGGGGGGGTGGTTACATCCAGCACCAATAACAAATCATTTAGTTAGAAAAATGTCTTTAATTGTAATACCAGGTTGTAATTTATTGCATCACATGCAAATCATGCCATGTTTAATATGTGGGACGTATCACTAGGCTTCTGAGGGACAGAATCCGGGAGCACCTCAGTGACATTAGGTTAGAGAAATCTACCATTGTGGTGAGACATTATAACAGACACCATGGTGGTTATACTGACTTAATGTCGGTCCAGATTGTGTAGAGGGTAAAGCTCCCCATGGGGGGGTGGGGGGTATTTAGATTACTATGCAAGAGGGAGGTGTTTTGGATCTTTTATTTAAAGACCCACATCCTGGGTGGTTGGAACTTTGAGTGGGACATTTCTCACTATTATTAGTGATCCTGAACCTCTGAACCTCCCTCCTGCATTTTTATGACCACTTTTACTATACCTAATGTTCTACTAGTATTCCCCATTTTATACAATGACCCCTAACTTTTAAACACATATTGTTCTTCTTTTTGATTTTTTCATTTATATTACCTATAAGGGTTTAGTATAATTTTTCATGGATTAATGGGGGTCATTGAGGTGTCTGTGTATGCATACATGTACCTTTATAGCGCACACATTTTGGTTTCATGTACAGGTTCATATATATTGTATATATTATATATATATATGTATATATATATATATACACACTGATCTCACAAAAGTGAGTACACCCCTCACATTTTTGTAAATATTTTATTATATCATTTCATGTGAACACTGAAGAAATTACACTTTGCTACAATGTAAAGTAGTGAGTGTACAGCTTGCATAACAGTGTAAATTTTCTGTCCCCTAAAAATAACACAACACACAGCCATTCATGTCTAAACTGCTGGCAACAAAAGTGAGTACACCCCTGAGTGAAAATATCCAAATTGGGCCAAAGTGTCAATTTTTTGTGTGGTCACCATTATTTTCCAGCACTGCCTTAACCCTCTTGGGCATGGAGTTCACCAGAGCTTCACAGGTTGCAACTGGAGTCCTCTTCCACTCCTCCATGATGACATCACGGAGCTGGTGGATGTTAGAGACCTTGCACTCCTCCACCTTCCATTTGAGGATGCCCCACAGATGCTCAATAGGGTTTAGGTCTGGAGACATGCTTGGCCATTCCATCACCTTTACCCTTAGCTTCTTTAGCAAGGCAGTGGTCATCTTGGAGGCATGTTTGGGGTCATTATCATGTTGGAATACTGCCCTGTGGCCCAGTCTCTGAAGGGAGGGGATCATGCTCTTCTTCAGTACTGTATGTCACAGTACATGTTGGCATTTATGGTTCCCTCAATGAACTGGTGCTCCCTAGTGCTGGCAGCACTCATGCAGGCCCAGACCATGACACTCCCACCACCATGCTTGACTGTAGGCAAGACACACTTGTCTTTGTACTCCTCACCTGGTTGCCGCCACACACGCTTGACACCATCTGAACCAAATAAGTTTATCTTGGTCTCATCAGACCACAGGAAATGGTTCCAGTAATCCATGTCTTTAGCCTGCTTGCCTTCAGCAAACTGTTTGCGGGCTTTCTTGTACATCATCTTTAGAAGATGCTACCTTCTGGGACGACAGCCATGCAGACCAATTTAACTATAAAAAAAAAATATATAAATCAGTGCAAATACGTATAACAATGCTCAGCAGCTGAACACTAGGGTCAACAATCAAATCCCTAAAGTAAATATATATGCAAATGGTGCAGTGCTAAATTAAAACGAACCAAAAATAAACATTCAAAATCACATACAATACGGAAAGTGTGTAAAGTATATAACAAATAGATAACACAAATGCAGTATAACTACGTAATGAAATCAATAGTAAATTAATATGCTGTATCAGTGTCCGCAGAGCACATATAAAGTGAAATCTTTCAGAGTTCAAAACAGCACAAAAAGTCCATGAGTCATCCAGTGAATCCAACCAATCATGTGAGATCAAACTGCATGCCAGTAAAGGTGACTAATCAACGTGCCCACCACATTACTAAGAGTGGCCTCTCTCCTGGTAACAAGGACCCTTTAATTATAGAGGGTCATACAGGCGTTCCCTTATGGGTCATAAAGGTATGGAGCACTGCGGATCAACGTTCATAACTTCCATCATGTGGCTGGATCAGGACACTCTCAGATAGTATAGTAGCATATGGAACAGAAAATGATAGCAAAATAGTGCTCTCCGTATAATAAAGTTTATTTAAGAAAAGGTAAAAAGATACACTCACAAGTGAGGCACTTATCCAGTGCGGGTAAGCAGGCTTAAAACTATGGTGTGTAAACACAGTTGGTGAGGATGCGCGATGGCCGCGGGTGACGTCACGTATCCTCGTTCTGGATGCGTTGCGTCCCAGTGGGCAGGGACTTCTTCAGCAGATGGAGATACGACGTGGGCACCCGCGCTTTATACTAGGTAAGTAACCATGGCAATAGTAAATAAACCATGGCCGGCGTATCCTAGACCAGGAAATCAATTCCGGAAGTGTCCCCTTACAAAGTAAACTGAACAAATGGAAACTGGTCTGTGTACACCGATGATAAATATATATAAATAATAACATAAAAATAGCAATAATAAATTGATTAAGTGCATCATTCCACATAGGATATGTGCAATATAAAAAATATATAGAGAATTCTGAGATATTTAAAAATACTATTTAAAAATATAAAAAATATAATAAAAAAATGGGGAAAAAAAATAGGACATAAATGTATACATCATCCGTGGCCATCGATTGCTCCTACAATAATAATACATCAGCGATCAGAAATAAAACAATTGGTATGAAAATCTACATTTAACCCATCAGGGCAAATAACTCTGGTTTCATATATCCAGTAAGACTCCCTTTTACTTAGTTGTCTGATAAAGTTTCCACCCCTCCAGTGCTTAGTGACCCTTTCGATCCCCCAGAATTTCAAACGCTTAGGATTCTGTTGATGGACTAATTTGAAATGCCTGGACACATTATGGGATTTAAGGCCTTTCTTAATATTGTTAACATGTTCAGCCAACCTTACATGTAGGGGTCTAGAAGTTCTGCCAATATACTGGAGCCCACAGCCGCACTCCAGCATATAGACAACACCTACAGTATCGCAAGTGATTAATTGCTTAATATTATACTCCTTATTGGTGGCTGATGCAAGAAATGTTTTCCGTTTTTTAATATTTCCTTTGGCATGCTTACATGGGACACATCTTCCACATGCATAAAAGCCTCCCAAAAAGGAAAACAACCTATCAGAGGTGGGGACTGGAGGATTTAAAACGCCAGGAGCTAAACGATCCCTTAATGAGGGAGCTTTTTTATAAATAAATTGTGGTCGGTCAGGTAATACAGGGCCTAAAACTCTATCCTGCTTCAGGATAGACCAATTCTTTTGTATGATCCTCTCAAATTTACGATATTGTACATTATAATCCAACACCATTTTAAAATTATGGTTGTCTCCATTGAGATCCTTAATGGAGTTGAAAATCAATGTACTTCTATCCAACGATTTAACTCTAATTATTTCTTCCTCTAAGGCAGCTCGATCATAACCTTTTTGCTCAAACCTGGAGGTGAGGACTTGAGACTGCATAACAAAATCGTCCTCAGTAGTACAGTTACAACGTAACCTAATAAACTGTCCCCTGGGGATGTTGCACAACTAAGAGCGGTGGTGACAACTCCCCAGGGGAATATAAGAGTTACGATCGGTAGGATTGAAATAGTTGGTGAGTAAAAAATGATCGTGATTGATGCTAATGGTCAGATCCAGGAACACAACCTTTTCCGGATCAATCGTCTATGTCAAAGATATATTCCTTTGGTTGTTATTCAGAGATTCAATGAAATCATCAAGCTTTGATCTGTCACCTTTCCAGATCAAGATGAGCTCATCAATAAATCTCCGATAACAAATAAGTTCAGGGGGTCGATTATGGAATACAGCTTCTTCCTCCCAGTGGGCCAAAAAAATATTAGCCACACTGGGAGCAAAGCGAGCCCCCATGGCAACTCGCCTCGTTTGTAAATAGAATTCCCTGTTGTACCAGAAATAATTCCTGGTTAAACAGAAATTATGACTACTTAGAAGGAATTCTTGATGTCTACCCGATAGGGAAGATGAGGAGAGAGCCCATTCAACAGAGGACATGGCATCCTTATGACCAATAATGGTATACAGCGAACTTACGTCCGCTGTCACCAAAAAGGTAGAGGGAGAACTCCCTTCTCCCTCCAACCAAAGAGCGACATATTTCTCACTGGATTGGATGCAAGCAACCCTGCTTGGTGTACATAAATAAAGTGCATGTCGCAGCTACGGCAGTGCAAATGCAAGTGTAACATAAGTATTCTATAAGCCAACAGGGGAAATGAAAAATATACATCGTACATAAAGAAATTATGTGATACAAAAACAATCTCTTTACACATGAAATAGGGATCTGTCACATCTGATGCAAACAAACCCGGGGCATTGGAATGTCAAGAGAACAACACAGAAACAATGGGGAGGAAGAGGGGGGTAAAGAAAGGGGAGGGGTGGGGAAGAAAGGGGAGGGAAAAAGGAGGGGGAAAGGGGAAGGAGAAGAAAAATGGGGAAACAAAGTGAGATACATATAGCAATAATGGCAATCCAATTATTGTAACAACAATGTACAGTCAATATACAATATTCAGCACGCCATCAAGGGCACATAGAATTCAAATTACCACAATAGAAAATATATTGCAAAGATTCGAGTACATAAGAAATCCATGACCCCTGAAACAGCCTATTGAGGCATGAACAATATTAGGGGCAATTCATCATTAGAGTGGGAGAAAAAAGGGGGGGGTTTGGGGAGAGGGGGAAAAGAAGCATGTATCAAGGCTACCATCTTACATTCGGGATACCACTGACCTCCTGAAACACATTGAGGATGTCCAAGTCCCTCCGGACGCCCTCCTCGTGGCCATAGATGTTGAGGCATCCCCCACGAGCAGGGCGTCCGGACGGCTGGCTCCTTCCTCATGGAACAGGACCATCACACTTGGCCGACCAACAACTTCATTTTAAAACTCCTAGAATTTATTCTTACTAAAAAACTATTTTGTCTTCATGGATCAACTTTACCTTCAAACCCAAGGCGTTGCAATGGGCACGTCTTGTGCCCCTTCCTACGCGAATTTATTTCTGGGAGGTTGGGAGCGGACCATTTTTGGTGAGGAACTAATGGAACCCTTCATGAACCATGTCTTATGTTGGTATAGGATCATTGACGACCTATTCGTCATCTGGAAAGGTACCGAACAACTTCTGACAGCGTTACATAGTTACATAGTTACATAGTAGGTGAGGTTGAAAAAAGACACACGTCCATCAAGTCCAACCTATGTGTGTGATTATGTGTCAGTATTACCTTACATATCCCTGTATGTTGCGGTCATTCAGGTGATTATCTAATAGTTTCTTGAAGCTATCAATGCTCCCCGCTGAGACCACCGCCTGTGGAAGGGAATTCCACATCCTTACCGCTCTTACAGTAAAGAACCCTCTACGTAGTTTAAGGTTAAACCTCTTTTCTTCTAATTGTAATGAGTGGCCCCGAGTCTTATTAAACTCTCTTCTGCGAAAAAGTTTTATCCCTATTGTGGGGTCACCAGTACCGTATTTGTAAATTGAAATCATATCCCCTCTCAAGCGTCTCTTCTCCAGAGAGAATAAGTTCAACGCTCGCAACCTTTCCTCATAACTAAGATCCTCCAGACCCTTTATTAGCTTTGCTGCCCTTCTTTATACTCGCTCCATTTCCAGTACATCCTTCCTGAGGACTGGTGCCCAGAACTGGACAGCATACTCCAGGTGCGGCCGGACCAGAGTCTTGTAGAGCGGGAGAATTATCGTTTTATTTTGATCCCCCTTTTAATACATGCCAATATTCTGTTTGCCTTATTAGCAGCAGCTTGGCATTGCATGCCATTGCTGAGCCTATCATCTACTAGGACCCCCAGGTCCTTTTCCATCCTAGATTCCCCCAGAGGTTCTCCCCCCTCTGTATAGATTGCATTCATATTTTTGCCACCCAAATGCATTATTTTACATTTTTCTACATTGAACCTCAGAGATTGAACTGTTTATCCCATCCTCCAGATCGTTTATAAACAAATTAAATAGGATTGGTCCCAGCACAGAACCCTGGGGAACCCCACTACCCACCCCTGACCATTCTGATTACTCCCCATTTATCACCACCCTCTGAACACGCCCTTGTAGCCAGTTTTCAATCCAGGTACTCACCCTATGGTCCATGCCAACGGACCCTATTTTGTACAGTAAACGTTTATGGGGAACTGTGTCAAATGCTTTTGCAAAATCCAGATACACCACGTCTACGGGCCTTCCTTTATCTAGATGGCAACTCACCTCCTCATAGAAGGTTAATAGATTGGTTTGGCAAGAACGATTCTTCATGAATCCATGCTGATTACTGCTAATGATATCGTTCTTATTACTAAAATCTTGTATATAGTCCCTTATCATCCCCTCCAAGATTTTACATACTATTGATGTTAGGCTAACTGGTCTGTAATTCCCAGGGATGTTTTTTGGGCCCTTTTTAAATATTGGTGCTACATTGGCTTTTCTCCAATCAGCTGGTACCATTCCAGTCAATAGACTGTCTGTAAAAATTAGGAACAACGGTCTGGCAATCACCTGACTGAGTTCCCTAAGTACCCTCGGATGCAAGCCATCTGGTCCCGGTGATTTATTAATGTTAAGTTTCTCAAGTCTAATTTTAATTCCATCCTCTGTTAACCATGGAGGTGCTTCCTGTGTTGTGTCATGAGGATAAACACTGCAGTATTGGTTACTGAAGCCCCCCGATTCACTTGTGAAGACTGAGGAGAAGAATAAATTCAACACCTTTGCCATCTCCCCATCCTTTGTAACCAGATGTCCTTCCTCATTCTTTATGAAGCCAATATGGTCTGTCCTCCCTTTTTTACTGTTTACATACTTAAAGAATTTCTTGGGATTTTTTTTGCTCTCCTCCGCTATGTGTCTTTCCTGTTCTATCTTAGCTGTCCTAATTGCACCCTTACATTTCTTATTGCATTCTTTATAAAGTCTGAATGCTGAGGATGATCCCTCAACCTTGTATTTTTTGAAGGCCTTCTCCTTTGCTTTTATATGCATTTTTACATTGGAGTTAAGCCATCCAGGATTTTTGTTTGCTCTTTTAAATTTGTTACCCAATGGGATACATTGGCTAATGCCCTTATTTAATATGCTCTTAAAGCAAACCCATCTCTCCTCCGTATTCTTTGTTCCTAATATTTTATCCCAATTTATGCCTTTTAGCAAGGTTTGTAGTTTAGGGAAGTTGGCTCTTTTGAAATTCAGTGTCTTTGTATTCCCTTTATGTTTCCTATTTGTGTGATTTATACTGAAACTAATTGACCTGTGATCACTGTTACCTAAATTGCCCCGTATTTCCACATCTGTGATCAGGTCTGTATTGTTGGTAATCAGTAGATCCAGTAATGTTTTATTTCTAGTTGGTGCGTCTACCATCTGACCCATAAAATTGTCCTGCAAGACATTAAGGAACTGGCGAGCCTTAAATGAATGCGCGGTTCCCTCCGCCCAGTCTATGTCTGGATGATTAAAATCCCCCATTATGATAACACTTCCCATCCTTGCTGCTAATCCAATTTGTGATAGGAGATCCGTCTCCACTTCCTCCTTCAGGTTTGGGGGCCTATAGCATACTCCCAGTATTATTTTCCCCTTAGCTTCATCCCTTTGGAGCTCTACCCATAAGGATTCCACCTCCTCTCTAGCTCCCTCAGTGATGTCATCTCTCACATTCGCTTGTACATTATTCTTGATATATAGGCATACCCCTCCCCCTTTTTTACCCTCTCTATCCTTGCGGTATAGGGTATACCCTTGAATGTTTGCCAGCCAATCATGAGAGCTGTTGAACCAGGTCTCTGAAATTCCCACAAAATCCAAATCCTCCTTGTACAACAGTATCTCTAGTTCACCCATCTTGTCTGCCATGCTCCTGGCATTGGTGAACATGCCACATAGTTTAGACCGGTCGCATATTGTCCTCGTTCATTGAAAGATTAAACATCAATCAGTTTAACCTTCACTTCACCTATACTTTTGACACTCTCAGCATCCCTTTTCTAGATGTACAGATTATCAAAAATTCCTCCGGAAAATTAATCATGGATTTATTTCGTAAACCTACAGTGGGTAATACACTGCTGCATGCGTCCAGCTCCGATCCCCGTTCCTTAGTTCGCAGTATCCTTTATGCTCAATATTTGAGACTAAGAAGGAACTGCACAGAGGACGGGGCCTTCCATAGACAGGCTGATGCCCTACATACGCGTCTTTTGACCAGAGGCTACAGTCATACAAATTTGAGGAAAGCGTTTAATAGAGCCCTAGCACAGGATCGACAAACATTATATGGCCCTCCACGCCCCAAGCAACCTTATCTGACCAAAATTATCACCAAATATTCCACTCACCACAACCAGTTACGCAATATACTATGTCGACATTGGCACATACTGACTGACCATCATACACTTAAAAAATATATCAAACCTACTCCAGATCTGGTATTTAGGAGCGCCACCTCCTTGAGGGACAAGTTCACTCATAGCCACTATAGAACTCCTACATCCCTTCCAAGAGAATCCAGAGGCACTTTTAAGTGTGGTGATTGCTCACACTGCCCCTGGATCCAAGAAGGACAACAAATTGTACTTCCGAATGGCGAGATATTTGCTCCAAGACACTTCGCCAATTGTGGCACAAGAGGTGTCATTTACCTAATGACCTGCGCTTGCAGGGCTTTTTATGTGGGTAAAACCATTAGGGAGCTACGGCAGAGATTGGGGGACCACCTGTATGCCTCCACCAATGACAAGCTCACTACGGTGGGCCGCCATATCGGAATCCATCATAGATTCGACCCGGATTACATCAAATTTTATGTACTGGAAGTTATTCCAGAGGACCCCAGAGGAGTTAACTGGGATCGCCAAATTCTTAAACGAGAATCACTCTGGATTGAGTGACTGAACGCTTTGACTCCACCAGACCTCAATGAGGCACATACTTATAAGCATTTCCTGTAGGGAAATAGTGGCATCCTAGGTGGCCTATCTCTGCTGTCGCTCCCTCTTGGTTTCCCATTTTCTTTCGAATCTGATGGAATCATCATCATAACCTCGCCAGACACCTTGGCCTCCCCTCGCTGTCTCATTTTCCCCTTCCCTTTCTTTTCCCCCTCTCCCCAAACCCCCCCCCCCCGTTTTTTCTCCCACTCTAATGATGAATTGCCCCTAATATTGTTCATGCCCCATAGGCTGTTTCAGGGGTGATGGATTTCTTATGTACTCAAATCTTTGCAATATATTTTCTATTGTGGTAATTTGAATTCTATGTGCCCTTGATGGCGTGTTGAATATTGTATATTGACTGTACATTGTTGTCGCAATAATTGGATTGCCGTTATTGCTATATATATATATCTCATTTTGTTTCCCCATTTTTCTTCTCCTTCCCCTTTCCCCCTCCTTTTTCTCTCCCCTTCCCCCCCTCCCCCCCCCCTTACTCCCCATTGTTTCTGTGTTGTTCTCTTGACATTCCAATGCCCCGGGTTTGTTTGCATCAGATGTGACAGATCCCTATTTCATGTGTAAAGAGATTGTTTTTGTATCACATAATTTCTTTATGTACGATGTATATTTTTCATTTCCCCTGTTGGCTTATAGAATAGTTATGTTACACTTGCATTTGCACTGCCGTAGCTGCGACGTGCACTTTATTTATGTACGCCAAGCAGGGTTGCTTGAACCCAATCCAGTGAGAAATATGTAGCTCTTTGGTTGGAGGCAATGCTCCCTTGGCAATTGCATGACATATTTTAAATGACTGTTCTCTGTATTACTACGTTTTTTAATTCTCCCCTGTGTGGTGGGCATGCGACTCTCCGGCAGTGGACAGGGCTACACCCGGTGGGTGGACTCAGCAACTGCTTCCCGACAATGACGCTTACAGCGTCATCAACATTGGAGCTACGCGCAGTTGCTGGATTTTTCCTTGCGCATGCGCAGTAGTGGAGAGCTAGACTCGGCGACGGCGGCGTCTGACGTTTACAGCGCCGCTCGTCTTCTGGGTTGGGGGTTTATAAGGCAGCCGACACGGCTGCCTTATATGGACGGTACTCCACATACACCCAGATGGTCGTGACTTACTAGCAGACTCTAGTAAGTAACCAGCCCGTGTGAGGGCGATTCTGCTACCTTTCCTATACCTTTCAAGCTATAGTACACTGTATATCTGGGTACACCCGTGGCAGTGCCCCTGATTACAGTATCCCCCTATAACAAGTTGAATGCAGTATATTTCTTTCCTCAAGGGTTCCTTGGATGGCTTATACCTGCAAAAAACTGTTGGTTTAACGAGGTAATCTACTAACATTCCAGGGTGTCAGTAATAATTATTCCCAAAGTTCTAATAGAACACTGGTGGGTAATGCTTTATGTTTCCATCTATGATTACCATTTGCACCAGTGTGGTGGGTTGCTTTATTCCAATTATTTGGCTTTTTCTCCCTTTCCCTCCCCCTCCTTTCTTTCCTTTCTCCCCTTTTTTCCCCTCTTTTCCCTCCTTCTGTTCCTATTCCTCCTCCCCCTCCCTCTTCCCTCTTCCATTGCCCCCCCTCCCCCCCGTTTCTCCCCCCCCCTTTCTGTCCGGTTCCCTTCCCTCTTTTTCCCCTTTCCTTTTTTTTCTTCCCCCACCCTCCTCTTCCCCTCACTCTCCCTTTCCCCTTCCCTTTCCCCTTTTCTCCTCCCCTCCCCCCCTTCCCTCTCTCCCTTCCCTATTCCACTCTTGATCTTTTCCTCCCTCCTCCTCCACCTCTTCTTCCCTCCCTTTCTTCCCCCCTTCTCTTTTCCCCTCCCCCCCATCCCCCTTCACGATTGTCCCCACTTCATTCACGGAGGCGGCTCTCACTTCTTGTATTACAGACAATCTTAATACTCATTTTTCCCTTTTGATTTTATTTTTGCATATATCAGTACCTGGCCAACCTACCCCCCTTGCTCGCCCCCGGGGGAACGCCCAATGAGGGCGTCTCACAAATACTGTTCCAGTCCTTAGGGTCAGTGGTTGGTGAGTGCAAATATAAACCATTCAATCAATTACTCCAATGCCATGTCTTTTCATTTTCTTATATATTTCAAATGTATTGTAACTGTATTTGTAATGCTGATTATTTCACCTTGTAGAAAATGTACTAGGACGCCTCCTGAAGAAGCGGCTTGATCGCGAAACTGTCGAGGTCACGTTCATGAGTACTTATCATTCTGCCTTCACTTACCCTTGTGGGCACTGTAAATTGTCCTTTCCTTCTGCATTACTGTGAAACATGACTGTACTATATTATTGTTTATCCATATTCATGTCTATATATGGATTTTTTAATATGTTTACTTTTTGAATAAACTGAAATTTTATCTATCTGTATGTATTTATGAGGTACCGTAATAGTCCACAATTATTTTCCTGGAGGAGACAGGGCTTAATTGGAGAAGTCCTAGGTGTTTTCTCTCCAAAATCATCTTTAAATACTTCCAAAGGATGATGGTACCCACTAATGATATATTACCCCCTTTCTAATTTTGTGGCATTCACCTTTTAACTTAATTTTACACTCTCCGTATTGTATGTGATTTTGAATGTTTATTTTTGGTTTGTTTTAATTTATTACCATTTGCATATATGCAGACCAATTTGATGCAGTGTGCGGCGTACGGTCTGAGTACTGACAGGCTGACCCCCCACCCCTTCAACCTCTGCAGCAATGCTGGCAGCACTCATACATCTATTTCCCAAAGACAACCTCTGGATATGACGCTGAGCACGTGCACTCAACTTCTTTGGTCGGCCATGGTGAGGCTTGTTCTGAGTGGAACCTATCCTTTTAAGTTGTCACTAAATGATATATTGCTCACACATGCCATGGTTATATGTGGGATTGCACCCCAAAATACATTCTGCTGCTTCTCCTGAGTACAGGGATACCACATATGTGGGACTTTTTGGGAGCCTACACAGGCTATTTGTTGAGAGGCATGTTGAGTATTTTGCAGATCTTGCTTTTTGTCACAAAGTTTTGAAAATTTAAAAAAGAAAAAATCACAGTTTTGAAGGCCATAAAATGCCAAGATGGCACCCCCCCCCCCAATGACCCCATTTTGGAAAGTAGACACCTCAAGCTATTTGCTGAGAGGCATGTTGAGTCCGTGGAATATTTTATATTTGCACAAAGTTGTCACTAAATGATGTATTGCTCACACATGCCATGGGCATTTGTGGAATTACACACCAAAATACATTCTGCTGCTTCTCCTGAGTACGAGGATACCACATGTGTGGGACTTTTTGGGAGCCTAGCCACGTACTGGGACTTGAAAACCAAGCACCACCTTCAGGATCTCTAAGGGGTGTAAATTTTTGATTTCACTCCTCACTACCTAACACAGTTTTGAAGGCCATAAAATGCCAAGATGGCACAATCCCTTCCCAAATGACCCCATTTTGGAAAGTAGACACCACAAGCTATTTGCTGAGAGGCATGTTGAGTCCATGGAAAATTTTAAATGTTGCCACAAGTTGCAGGAAAATGACAAACTTTTTTTTTTTCCACAAAGTTGTCACTAAATGATATATTGCTCAAACATGCCATGGACATATGTGGAATTCCACCCCAAAATACATTCTTCTGCTTCTCCTGAGTATGGGGATACCACATGTGTGGAACATTTTGAGAGTCTAGCTGTGTACGGGGCCCCGAAAACCAATCACCGCCTTCAGGATTTCTAAGGGCATAAATTTTTGATTTCACTCCTCACTACCTATCACAGTTTTGAAGGCCATAAAATGCCAAGATAGCATGACCCCCCCCCCCCCAAATGACCCCATTTTGGAAAGTAGACACCCCAAGCTATTTGCTGAGAGGCATGGTGAGTATTTTGCAGATCTCACTTTTTGTCACAAAGTTTTGAAAATTTAAAAAATAAAAAAATCACAATTTTGAAGGCCATAAAATGCCAAGATGGAACAAAACCCCCCAAAATGACCCCATTTTGGAAAGTAGACACCCCAAGCTATTTGCTGAGAGGCATGTTGAGTCCATGGAAAATTTTAAAAGTTGCCACAAGTTGCAGGAAAATGACAGACTTTTTTTTTCCACAAAGTTGTCACTTAATGATATATTGCTCAAACATGCCATGTGCATATGTGGAATTACACCCCAAAATGCATTCTGCTGCTTCTCCTGAGTACGGGGAAACCACATGTGTAGGACTTTTTGGGAGCCTAGCCGCGTACGGGGCCTCCGAAAGCCAAGCACCGCCTTCAGGATTTCTAAGGGCGTAATTTTTTTTATTTCACTCCTCACTACCTATCACAGTTTCGAAGACCATAAAATGCCAAGATGGCACAACCCCCCCCAAATGTGCAAAAAAAAAAATTGTCTTTTTCCTGCAAATTGTGTCAAAATATAACATATTCCATGGACTCGACATGCCTCTCAGCAAATAGCTTGGGGTGTCTACTTTCCAAAATGGGGTAATTTGGGGGGGTTTGAACTGTCCTGGCATTCTATGCACAACATTTAGAAGCTTATGTCACACATCACCCACTCTTCTAACCACTTGAAGACAAAGCCCTTTTTGTTTACATAAAAAAAAAATTTTCTTGCAAGAAAATTACTTTGAGCCCCAAAGGCCCTACAGATTAAAATGGTGGGTGTTTCAATTTTTTTCACACAGTTTTTGCGCAGCGATTTTTCAAACACATTTTTTTTGGAAAAAATGCACTTTTTTAAATTTTAATGCACTAAAACACACTATATTGTCCAAATGTTTGATGAAATAAAAAAGATGATCTTAGGCTGAGTACAAGGATACCAAACACACCACGCTTTAAAATTGTGCACAAATGTGTAGCGGCGACAAAATACATACATTTTTAAAAGTCTTTAAAAGCCTTTACAGGTTACCACTAGATTTACAGAGGAGGTCTACTGCTAAAATTACTGCCCTCGATCTGACCTTCACGGTGATACCTCACATGCATGGTGCAATTGCTGTTTACATATGATGCAAGACCGAAGCTTGCATTCGCCTTTGCGCGAGAGCAGGAGGGGACAGGGGTGCTTTTTTTTTTTTTTTTAAGTATTTATTTTGCTATTTTATTTTTAAACTGTTTCTTTCATTTTTTATCATTTTTATTGTTATCTCAGTGAATGTAAATATCCCCTATGATAGCAATAGGTAGTGACAGGTACTCTTTTTTTAAAAAATTGGAGTCTATTAGACCCTAGATCTCTCCGCTGCCCTCAAATCATCTGACCACACTAAGATCGGTGTGATAAAATGCTTTCCCAATTTCCCAATGGCGCTGTTTACATCCAGCGAAATCTAAGTCATGAAATGCTTGTAGCTTCTGGTTTCTTAGGCCATAGAGGTGATTGGAGCTGTTCTGGTCTCTGATTGTCTCTATGGTCAGCTGGAAGAACCACCAGCTGCATTCTCAGGTTCCCTGTTGGGACAGGAGAGCCAGAGAAAACCATGGAAGACGGTGGGGGGGTCATTCCCTCCCACTGCTTGTAAAAGTGGTCTAGAAGCTAATTAGCTGCTAGGATTGCTTTTACCTGAAAGCCAACTGCTGGCTGAAAAGAATGATACCAAGATGATACCTAAACCCACAGGCATCATTCTGGTATAACCACTCAAAGGCCAGCAACATATCAGTATGTTGCTGGTCCTTGTTGGGCATGTATCGTAATCTTTTTTTTCATGCAGCCTGTGGGCTGCATGAAAAAAAGAGATTGATCAGTGGGTATGCCCACCATTAAAATACCTCCCTTCATCCACACACTTCTAATGATGGGCATACATGCAAAATTTTGTTTTTAACTGTGGTGGTGAAATCACCTCCTACAACGCTGAAGTCACGGCTTCATGTATCGTGGGAGCAAACGCTGTTGCTGTCAAGATATATAAATCAGTGCTGCAGCTGAATGGCCTAAAAATATAGGTCAAAGCATGGGGGCATCTGCCCCAAAAGTTAGGAGCAAATCCCTCCTCCACCCTTGCTGCCCCCATGCTTCGGGATATATGCTCTATTTTTAACTATGGTGGTGAAATCACCTCCTACAGCACTGGAGTCACGGCTTTATGTATCGTGGGAGCAAACGCTGTTCCTGTCAAGATGAAAAAATCTGCGCTGCAACTGAATGGCATACCTGCTAAGCAAATGATGGTTAACAATAAAACAAAGTAACATTACAGCATAACAGTAAGACATACCATACCTGCAAAGCAAATACAAAAAAAATTGTAAAAATAAAACATGTTTTAATGCAATCTGAGCCTAAAATATATATATATGCCGAAACATGGGGGCATCCACCCCAAAAGTTAGGAGGAAATCGCTCCTCCACCCCTGCTGCCCCATGCTTCGGCATATATGATCTTTTTTTTAACTGTGATGGTGAAATCACCTCCTACAGCGCTGGAGTCACAGCTTTATGTATCGCTGGAACAAACTCTGTTGCTGTCAAGATAAAAAAATCCGTGCTGCAGCTGAATGGTGTACCTGAAAACAAAAAAAGGTTAACAATAAAACACAGTAAACAGTAAATTATAAAAAAAATACATACCTGAAAAGCAAACATGATAAAACTTAATAAAACAATAAAACATTGCAGAATAGAATACAGTAAAAAAGAGCAGAACAATAGAGAGAGAACAGAGAGAGAGAGAACAATAAAAACAATTTTTGTTTTTTTATTTTATATATTTTTTGTGTTTTTTTTACTTTTTTTTTTTTACACTTTTTTTGTAACTGTAACAGTTGTAACTGTAATGGTTCCAGGTTTGGGTCTCTCAAAATGCGATGGCATCTTGGGAGATCCTGTGAAAGTGTGTCTTAGTCTGTGCAGTGCTGTACCCTACGCTAAAACTCCACTAGTGTATGGTAGCGCTCAAAACATTCACCAATGCAAAGATCAGGATTGTCAGGACAGGAGGGACAATAATAGTGGGTGTCACGCCTACATCCGCGCTTGCTACAGACACAACATCTTCTTTGGGGGGCTCGTTGGGTAGGGGTACTCGGGAGAACATACGGAAAATGCCTCTCATGCAGCCAGCTTACTGCATTTGGATTGGGAAGGTGAGGTGGAGCACCGTCTGGAAACAGAAGGGCTCTGATGATCTCTTCCTCGAATTTAAGGAAGGATCCAGTCCATCCTGAAGCTCTGTATAGCACATAAGCGTTCAGCAAAGCCAATTGAAATAAGTATACAGACACTTTTTTGTACCAGCGTCTGGC
This sequence comes from Aquarana catesbeiana, assembly GCF_042186555.1. Taxonomy (NCBI): domain Eukaryota; kingdom Metazoa; phylum Chordata; class Amphibia; order Anura; family Ranidae; genus Aquarana; species Aquarana catesbeiana. The sequence continues at coordinate 276,958,540 of NC_133328.1, read as the reverse complement.
CTTACGGGCAACTAGGTACGGTGCCAACAACTGGTGGTTGAGGTCCACCCCTCCCATATTTTGGTTATATTCGTGGACACATAGAAAGACAGTGCAGCGCTAAGAAAAAACAAACAACTAGTCCATTGATCAGATGAAAGACAATCCGTGAAGTCTTCAGTGATGAACTACAGGTAATATATGCAGGTGACTTTGTAGGAAAATCAGAACCTCCACCAATGGTAAAGATGGCAGATCACCTCACTGAGTGGACCCTTTGATTATAGAGGGTCTGCCACGCCTTCCCACTCGGGGTATCAGATGGTAAATCAGCAAGCGTGTCCAAGAAAATCCCCTCTTGGTTAGAAATACCAATCCGCACTGTCCATGCCAAAAGCCACAAATATCATGGAAATAAAAAGCAATACATAGTGCTCTCTGCATATATATAAAATTTGAATATGAATAAAACTCACAAGAATGGCACTTCAAACCAAGTGCCTAGTGAAACAGTGTGTGTGTGTGTGTGTAAACAATCTACGATGGCTGCGGGTGACGTCACGTCCGTCCATACGTGCTATGTCCCTGTGGGCGGGACTTCATCAGTGGATATGGAAATGACGTGAACGCCCGATAGAAATAGTGTAAAAACACCATGGTTACCACACATCCAATCATCTAGCGTAGCACTGCATCAACCGGCGCAGCACCACGCCACATGACCCAGCATCACGTCACACGACCCAGCACCGCTCCGCTCAACATTATGCTAAGTGGAGACTCACATGACACTACGTCAAGATGATCAGCAAAAACACTGGGCAGAAACACAACAGAATCCCAGAAGTGTCCCCATAAATGAAAATAGAACTACAAAGGCACTTTGAAAAACATCATGCACAATAAAACATTATGTTCAAAATTTGCATATACGCAATAACTCCATAATCCTATACAAGGAGATAAAATGTACAATATGCTTTAGTAAATATTAAAACATATAAAATTTATATAATAAAAATATTCACAGACTATACAGTAAATCCGGCACTGGAAAACCAATATCAAAAACACTGAATAGACATGACGTCACTCGCAGCCATTAATAAAAGATAACTAAATGCATTCACCGATCTGTGATAAAACAGTGAATATCAAAGTCGACATTTAGTCCTCCTGGAGTTAATACATTAGTTTCATATAGCCAGTATGATTCCCTACGACTCAACTGGCAAATAAAATTACCATCCCTCCAATGTTTAGTTAATCTTTCAATCCCCCAAAATTTTAGTTTGGTGAAACTGCTTAAAATGGTGGGATACATTGTGGGTTGTTAAGCCTTTTTTAATATTATTAATATGTTCTGCGATGTGAACATGTAAGGGTCTCGAGGTTCTCCCTATTTACTGTAACCCACATTTACACTTCAACATATAGACTACTCCAATGGTTTCACACATGATCAGTTGTTGAATATCATATTCTTTAATAGTGGCAGATGCAAAAAACTTTTTTCGTTTCTTGATATTCACTTTGGAGTGCCTACAAGGAATGCATCGTCCGCAAACATAGAAACCCCCCAAAAAAGGTATGGGGGGGATTTAAAATGCTAGGAGCAAGACGGTCCCTAAGAGATGGCACTTTCTTATAAATAAATTGAGGATGAGCAGGTAGAACTGGACCAAGGACTTTGTCCCATTTTATAATAGATCAATTCCTTAACACAATTTTTTCTAATTTTTTGTGCTGAGCATTGTAATCCAATATCATCCTGGAATTATGATCATCTCTTTTGGTATCACCAGTTTGCCCAGAAACAAGAGTTTGTCTATCCATCATTTTGACTTTGTCTATTTCCACATTTAAATTGGATCTATCATATCCCTTCTGTTCAAATCTAGAGATCAACACCTCAGACTGTGCAACAAAATCATCCTCATGGGTGCAATTATGATGCAACCTAATAAATTGCCCCCTGGGGATGTTGCACAACCATGAACGATGGTGGCAACTCCCCAGGGGGATATAGGCATTGCGATCCGTGGGTTTAAAATGATTACACAATCTGAAATGATCTGAATCTCTATTGAACTCCATATCCAAAAAGACAATTTTATCATGATCAATGTTCCACGTCAGTGAAATATTTCTGTCATTAATGATCAATAAGCTAATGAAACTATCTAGGGCAGATCTCTCGTCGTCCCAGATCATGATGAGATCATCAATGAATCTGTGGTAGCAGACAAATTCGGGGGGGCGATGCTTAAAAATGGCCTCCTCCTCCCAGTGGGCCATAAGCAAATTGGCCACACTGGGAGCAAAGCGAGCACCCATCGCTACCCCTCTGGTCTACAAATAAAATTCCCTGTTATACCAAAAATAATTTTTAGTGAGGCAAAAATCAAGACTACTCAACAAACATTCTTGGTGTCTTCCTGACAAGGTAGAAGAAGAAAGAGCCCATTCCACTGAAGTCATGGCATCATTATGTCCTATACTGGTGTACAATGAGCTCACGTCCCCTGTAACCAAAATGCTAGATGGAGAGCATGGGATTGTTTCTAAAATCTGTATAATGTGTTTTGTAACTTTTAAAAAAGCATGTATTACCTGTAGTCCATCACTGAAGACTTCACGGATTGTCTTTTATCTTATCTATGGACTAGTTGTTTGTTTTTTCTTAGCGCTGCACTGTCTTTCTATGATTTTACTTCAGGGATTTGAATTTCGACCCTTGGTGTTCAGCAGCTATTACAAAATTGGGTTATTTTTATTGCGCTGATTTGTTTTCTCTTTATATTCGTGGACACAGAGGGGTTTCTCCACAAAAACCATTCACCGTAGGAATTTGGACCGTTGTCTCTGCATGAAGGGAGGAAAGAACGAAAACATTCTTATCATCCCTCCACTTCACAGCGAGCAAGTTATTACACTTCAAGCAGGCTCTCTCACCCAGCCTAAGATGGGAATCTACAAGCTGCTGGGGAAAGCACCGGCGATTAGATTGCACGGTGCCACATGCGTCAATCTGATGATCAAACAAGTGACTAAAAAGTGGCATGCACGTGTAATAATTGTCCATATACAAATGGTACCCCTTTCCGAATAAGGGTGACACCAAGTCCCACACAATCTTGCCAGCACTCCCTATGTGATCTGGGCAGTTCAGTGGCTCTATGTGACTATCTCTTCCCTCGTAAACCATAAAACTACATGTATAGCCTGTGGCCCTGTCATCTTGACCCCGTATCTGGCACGCTTGCTGGGAAGATACTGTTTGAAAGACAAGCAGCCAGAAAACTTAATCAGGGACTCATCAACGCAGACAACTTGATGGGGAGTAAACAAGTCTGCAAAACGTTGGTTGAAGTAGTTTACGAGGGGCTGAATTTTGTAGAGCCGATCATATCCAGGGTCTCCACGAGGACGACAGAGTTCATTGTTGTTAAAATGCATGAACCCCAAGATTTGCTCGTATCGTGCCCTGGTCATGGAGGCAGAGAACATGGGCATATGGTAAATTGGGTCAGTGGACCAATATGACCACAACATACTCATTTTAACTAGGCCCAGAAAGGTCTTAAATATAGAAACCGTAACTGGTTTCCAATCTCTGGCAGGGGAGGACTGGGGATTAGCGGCGATGAATTGACCAGCATACAAATTACTTTGGCCCACAATGGCCCACAATAGAACTATAGAGATCTTCGGTGAAAAACAGCGAATAAAAATCAAGTGATGTAAAATCAACTGTTTCCACCTGAATGCCAGGTTGCCCAGTGAATAGGGGAAGTACGGATGCTGCAGAAGTTGTGGGCTCCCAATTCGGATTGTCAAATTCTGCAAGCAGGACACTATGGGCACGATGGGCCTGTCTTTGTCTTCTTGGGGGCAGCAGGACACTACTTGTGCTTGCCACCTCGCCAGCTTGAACTGCACTTATGGGACTCACCACATCACCATTAGTTACTGCAGTGCTGGTTTGACTATGACCAGGGTGTACTAGGCCACTGGTGCTTGCCAGTTCACCAGAAGGATGAGCGGCACTAGTACTTTTCTGCTCCATACAAGAGCCCTGCGGTTCTTGCACCTTACCAACAACAGAAGAAGATCGGGGGCTGGTATGCCTGACCATGGCAGGGACCACAACTTCGTCATCAGAGCTATCTGTCATGGAGCCGCTGTAGTCTACAGGATCATATTCTGAGCCTCAATCTGACAGATGAGTGACTTCCTCTTCACTATCTGTCATGCTCAGAAATGTGTAGGCCTCTTCACTGTACCTTCGATTTGCCATTTTGGGCTCTAAATTTACTGGTACACTAGTGAGACTCACAGGTAAAAAAGCTCCTAGGCTGTCAGCAACTGTATCAAACGCTACCAACAAAAACTGTTAGCGATTACAGGGATCAGGCCTGACTCTGCGAACGCTGCAGTTATGTGTTTAGTGTTTTGTAAGTGACAGTGATTGATCGATACTGAAGGTTGGGCCTTGGCTGGGCGGAGGGGCAAAACACAGGTGCTAGCAGGTATCTGGGCTGATCCCGCTAACACTGTGTTTTTGGGAACCCTAAACTGCTGGGGACGCTAGAATAGATCTGATCAGATATCAATCCATTCAGACACTATACCACTAAGGGAGGTGTGTGCTGCGTGCATGGGTGTTAGCGGTACTGGCACTAATCTGCTGCTGCCTGGGGCGATGCAGACCCTATCTGATGCTAAAACCTTTATTAAACCTTTATTGGGTAATACAGTAGGTTGCCGCGATATTGTGTCAATCTCGCCGCATTTCTCGGCGAGATTTGACACCTGCGAGCCCCGTCGCGGGAGCCAGCGCTGAGATGGCTCACTCATCAGGAAAGGAAACCTTTTTTTCCTTTCGCGATGAGTGACAGGCAGTGCTGACAGCTGTCTGGTATGAATCCTGAGGGGGGAACACCATGCCAAATTTTAAATGAAAAACCAGCGTGGGTTCCCCCCCCAGGGGCATACCAGGCCCTTAGGTCTGGTATGGATCGTAAGGGGAACCGCCTACACCGCAAAATCGGCGTGGGGTCCCCCCAAAATCCATACAGACCCTTATCCGAGCACGCAGCCCGGCCGGCCAGGAAAGGGGGTGGGGACGAGCGAGCGCTGTTGATGAGGACAAGAGCCTCTTCCCGACAACCCTGGCCATTGGTTGTTGAGGTCTGCAGGCAGAGGGCTGATCGGAATCCGGGAGCCCCCTTTAATAAGGGGGCCCCAAGATCCCGGCCCCCCACCCTATGTGAATGAGTATGGGGTACATGGTACCCCTACCCATTCACCTAGGGAAAAAAAGTGTCAATAAAAAAAAACACAGTACACAGATTTTAAGAGTAATTTATTAGGCAGCTCCGGGGGTCTTCTTCCGACTTCGGGGGTCTCCTTCCGACTTCTCCCGGTGTTCAGCCTCTTCTCCCGGTGTTCTGCCTCTTCTCCCAGGCCCCTCCGCTATCTTCTTCCAGCTCTTTTGCCAGCGAGGATCCCGGTCCACTGCCGCTGTCTTGTCGCCGCTGTCTCGTCGCTTCTTCTCCTGGGCCCCTCCGCTATCTTCTTCCAGCTCTTTTGCCAGCGAGGGGCCCGGTCTGCTGCCACGGCCTTGTCGCCGCTGTCTCGTCGCTTCTTCTCTTCTTCCGATGTTGACACGATGCTCTCTCCGGCTGGAATGCTGTGTGCGAGCTGCGGAGCCATTTATATAGGTGGTGACCCCGCCACCTTGTGACGTCACGGTCCCAGCATGCGCAGGGACTCTGGGGTCACGCCCCCCTTATGACGCCAGAGTCCCTGTGCCCCTGCGGTCCCAGCATGCGCAGGGACTCTGGCGTCATAAGGGGGGCGTGACCCCAGAGTCCCTGCGCATGCTGGGACCATGATGTCACAAGGGGGCGGGGTCACCACCTATATAAATGGCTGCGCAGCTCGCACACAGCATTCCAGCTGGAGAGAGCGTCGTGTCAACATCGGAAGAAGAGAAGAAGAGAAGAAGCGATGAGACAGCGGCGACAAGACAGCGGCAGCAGACTGGGCCCCTCGCTGGCAAAAGAGCTGGAAGAAGATATCGGAGGGGCCCGGGAGAAGAGGCGGAACAGCGGGAGAAGAGGCCGAACACCAGGAGAAGTCAGAAGGAGACCCCCCGAAGTCGGAAGGAGACCCCCAGAGCTGCCTAATAAATTACTCTTAAAATCTGTGTACTGTGTTTTTTTTTATTGACACTTTTTTCCCTAGGTGAATGGGTAGGGGTACCATGTACCCCATACTCATTCACATAGGGTGGGGGGCCGGGATCTGGGGGCCCCCTTATTAAAGGGGGCTCCCGGATTCCGATAAGCCCTCTGCCCGCAGACCCCGACAACCAACGGCCAGGGTTGTCGGGAAGAGGCCCTTGTCCTCATCAACATGGGGACAAGGTGCTTTGGGGTGGGGGGGCCGCAGGGCGCCCCCCTCCCCCAAAGCACACACCCCCCATGTTGAGGGCATGCGGCCTGGTATGTCTCAGGAGGAGGGGGCGCTCGCTCGTCCCCACCCCCTTTTCTGGCTGGCCGGGCTGCGTGCTCGGATAAGGGTCTGGTATGGATTTTGGGGGGACCCCCACGCCGATTTTTTGGCGTTGGGGGTTCCCCTTACAATCCATACCAGACCTAAGGGCCTGGTATGCCCCTGGGGTGAACCCACGCTGGTTTTTTATTTAAGATTTGGCGCGGCGTTCCCCCCTCAGGATTCATACCAGACAGCTGTCAGCACTGCCTGTCACTCATCCGAAAGGAAAAAAGTTTTCCTTTCCCAATGAGCGAGCCAGCGTGACATGCACAGTACCCTGTCGCTGAGAGCCAGCGTGATGGTATCGCGCTGGAAACACAATCCTGCAGTCAGGTACTGAAAATGGCAGGTATAAAAAACAAGCTAACTAACCAGCATCACCCATAACACTTATATGGTGATTACTGGTGAAAGGGTTAACTAGGGGGCAATCAGGGGGTTAAAACCTTTATTAGGTAGTATATGGGGTACCTGACGCTATAAAAAGCTGACAGTGAACCTAAGTAACTAACCGGCTAACTAGCGTCAACCGTGACACTTATACGGCGATCAGAAAAATGATCGATTAGTGACACTGGCGACAGGGGGTGAAAGGGTTAACTGGGGGGAGCGATCAAGGGGTTAAACCTTTATTAGGGGGGGTTAGGGGGTACCCTAGACCTAAACGGGCCTACCACTAACAGCCCTAACACTTATAACAGTCACAAAATGACACCAATGCAGTGATCAGTAAAAAAATAAAAACTGCTATTGGTGTCACTGTGACAGGGGGTGCAGGGGGAGTGATCGGGGGGTGTTTTATGTGCCTATGTGTACTGTTGGTGCAAACTCACATTGAGTGCCGGAACGAAAAGGCTGCACGAGGAGAGATGACATCACTTCCTCTGCTTCTGTTTACATTTCAGAAGCAGAGGAAGCTTCCCATTCACCAGGAGCAATCGTGAGGGGGTGGCCATGAATCAGTGGCCTCCCCCTCAGGACGGATTGCTCCTGCAATGATGCCGACCGCCTCAGGCACCGGGGGGCACAACTGCACCCCCGTGGGAGGGGGAGTAACGTATGGGTACGTTATTCTGCCTGCCCGTGCCATTCTGCTGACATATATCGTCGTGAGGTGGTCGGCAAGTGGTTAATGGCTGTGTTTGAGTTATTTTAAGGGGACAGCAAATTTACACTGATATACAAGCTGTACACTCACTACTTTACATTTTAGCAAAGTGTAATTTCGTCAGTGTTGTCACATGAAAAGATATAATAAAATATTTACAAAAATGTGAGGGGTGTACTCACTTTTGTGAGATACTGTATATATATATATAGAGAGAGAGAGAGAGAGAGAGAGAGAGAGAGAGAGAGAGAGAGAAATAACAGGTCAGACCTTTCATCACTTCCAGCAGTGTATATATATTTTCTTGGTTAGTATTCCCCCCAAGATTTCGACTCCTAGGTGGGTGTATTCATCTTTGGGCCCTTTCAATCATTTGTCAAATGGATTGGGTGTTTCTTTATATTGGTTTTGCTTCTATATATGTCTTTGGGTTCTTTGGCACATATGGATGGTAATGATATATCCATATGATATGCGGATGTGCGTGATCTCTTTTGTAGTATAGTTTGCCTTATATGTATATTGATTTATGGGTATTGAAAATGTACTGTACATTCAGGTTTATTTCATTTGACTGTGCTCTTAGCTTCTCCATGTGGGATGATGTGAGGGATGTTGGTTCTTCTGTCCCTATCTTGTCATCCCCCACAGATCGTTAGAGTTGAATATGTTGTTTTATTTTAGCTGGGAGTTTGTCTATTCTCCCTTTTTTTTACTGTATATACAGGTTAAAAACATGGAGAAAAGGACACTCCTATGGCCACATCCGTATAAATTGTATGTCAAAAGAAAAAAAGGGGGTCAACAAGGACACCCTGAGCAGACTTTAGAGGCACAACAAACCTGAAGCATAATCAAAATAACAATATAATCAATGTTATTAAGTATAAATACATACAGTACAAAGACATTGACAAAAGATAATAAAAAATCATCTATATAGAAATATACGTGATACAAGGCCAGATGTGTCTACGCGTTTCGTATAGACGCGTTTCGGGGTACTTAATGTTTGTACAGTCCTTCTTCAGGGGCATATTTGAAAAGAGGAATTAATCTGAGAGGGTATCATTGGTTACTTCTGGAAAGGAGACTTATTAAGAGGCCACATGAAAAGGCAGGGTGGGATAGTGGACAGTGGTGGTGTAGAGGATATAGGTGCTGTTCTTAGGCAGTGCTCTGCACGCCTGGATGCTGGGATGCGTGGTTGGCCCTAACCTAAAAACAAATCTACTCCAGGGGTGCTTCTCTCGACCCCAGCATATCGCTCTGGTGCATGCGAGCCCAGGCTGGGCGGGACAGGTGACCAGTTACACATACTCCCCTGTGGAAATTATTGTTTATTACCAACTAGTTCTCACTGCCTAAGAACAGCACCTATATCCTCTACACCACCACTGTCCACCATCCCACCCTGCCTTTTCATGTGGCCTCTTAATAAGTCTCCTTTCCAGAAGTAACCAATGATACCCTCACAGATGATATCCTCTTTTCAAATATGCCCCTGAAGAAGGACTGTACAAACATTAAGTACCCCGAAACGCGTCGGGCTTGAAAAGAGTCTCTCTGTACATTTCATCATTGCTTACTGTATGATGTCTACTATGTTTATCATGTATTATTGCTATGCTATCTAGGATATCCTTATTGTTTTTAAAATGTATTTTTTCAGTAAATAAAAATTACTATTTTTTATATATTTCACACTAGTCTATACTCTCATACTCTTTACTTCTATGCAAGTGCCGGGAAAGTCCATACAGGGGAACCCGCTGTTTTTATGTTTCTGATTATTGGATGTGGCACGGCCTTTTTTTTCCCTATTCCTAGGCGAGTTGGTCGCTCTTTCTGTCATATCTCTGGGCATAGGCTACTACTTTTCATCCATTATTGTACAATATTATATGTTTATGTGTTCACTTTTTTATACAAATCTTCTTTCATTTTAGTGAAACCCTCTTGTGTATTAACTGAAACCTGAATGTGTCCTGAAGAAGTTCTATATGAAACGCGTAGACACATCTGGCCTTGTATCATGTATATTTCTATATAGATTATTTTTTATTATCTTTTGTCAATGTCTTTGTACTGTATGTATTTATACTTAATAAAATTGATTATATTGTTATTTTGATTATGCTTCAGAATTGTTGTGCCTCTAAAGTCCACTTAGGGTGTCCTTGTTGACCCCCTTTTTTTTGTATATACAGGTTGTCTTCTTTGTATTTTTATATATCTTTCATATTCAATTATATGTATTATATTCTATGTACAATATGAAGCAGTGGGTGGTATCTTTTGGCTGTTATTGTTTACTTTTGATTTTTTGTTTGATTGGTCCCACGGCTTCTGAGCTACAGTATAATTGAGTGCTCGGCCCTGATGTAATCAGCAATGATTAAGCACAGGAGTGTAAAATGCTTTTGTTGACTTTCTATGGGCTGCATGTGCATGTCAAGTCTTTGCTTTAATGGATTTCTAATAAAGATACAAATTTTACATGCTGGAAGTGCCGCCATCTCTCCTTCTTTTGCACAGTAGACTTGGCTGCGGACCAGGTGGGCACCCGGGTCTATACAGCGGCATTGTATTCCACGGGTCACCTCATGAGTGGTGCACTCTCCTTATCTTCTCTCATTCGCACAGAGGGATGGTGGAGCTGGTTCCCTAAAGTGATTGTGCATATTATTCCTTTGTGCAGGCTGATTACGCTGTTACATGTGAGTTGGCACTTTATCTGTTGTTAATGTGAATCCAAAAAAAATAAAAGATTTTACACTATGGGAGTCTTCTTCTCTTCTCTATGACATATATGTGATGATGTTGAAAAGTAGAGAGGTGTACATATACTGTATGTGCTCAAATATTTTGGACACTTTAGAGTGTTTTAGTACAGCAACTGTGGGTTTCTTGTAATTACCCGAGCACTGGTCAATACAAGTTTATCTAGTGTAGTATTTTTTTCTATAGCTCATTGCATAGTAGGGTCTCATATTATATCTGAAATCTTTTACAATGAGGTATAACTGCATTTATTTGTTACATTAAGGTTTGCTGCTTATAGTAAGTGGTTTATACAGTAGATTCTTGGTGACTAAGATGAAAGTCCTCCATCCCAATTTGTAGAAGGGCTAATTCTATTGTGTCAGGAACCATGAAACAGACGGAGACAGAAAATGCAGTAAAAATCACACCTTTTAATAAAATGGTAAAAATGGTACAACTGGTAAACATAGTAAAAACATAACAAGAGTTTGGTAGCCAAATCGGGTAGTCAGAACAAGGAGGGAAATCAGGAAGCCAGAGATCAGCGTAGTCAGAGGCAGCAGACAGGATTAGGAACCATAAGGGACATCAGCCAGGCAAGTCTTCAACAGGAACACAGCAGAGAGTCTCTAGATATGTTGACCAAGGTGAAGGCAATTGATAAAATGAACCAGGCAGTTTAAATAGCCAGAAGGGGCTGGCTGTGGGCATGACTGATGAGCAGGTGATGATCAACAGGTGAGCCACTTTGGAACGATGAGTACTGGCAATTAACCAACAGCTGAGCAGCCTGAGCACAGAAAAGGAAGCGCTAAGAGCCCATCCTTTTCAGTAACCCCTCCTCAACAACCCCTCCCCCTCGGAGGACCATCGGGTTTGAGGGGAAAACGTCTATGGAAAGCACGGAGGAGGACAGGAACATGTATGTCTGAGGATGAGACCCAAGAGCGTTCCTCCGGACCGTACCCTTTCCAATGAACCAGGTAATGTATGCACCCACAGAACCTGCAGGAGTCAATGATCAATTGTATCTTATACTCCTCATGGTTCTCGAACTGCACCGAGTGAGGGCGTTATACCGAGGTGGTGAAACAGTTTCACACCGAAGGTTTTAATAAGGAGACATGAAAAACATTCAAAATATGCATGTTAGAAGAAAGGTCTAATTCATAAGCCACTGGGTTGATCCTATGTAGAATATGGATCCTATGTAGAACATGCTAAATCATGGTGCCAGTTCCAGTCAGGGAACACGGAGTCAGAGGTTTACGAGATGACAGCCAGACCATCTCCCCAACCTGGTAGGAAGGCACAGGTAGGCATCGGCGGTCAGCATGGAGTCTTTACCTCTCACTGACACGTTGCAAGGACTCCTGGACCTGCACCCAAGTGGAAAGAAGATCGTGGAGATGCTCCTCTAATGCAGGAATTCTTTGAGGAACAAGTGAGTCAGTCAACATGGATGGTTGGAAACCATAATTCTCCATAAACAGAGACAATCGGGAAGCGGTATTGATGGCACTATTGTGAGCAAACTCTGCCCAAGGTTGGTGGTCTGACCAGTTGTTATGGTGGTCAGAAATATAGCAGCATAGAAACTGCTCCAAGGCTTGGTTGTGGCCCCATTGGACTGCGGGTGATATGCAGAGAAGGAAAGCTGAATTCCTAACTGTGCACAAAATGCTCACCAAAACATGGAGATAAACTGGCTATCCCTGTCAGAGATGATAACCTTGGGTAGCCCATGTAACCAAAAGCAAAAATGGATGCCAGTTCTTTGGATGCAGGCAACTTCTTTAGTGGAATACAATGTGACTTTTTGGAGAACCGGTCAACCACCATAAGAATAACCATGTTACCCTGGGAGTTGGGTAACTCCATAATAAAATCCATAGACAGGTGGGTCCAAGGCCTCTCTCCATTGGGTATGGGTTGTAGGAGGCCCACTGGAAGGTGTTGTGGTGTCTAACTCTGTGCACACACAGAACAAGCAGCTACAAAGGAGGTTACATCAGCGCGGAGACTAGGCCACCAGAATTGTTGAGAAATAGCCCAAATTAGTTGATTCTTCCCTGGGTGGCCAGCTGCCTTGGGAAAATGGTAAGTTTGGAGCAAAGCCGTGCAGGGATTCTCAGGGACAAAGCAACGGTCACCAGATTTCTCGGGAGGAGACTGGATCTGCGCGGCATGAGTTCTATCACCCAAAGGTGAGATGATACTGGTGCATACAGTAGCCAAAAGGCGATCGAAAGGTATTACAGGAAAAGGCACCGACTTAATCTTGGAAGTGGAGGAAAACTGTTGCGACAATGCGTCAGCCCTTACATTCTTGGTACCGGGTAAGAATGAATGTAATTGAAGCTTGACAGAAAAAGAGCCCACTGTGCTCTTCTAGGAGATAAGTGTTTAGCCTCAGACAAGAATGTGAGATTCTTATAGTCAGTCAAATTGAGGACCGGCACAGTGGTACCTTCAAGGAGATGCCTCCATTCTTTAAGAGCTAAAAGGATAGCTAACAATTCTATGTCCCCAATCTTGTAATTTCATTCTGCAGGAGACAATTTCTTAGAAAAGTAGCCATAAGGATGCATAGCGCTCTCAGAGGTAGGACGTTGAGACAGAAGGGCACCCACTCCAGTCTCAGATGCATTAACCTCAAGAATGATGGGTAGTCTAGGATCAGGATGTGCCAACACGGGATCTGAAACAAAGGTGAGCCTTGAGAGACTCTGTCAGGTCACTTGAGACCAGGTGACAGATGCACTCCGTGGAAGTCAGGAGTGCACCGCTAAGGTAGTGGACCCTAGGACTGACTGCTGTGGATTGAACCCTGGGAGGCTCAGGAAGCAGGTCTACTGGAACACTGACACAGACTCCACTAGGAGCTAGAGCATAGATTACCCAGGGCGCAGAGTCTAAGAGCCAGCAGGTGTTCACCAAAGCTTCTAGTGGTGAGGATGGACTGCGCTGCAGTCTGGCTCCAGATCGCAGGCCCCAGGGTCTCACAGCTCACGCTCACGGTAGACTACAGGAGAAGAGGTAGGAGGCAGCAGGCTTGAACAACAAGGAAAGTAAGGGATAAGCCAAATGTCGGGGCAACTAGCAGACAAGGATAAACATAACACACCAAAGGTCAGGGTCACAAGCAGACAGGGATAGTCGAGAACAGGCCAAGGTCGGTAACTGGAATCAGACGTAGGAAACACAGCAAGTACACATGAAAGCTAACACACAATGGTTGAGCCCCCGTTCACACCTATGCGAATTAGATGCGGCTAACACCGCATCCAATTCGCAGGACATTTTAAAATACATTCATTTGAATGTATCTGGTTCACATATGTGCGTTGCATTCGCACTGCGCATTGCACAAAAAATGTGTGCGTCTTTTGGGCATTGCGGTGCGAATTACAAGCCCATTATCTCCTATGGGAACGCATCTGATTCGCAGATGCATTGCGTTCTGAACAAGGATTTTCTCCTTCTCCTCACTACACCTCCCCCCCCTCTCCCTGTTCACTGATCCACAGCTACAAAGCAGAGAAACCTTTGAACAACAGATTTTTATCTTCCCAGTGAAACCTGAGCTTCAATTCGCACTGCACATGTGTGAACTCAGGCTGATCATCAAGGTTGGCTTGCAATGCCCAGGTTAATATAGTGTTCCTGATTAGAGACCAGGGTGGAGCTATGCTGAGGGAAGATTATTTAAACAGTCAGGTGAGGGTGGCTGGCCTCTAAAGGTGAACACAGAAGGAAAGGTGAGCTGACAGACACACATTACTGCATAACCATGACAGACTCAAAGGCTTTAATGGAATCCGGAGACCAATTCTGTGGGTTACCATCCTTTCTGGTCATATCAGTCAGGGGTTTGACCAGAGAAGAGAAATTCCAGATACATTTCCGATAATAATTGGCAAAGCCAAGAAAACGTTGTAACAGATGTAGACCTATGGGTCGAGGCAACTGTAAAACTGCAGATAATTTATCTGGGTCCATCGAAAAACCGGCAGTAGAAATGTCAGAACCCAGAAATGTAACCTGTTCATGATGGAACTCGCTCCAACTTACAATACAGGTTATTATCTCTCAGCCTCTGTATCACATGGGAGACATCTGTGTGGTGGTTCTCTAGGTATTTAGAATATATGAGAATGGGATGCTGAGCTCTACACAGGCACGATTAATCCGTTGCCATCCCTGCCCTATTCCTCCTATACAGGACCCCAGCACACCTGCCCTGCTTTCTAGACCCCCCTGCTACATTCCTGGAGGGGTCTTTGTTGGATTTGGCTGCTGCCTACTCTGCATCCGAGCCTGTGGCTCATCCCGCTCCACAGACACCAGCCGCCATCTTGGGGCCTACAGACGGCTCGGAGCCATCCGTTTCTGGTCCCGGTGACCCGAGTAATAAGCGGACGCTCTGCCCTGCTCGCCTGGCACCCGTGCAGTCGGAGACCGAGGGCCGGGTGAACGTGGGAGGATAGTCGCCAGCAGATCCCGTCTCTCTGCTCTGGATCCCCGTGGCCCGACGCCATCTTGCGGCCTGCCGGCCCGTTCCTCTCTGCCTCCTGGACGCTGTGAGTAAAAACTCTCCCCCCCTGTGTGTGCCCAGAGAAGGGACTCCACTGGTCATATTACCGGGATACCAAGGCCTAAGCCCGATCATTTGTTTGCTAATCTGGGAGGAGTGGAGTTTACCTGGCAGGCTGTCCCCACTAGGAAAGTCCGCGGCTTCGGCCTAGGCCTGGAAGTGGTCGGCCATCTTGCTACACCAGCTACACCTACTCCAGCTCCATTCCACCTTAATTAATCATCCGCAAAGTTATTTCCTCTCCAGAATTAACACACAGGAGGATTATTATCCATCTCCCATAGTGGCTTACAGGTTTTCTTTTTTGCAACTCACTACTATATTCGATTCTTGCAATATGACTGTAATATCTATGTAATCAAATGTTAATGAGGTGAGCCCTGACCAGTTATCGGCCTTACAGCTCCAGCTATGCCCGCCAAGACACCTAAAACCCGTTCCACATCAGGTAAAAGCTCCGGAAAAGGGTTGAAATCTCACACGGTTACCTCCGGCTCCATCCGGCAATATTTAGCTGGGGAACGCAAAGGTCAAGCCAGAACCTCAAGACCAAGTGTCTCCCCTTCCTCCCATGCTGCCTCTGTGAGGGAAAGCTCTCCTGCCTCTTCTTATTGTTCAGATCTTATGGATGATCCTGGATCCCCCACTGGCTCTGAAATGACGACTCTGATGAGTGGTCTTAAAAAAGAACTCGCTGGAATGTTTCACAGTCTGGAGAAATTCATTAAGAAAGAAATTACAGAGGTGAGAACTGACATGTCTCACCTCTTAGTCAGAGTTGAGGAAATGGAACAGCGTCAGGACTCCCAAGCAGCAGCTATAAAAGAATTGCAGGAGACTGTCACTCAGCTGGCTTTTGCTCATCGTGCCTCTCTATACAAACTCAAAGATCTCGAGAACTGTAACCATAGAAATAACTTACGAATCAGAGGGTTACCAGAAGCAACCAGAGACAATGATCTTGAGCCATCAATCCGAGGCATTTTCAATACAATACTGGGAAACCCGGTCACTGACCCAATACGATTTGATCGTGTGCACCGCGCCTTGCGCCCTCGAAACGCGAATTCAGAACAGCCCAGGGACGTCATATGCCGTCTACACTATTTTGAAGACAAAAACGCCATCATGACAAAAATGCGGAACACTCCTAACATTGACTTTGACGGAGCAGTTATCACCATATTCCCTGATCTGTCCAAGGAAACCCTCGATCGCCGCAGAGCGCTGAAACCGCTCCTTGAACATTTGCGCACAGACGGGATTACGTATAGATGGGGTTTTCCAGCCTGCCTGATTGCCACCAAAAATGGCCGTTCCCATACCCTTCGTTTCCCTGAGGAACTTCCTACCTTTCTACAGGATCTACATCTTCTGCCTGTAGAGCTTCCAGGTTGGCAGGACCTCATCCCAAAATTCTTTAACCCCTTGGATCCCCATTGGCAGAAAACACCATCAAAGAGACAGTGCACGTCAATCCCTGGATCCGCACAAAAACATGGCTGAGTGATGTCTTTTTCTACTCATTCCCACTCCCTATATGCTGATACCCCATTTTTTCAATGCCCTATTGGTCTTGGTTAAACACCTTTTTTTTTTTTTTCAGCTTCATTGGCTTAGAGGACTCAGACCTGACACAAATGTTTTCTGTATATTGGGTATCCCATTTCTCAAGTTCAGTCCCACTGGGCCCAATGGGTTCAGCTGCACATTCTCTTACAGGTTTTGTAATGTTCAAGTTGCTATTGTTATTGTCTTGGTTCTTATAATTTCCCTTCCTCCTTATCTAGCTTATCGCTGGAGCTCACTTTGCATAATTATAATGTACTTTTTTTTTACAGGCCGGGAGCTCCCCAGCGCCTCTTCCTCTGTACTTCCCCCACCCCCCCCCTCCCTTTTGGGGTTGGTGAGATCGGGCTGCCCACAGGGTTTCTAATCCAGACTCTTATTGGAGTACTGGATGGCCGCCTGCTCTCTCTCTCCCCACAGGGACCACTGCAGATTTCTGCGTGTCTTACCCGTACTTCCCACGATTGTGTTATTGCATGTTCATGCCTTCTTTATGTGCTTAACCCCTCTTCTTATACTTCTCCAAACTATCTCTTCTCTCCCCCCACTCTATCTCTCCCCTCCCTGTTGGCATGGGTGGAAATATAAGCGAAGGAATCCCAATCCACTGTTCCAATGGCTACTTTGACAATCACATCTTATAATGTCTGGGGTCCTAATGTCGCCGCTAAATGGCACCAAGTAGTACGTGAGCTAAGGCAAACCGCCTGCTCTATTGCCTTTCTTCAGGAAACGCACCTAACTCACACTACACCGGTTAGATTGACCTCACCCCACTTTCCACAGTGGTACTATAGTCTTTCGGATACCAACAAGGCCAAGGGAGTTGCCATTGGGTTCAGTGGTAGAGTACCTTTCCGCTTATCTGATATGCTTGCTGATGACTGTGGTCGTTATCTCTTTCTTAAGGGCTTCTTAGGCAACACCCAGTGTACGTTTGCAAACATTTATTGTCCAAATCATAATCAACCAACTTTTTTTTCACAAACCCTCACTAAATTATCACAATTTGCTAAAGGTATTATTGTCCTTGCAGGTGACATAAACATGCCTCTTGACCCAACAATGGATACATCCCAGGGCCGTTCGAACATATCATTTAAACGCTTAGCTTTTGTTAAGAAAAGACTCCTTGATTATCAATTAATAGATGTCTGGCGCCTCCTCCACCCTAAGGATAAATACTTCTCATACTTCTCCACGACACACCAGTCCTATTCTAGAATAGATAACATTTTTCTAGATCACTTCTATCTTCCTCTCCTCAAATCTACTCATACAGGTATTGCAACTATATCTGATCACGCACCTGTGACAATGCGCATGACCATGCCCACCTTAATCCGTAACACCAATAGCTGGAAGCTCAATGACTCTCTTCTTTCTAACCCGACTGAAGTCTCCATGTTAGCTTCCCACTTGACGCAATACTTTAAAGAGAACATTCCCTCTGTGGCATCTCCATCGCTGGTGTGGGAGGCTCATAAGGCCACTATGAGAGGCCATTTAATTGAGCTAGGTGCGAGGAAAAAAAGGGAACATGGTCATCAAATTGCACAGTTATTACAGCAAATAACAGACCTTGACAAACAGCATAAGCTTTCCCTCCATAGCTCTCACCTCAATGCCCTCACACTTAAACATGAAGAACTGAAAAATCTCCTAGACCTAGACACTAAACGGAAATTTCAACGCATATCGCAGAAATTTTATGAATGGGGCAATAAACCAAGTGTCATGAAGATCCTGCCAGTAACCGGCATCCCAGACGCACGGGAACCCGGCCACGGGTCCCATTGCGCATGCGCGCGCGTTCACGGGTGCGGTCACGCACGGGCACGCGCGCGCGCACTTCCGCTGGTGTCAGGCGGGCTATTTAAACCTGCCTGTCACACTCCATCCCCGCTGTCTGCTCTACAGTGTTCTGTGAGTGTTACCTGATCTGATCTGTGTTTCCTGTTATCTGACCCGGCTTCCTGTTTGACGATCCTGCTATCTGCCTGCACCAGACCCTCTTTGCTTGCCTGACCATCCCTCTGCATTACCCCTGGTACCTCTGCTGTCCGAACGTTACTGACCACCGGATTGTTGACCCTCCGCTGTGTTCATCAGCTTCCAGTCTGCTATTACCTGCTGTTGTTCCTGGTTCCAGTCCAGCTTCCACTTTGCTATTACCTGCTGTTGTTCCTGGTTCCAGTCCAGCGTTCCAGGCTACCTTCTGCTGTGTTCCAGCCCAGCGTTCCAGGCTACCTCCTGCTGTGTTCCAGTCCAGCGTTCCAGGCTATCTTCTGCTGTTGTTCCAGTCCAGCTTCCAGTCTGCTATTACCTGCTGTTGTTCCTAGTTCCAGTCCAGCTTCCAGTTTGCTATTACCTGCTGTTGTTCCTGGTTCCAGTCCAGCGTTCCAGGCTACCTTCTGCTGTGTTCCAGTCCAGCATTCCAGGCTACCTTCTGCTGTGTTCCAGTCCAGCGTTCCAGTCTATTACCTGCTGTTGTTCCTGGTTCCAGTCCAGTGTTCCAGGCTATCTTCTGCTGTTGTTCCAGTCCAGCTTCCAGTCTGCTATTACCTGCTGTTGTTCCTGGTTCCAGTCCTGCATTCCAGTCTCTGTCCTCAGTCTACTCCTCAGACTACTGACTCCAGAGGGCGCCACCACTACTGGACTTTCAGCAACTGTTGATCCTGCCAGGCACCCATACCACTCTTCACTCCTGGCCCTCTGTCTCCATTCCAGGGGAACGGGAGTGGGAGCTGTAAGGGAGGTCTTTTCCTGCACTTCAGGCTCACAACCTACCAGGTACGTGACACCAAGTAAACTACTTGCTAGATCCCTACGGGCTAAACAAACTAAGTCATTTATCCCTAAAATTAAACTCCCAACCCCAACCCCACACATTGCCAAAGCTTTTAAAGAATTTTATGCAGATCTTTATAATGTCACAAATGGCCTATCCCCCTTTCCCCATCAGAGAGGCGTAAGCGTATGCTTTCTTATTTGAAGGCGGCAAATCTCCCTAAACTATCTAGGTCAGCCCTTGCGGAAATGGAAACGGATTTTTCAGTTGAAGAATTTCAGACAGCTCTGAAATCCTCCCCTTCAGGTAAAGCTCCCGGGCCTGATGGATACACTATCCTATACTATAAAACATTCCAAGAGATTCTACTCCCTCGCCTTACAGCCTATGCTAACTCAATCTCCCAATCCTCAGGCCTACGCCCGGAATCCCTCTCAGCCCACATTACTGTTATCCCTAAACCCGGTAAAGACCCTGCCCTTTGTAGCAGTTACAGGCCAATTTCATTGATAAACATTGACGTTAAATTATTTGCCAAGGTGATGGCTAATCGTATACTCCCTCTATTGCCTAGCTGGATCTCTGCAGATCAAACAGGTTTCATGCCACACAGAAAGGCTAAAGATAACTCCTTACGTACAATTTCTTTAATTCAATATGTTCAGAGGTGTTCCCAGCCCACCCTACTCCTTTCCACTGACGCTGAAAATGCGTTTGATAGGGTGGACTGGGACTATCTTAAGATTACTTTACGTCACTTTGATTTAGGCCCAAAGATGTATCACTGTATTTCTTCTCTCTACTCCGGTCCCTCTGCACACATTCATATAAAGGGCTTACTGAGTGACCCCTTCACCCTACACAATGGCACTAGACAGGGCTGTCCCCTATCCCCCCTTCTCTTTGCTATCACTTTGGAACCCTTCCTAGCCACGATTAGACATAACATTAATATACATGGCATACAAATAGGTGATAGAATTCACAAGTACGCTGCCTATGCCGATGATATACTCTTTTTTATCAACAGCCACGTATTTCTCTTACCAACTTAATGTCAGCTTTTTCCACCTTCCAAACTATATCTAATTTCAAAATAAATCTATCCAAGTCCGAAATTTTGAACATAAATCTTCCCAGAGCAGAGGCGGCCTCTCTAAAACCCTTTCCCTTCAAATGGGAACAGACCCACATGAAATACCTAGGTATATTCCTCACACCTAAACTGCATTCTCTTTTTAAGTATAATTATATCCCACTATTAAATAGTATTAAAGAGGATTTACGAAAATGGGCCGGTCTGTCACACTCCTGGCTGGGGAAAATAAATATCATTAAAATGAAAATACTCCCTCGCATACTATTTCTTTTTCAGATGATCCCACTGGGGGTGCCTGTGGGGTTTTTTACTATCCTGCAAGCGATGGTCTCCCGATTTGTCTGGAGGAACAGCCACCCCAGAATATCCAGAGACGTTCTTTTCCATTCTAAGTGCTCTGGGGGACTGGCACTCCCAAATTTTAAGACATATTATCATGCTGTTATACTCTCTAGACTTACTGACTGGAAATATGCTATTAATTCAAAACTATGGGTGCAAATAGAATACTCTCTGAGTGGCGCAGATCTTTCTGTTGTCCCCTGGATACCTTGAGCGTATAGGAACATTTCCCACACTACATCAGCACTTACCACATCCTCACTAGACATCTGGGATGCCCTACATAGGAAGTTTTCCTGGAGATATGACTCCCCACTAATGCCCTTCTTAAATCACCGCTATTTTTTACCAGGCCTACTGGACCCAGGTTTTAAATCCTGGACCTCAGAAGAACCTTTTTTGTTACATCATATCCTCCACGCTAATGTAATTAAACCTCTTCCTGAAATCCTCTGCTCTAAACCAATTACATTTTTAGACAAATGGAGATTTCACCAACTACAACGTTTTCTAAGATCCTTCCCTCACCCGTTAAGAGGCTTACAAGATCTAAATAGCATAGAAGAAATATTCTACCCAAAAGATCCCCCATTACACGCTATTTCACTATTCTACAAAGCTCTTACTGACTTTCCTAATTCTCCATACCCACACTTTCTGGCTAAATGGGAAATAGATTTGGACTCCCCCATTACAAACACACAGAAAGACAAAGTCTTGAAACTCGCCCATGTCTCCTCACCCGCTTCAAAAATAGCAGAAGTCAACTACAAATTACTTACCAGATGGCACTATACCCCAGCCAAACTGCACCAAATGTTCCCCGACAGTTCCCCATTGTGTTGGAGGAGCTGTGGGAACAAAGCTACTCATGCTCATATCTGGTGGTGCTGCCCATTCATTCGCCCCTTTTGGACCGAGGTTCTCAACCTTATATCTCAGATTTCAGATGTTAATCTCCCAAATGATCCCTGTCCTCTTTCATGCTACTAAAGAATCCATTGTTTCCTATAAACGTTCGCTCATACCCCATACCCCAAACGTTCGCTCATACCCCATCTGCTGAACACTGCCAAGGCCCTAATCCCACCTTTTGGGGTCAATCCACAATCCCGTCCATAAAAAGTTGGTTACAGAAGGTCGCAGAGGTTCACCATTTAGAAGACATAACTCATAGCATCAGGGGTACTTCTCAGAGACACTCTTTAACATGGGCGCCTTGGATAAAATTCATATCTTCACCCTTCTATAAAGATATTTTAACACAACCAGAATAATGCGAATATCTCCTCAGCCACTGGATATGGTCTCTTACTAACTAACTTAATTCTAGGGATTTATCTCCCTCTGAATGTGGATTATTCTTCCTCCTGAATAACTATATAACAACTGATACTGCTACTCTAACACACAATGACACCCATGCCAACCCCCCCCCCTCCCTCCCCCCTTTTCCTTTTTGTGTTTCTCTTCCTATCCTTTCTCCTATCCCTATCTTTTTACTCTCTTTCCTTTTCTCCACCCATCTTCTTCTTATCTTTTTTCTTGAAAGCATTTTCTAACCACCCGCTATATTTTGTTGCAATATTAATGTCTGGATTGAATTTCTTTTCTTTCTATTTGTCTATATAGATGTAAGCTTTTGCTTAGTTTTTGGTTATATCTGTTTGTTCAATTCCTTTTTGTATTTACAAGGGCAAAATTGTTTTGAATACTAATATATTCTTGGAATATGTGCACTTTGATTCCCTTGTTTTCTGTTCAAAAGATTGCTTTCCATATGTTATATGTTTACTTTCTTCTTTATATTAATCTTTAATAAACATTTATTAAACAAACAAAAAAAAAGAATATATGAGAATATCATCGAGATAAACCACCACACATTGCTGCAACATATTTCAGAGGACATCGTTGATGAACTCCCGAAAGTCTGCAGACGAGTTGCAAAGACCAAACGGCATTATGAGGTATTCATAATGTCCTGTCTTGGTGTTAAACACAGTTTTCCATTTGTTGCCCTCCTTGATCCTCACAAGATTGTATGCCCTTCTCAGATAAAGCTTTGTGAAAACCGTTACTCCCTTGAGGCAGTCAAATAATTCCGAAATCAACAGAATCGGGTAGGCGTTCTTAATCGTGATGCGATTGAGACCCCTATAATCGATACAAGGTCTCAGTTCACCACTCTTTTTTGCACAAAGAAGAAGCCAGCACCAGCAGGAGATGATGATTTGCAGATGAACCCTCGAGAAAGTGCGTCAGCAGCATAGTCCTCTATAGCTTTATCCTCCGAGACAGACAAAGGGTAAACCTGGCCACGGGGAGGCATAGCACCAGGTTGAAGGTCAATTGCACAATTTTTTACAACCAGTGTAGAGGCAAACTACCGGCTTGACTCTTGTCAAAGACATCACTAAATTTGTGGTACTCCTCTGGCAAGGAGGAGAGGGAAGAGGTGCACAAGACCTTAGCCACTTTCCAAAAACATGTCTTACTGCATTGTTGCGACCAGGAAAGAACCTCAGCACAAAGCCAATCAAGAGAGGAGTTGTGCCTCTGTAACCAAGGATAACCAATAACCACTGGATAATGAGGAGAGGAAATGACTTGAAATTGGACTATCTCATGGTGAAGAGCCCCTACAGCCATGGTCAATGGAGCAGTCTCATGAGTCACATGGGCAGGCTGTAGAGATCTCCCATCAATAGCCTCAATGGTAAGTGGAGTGGCACAAAGCTGCAGCAGAATCAAGTGCTTAGACACAAAGGCACTGTCTATGAACAGGCCTACAGCCCCAGAGTCAATTAGAGCCTGTGTATCGATGGACAAGTCAGAACACGAAAGGGTAACCAAAACTACAGGCTTATCCTTCAAGGTAAGTGGGGACGTAACAACGCCACCTAAGGTCTGTCCCCTACAGGACCTCAGGTGCAAGCGTTTCCCAGACTGGTAGGACAAGACTTTAAGAAGTGACCTGCCTGGCCAAAATAAAGGCATAATCTCTCCCTCCTCCTAAAGGCCCTCTCATCTGCAGAGAGATGTGTGAAGCCCAACTGCATGGGTTCTACTTCACTGGCAGACTCGGTACCAGGAGGCATGGGAGGTGAGGGAGGCAAGGGTGGGACTGCAAATCTCAATATCAAACGTACAGGATGTTTCCACAAGTGCTCCTTAAAGGAAGGTCTCTCTCAGAGTCTGAAGTCAATGAGAATGGCAAACGTAATCAACTTCTCCAGATCTGTAGGTAAGTCTCGGGATGCTATCTCATCTTTGATGTTATCTGAGAGACCATGAGAAAAAGCAGCCACGAGGGCCTAATTGTTCCAAGTGACCTCTGCTGCCAGAGTACAATATTCAATGGAGTAATCAGCAACAGTTCTCGTACTTTGTTGGACATGAGACTCTTGGCAGCAGAAGTGGAGCATTTAGGAACATCAAATACCCTTTTAAAGAAAGCAACAAACTCTGGGTAACTCAGGAGAATAGCTTATTGTATCTCCCATAGAGGGTTTGCCCAGGCCAAGGCTCTATCAGAAAGCAAAGAAATTATGAAGCCTACTTTGCTTCTGTCCGTGGGGAATGCCTGGGGCAGCATCTCAAAGTATATCTCAACCTGGTTCAGAAACCTTCTGCATTGAACTGGATCGCCCGCCTGGGGAAGTGGAGCGGAACCAGACATACCTCTTACCGAGGTAATGTTCGAGGCAGATGCCTGCACAGAGACTGGAGTAGCAGCAGGGTCGGCCTGCAACGCATGTTTTAACGCAACAGCCAGAGTGAGAGGATCCAGGTGAGCAGTGCGAATCAGGAGAGTCTGTAACACTATGGCAAACAGATCCATGAGGTGCTCCTGCTCATTCAACCAGGAAAAAATATTACCACTAGGTGGATTGCCTGCATCTTCTGAAGTCATGGCCTTCACCTACTATCAGGAACCATGAAACAGACGGAGACAGAAAATGCAGTAAAAGTCGCACCTTTTAATTAAATGGTAAAAATGGTACAACTGGTAAATGTAGTAAAAAAAAAAGCCATGGTTCGGTGGCCAAATCGGGTAGTCAGAACAAGCCAGGAAATCAGGAAGCCAGAGATCAGCATAGCCAGAGGCAGCAGACAGGATCAGGAACCAGAAGGGATGTCAGCAGGGCCGTGGAAAAAATGACATACCAGCCCCATAGCATTATTATACCAGCCCAACAGCATAACGTCATTATTTTCTTGTTCATGAAAGAAAAAACTATGTATTTTAAAGCACATCTAAAGAGCGTATTATATATAGATAAGACAGATATGAAAGCACATAGAGCTAGGGATATATATATAGATATAGAGATATATATATATATATATATATCTCTATATCTATATATATATCTATATCTATATCTATATCTATATCTATATCTATCTATCTATCTATCTATCTATCTATCTATCTATCTATCTATCTATCTATCTATCTATCTATCTATCTATCTATCTAGATAGATATAGATATATTATCTATATATATATATATATCTATATATATATATCTATATATATATATAGATATATATATATATAGATATATATATATATATATATCAGCAAATTCCAGTTAAAAGTTGTAAAAGTGGTGGAGCAATCAAGGGGGACACCTGGGACTCTGGGAATGTGAGGGGGGAAGGGGGACTCTGGGGACCAGAGACCACCTTCCGCAGAAAATACACTAAAGTAAGTAAGTGCCCCCTTACATTATTGTATTCACTCCCCCCTTACATCAATGACCCCCCCCCAGACTGGCCTAGCGGTGCTGTCACTGACCTTCTCTCAGGTGCACCATGCAGGGATCAGTCAGTTGGCTCCAGCTTGGTCGCTCTGGTTTTCCTATAGTCTCCTCTCCACAGTCCACACACGTCTGACTTCTCCTGTGACCCCCATCCCGGCGCACTCCCACTCGTGACTCCTCTCTAGACTACCTCAGAGACTGCAGACATGATACATGTCAGAGGCTGTGGGCATGGTACAGGAGATGTCAGAGGCTGTGGGCATGGTACAGGTGATGTCAGAGGCTGTGGGCATGGTACAGATGAGGTCAGAGGCTG
Source organism: Aquarana catesbeiana (assembly GCF_042186555.1). Classification (NCBI taxonomy): domain Eukaryota; kingdom Metazoa; phylum Chordata; class Amphibia; order Anura; family Ranidae; genus Aquarana; species Aquarana catesbeiana. The sequence continues at coordinate 276,932,635 of NC_133328.1, read as the reverse complement.
TGGGCATGGTACAGAAGATGTCAGAGGCTGTGGGCATGGTACAGGAGATGTCGGAGAATGCAGACATGGTACAGGAGATGTCAGAGGCTGTGGGCATGGTACAGGAGATGTCAGAGGCTGTGGGCATGGTACAGGAGATGTCAGAGGCTGTGGGCATGGTACAGGAGATGTCAGAGGCTGTGGGCATGGTACAGGAGATGTCAGAGGCTGTGGGCATGGTACAGAGGATGTCAGAGGATGTGGGCATGGTACAGACGATGTCAGAGGCTGTGGGCATAGTACAGGAGATGTCGGAGACTGCAGACATGGTACAGGAGATGTCAGAGGCCGTGGGCATGGTACAGGAGATCAATGCAGCCTCACCAGTGCCCAACAATTCAGCCTGTGTGCCAGTCCATGCAGCCTCACTGTGCCCATAATTGCAGCCTCGGGATAAATCGAAAATAATACTAATCAGCGCAAACAAATAACTGAAATAAAAACTATTGCAAGCTGAACACTAAGGGTTAATATCACATAGCCCCAAATGCAAATTTGTAAAAACAGACAGTGCAGAGCAATAAATATGATGAAGTTATAAAAAGTCCAATATCGGCATTAATCATTAAGAGCAGTCCAGAGCCCAATAAAAGACAGAAGAATCCACGGGTTTTATCAGATCCGTTTGTACCACCAACCAACAGGCAAAATGCTCCCCTCCCCTTGCTTTATAGGAACGACCCCTGAACCAAAAGGAAGATCACTAAACACTTTTTCCCACTTCAGAGAGAAACACTTTGGAGTGCGAGAGATCCCAATCTCACATGTATCCCGGTCATGAATAAATAAAACAAATCTAAGTGCTCTCTATCATTGCAAAAGCACAGACTTTAATGTAGGTCGAAAACTTACAGACAATATTCTTGGTAGCAAGCATTAACAGCACACATAATGCCGATCCCATATCGTTTCGTCAGGATAGCAGCACGTGACAGCACAGTGGCTGAGCTGAGTGTGAAAAGTCCCGCCCTCCTCCCAGATAAGCTTGTGTGATAGATGCATTGTTCTGCCTACCACACGAGCTGCTCTAGGAGGAGGGCGGGACTTTTCACACTCAGCTCTGAGATGCCTGCTATGTGTGACATGTAGAGGGGGAGGAGGAGGAGGGAGAGCAGCGCTGCAGCCACAGCTTAGCCCAAAGCGGCCCAGGGCAGGCAGCCTAACAGGAAATGTCCCAGTATCCCGGTAGGCCAGTCCGGCCCTGGATGTCAGCCAGGCAAGTCTTCAACAGGAACACAGCAGAAAGTCTCTAGACATGTTGACCAAGGTGAAGCCAATTGTTGAAATGAACGAGGCAGTTTAAATAGCCAGAAGGGGCTGGCTGTGGGCTTGACTGATGAGCAGGAGATGATTAACTGTGAAACGATGAGTACTGGCAATTAACTGGCAGCTGAGCAACCTGAGCACAGAGAAGGAAGGGCTGAGAGCCCAGCAGTGTCATATTGTTATGTATGAATCTGAAATTTTACTTAATGATTTCTAGGGATGAGCCCAATACCCCCGGTTCGGTTTGCACCTGAACATGCGAACAGGCAAAAAATTTGTGCGAACATGGGAACACCGTTAAAGTCTATGGGACACAAAGATGAAGAATCAAGAGAGCTCATTTTAAAGGCTTGTATACATTGCCATAAAAAGTGTATTGGGACCCAGGTACTGCCCCAGGGGACATGTATCAATGCAAAAAAAAGTTTTAAAACAACCATTTTTTCAGGAGCAGAGATTTTAAGAATGCTTAAAGTGAAACAATAAAAATAAAATATTCCTTTAAATATTGTGACTGGAGGTCCCCTCAGCCTGCCTGTAAAGTAGCACATCATGTGCTTTACTGTCCCGCAGCAAAATTACATTTCTAAAGGAAAAAATGTAATTTTAAACTTGCTTGTGGCTGTAATCTGTAATGTATTGCTGGATCCCGGCAATATAGATAAAAATCAAGGGAAAAAATGCTGCCGTGAATTCTCACCCCCAGTCCATACTAGGCCCTTCGGGTCTGGTATGCATTTTAAGGGGAACTCCATGCCAAAATTTAAAAAGAAAAACCGGCGTGACCCCCCCAAAATCCATATCCAAAATCCATCCATCCAAAATCCTCAACATGGGGAGGGTGCTTTGGGGTCACCCCCAAAGCACCTTGTCCCCATGTTAATGGGGACAAGGGCCTCATCCCCACAACCCATGGGTGGGGAGCTTATCAGAATCTGGAAGCCCCCTTTAACAACTGGGCCCCCAGATCCCGGCCCCTCTATGTGAATGGGTATGGGTTACATTGTTCGCATCTTCTTACATGAGCAGGATCACTACAAGTGGGATTACTGTGAGTTCATACTGGATCTCCTCTGGTTTATTTTAACCCGGAATTGTTTTGGATTAAATGGGTCCCATTAACTCCAAGTACAGGGGGTGGCTATGGGCACTTGCTGTGCCCCTGCCTATGCCAACCTGTACATGGGGGGGTGGAAGCGCACCATATTTTCCCATAAATCATTATCACCTTTCACCAATCATGCATTATTGTCACGTACCTGGTTGGAGGCCGAAATGCCGAAAGGGCTCCCCTTGCAGCTGAGTGCAGTACACCCCTGAAGTTGGGTACAGTGGGTGTAGTGCCCAGAGAAGCACAAGTTGCCAGATGGATTCCAGAGAGAAGAGCTGGTGGGCACCAAAAGGACATCAGATAATACAGGAAACACAGCTGGGCTAAAGTCTATAAGAATCCTCGGTAATACTTGGCAAGGTGTGCACAAGGAACGGTAGTGGAAGCCAGGCCAGGGGTCAAACACAGTAGATCCGGCAAGAGGAAGAGGCAGGTTGCAGAAACAGGGATAAGCCAAAGGTCTGGTATCAGAAAGTAGGCAGGAACAGGTATTGTAGCAAAGTCCGTGATACAAGCCGGGATCAGGTACTGGAGAGGACAACAAGTCGGTAAATCAAGCCAGGGGGTCAAACCAGGAGAGCAGATCAGACAGGTCAGGAACAAGCCAGGTCACAACAGGAATCCAAATAGTAATTGCACAGAGGCTCGGGAAGACAGGAAGACTGACAAACCAGAAACTTCAGACACTAGCAGACTTCTTTATATAGACCCATGTGACCTGCTGGTAGAGATACTGAGTCCTAAAGTCCTTCTCCTGCTGTTGGTTCCTTGACAACTGGCACTATTGCCAGTTCTCCTACGGCCATTTCCCTGAAAATTATGTTGGATGCGTTACATTGATGACATGTTTATTATCTGGACAGGAACTCAGGACTTATTGGCCACCTTTGTTGATACTCTGAATCAGAATCAGTTTAATTAAAAACGTATGGTTACTAGTAATCTTCAACAGATCTGGATCTTACAATTTTTAAAGATGAAGATAATTGTTTAGCCTCCACGCTCTATAGGAAACAGACAGCTGGGAATACATTATTACATGCTGGTTGTGCCCATTCAGTGGCACTTTTTCAAAGTATTCCCTATGCCAAGTACTTACGATTATGCCAAAATTGTACACATATTGAAGAATTTAAAGTGCAGGCAAACCTTCTTCATGCCCGACTCCGCTCTAGGGGCTACAGTAAATCACTGTTACGCAGTGCTTTCAATAAAGCACTGTGTCAGTCACGTAGTTCACTCCTTTTTAAAACCAAGGCTACTAGCCCCAACCTTAAGGTTAAATACATTACCAGATATTCTGAACAAAACAAAGAATTATGCAACATATTAACAAATCACTGGCCAATACTACAGGAGGATCCCATCTTCAGTAAATACATTGGCTCATGTCCTGAAATTACTTTCAGACGAGCTAGATCACTGAAGGATAAACTGGTATCCATTATTCCTGCAATCCTACATCCAGACAAATCCACAATGGTATCAGACAATGTGGTAATTGTGCCTTCTGCCCATGGGTTTCTGTAGGTACCAGATTCACGCTTCCCAATGGAGAAATTTTTGTTCCAAACTTTGCAGTTTGCGATATGCAGGGGGTTGTCTACCTAATGTCCTGCAAATGTGGAACCTTCTATGTGGGGAAAACAGCCAGACAATTTCGCCAAAGAATCTGGGATCATGTATATTATTCAGCCAATGGAAAAATGCTGATGGCCGTTAGTAGGCATCTGGATTTATATCATAAATTTGATGTATCCCTAGTCTCTTTTATTGCTCTGGCTGTGATCCCCAAGGACCCCAGAGGGGGTGAATGGGATAAGCACATTCTCCGCAGGGAAACCCTGTGGATTGAGTGTCTTGATGCCACACATGTCCCGGGCATCAATGAGGCTCAATCCTACAAATCATTTCTATAAATCTCCATTGGATAGGTTACTGAGCAATATACGTTGTATCCATTCTGGGATTCGCTCTCTTTTTTATACAGCCTAGTGAAGGCAATTACCTAGTGAGCCCTCATGATTCTGATTGGAGCTACAACTATCAAACTGCTGAGAAACCGCACCCAAAAAACTTCCCCTCCCCTCCCTTTTCCTCCCTTTCCCTCTTCTAATTTTTACATGCCTCATACATGTGTTCTGTCTATAACTTCATCGGCAATGCATTATTGTTTCTGAATCATACCTTTACCCATTACTCCTTTAACTATATTACTGAATGCTATTTAGATACCAAGCAGACATATGGCCTGCGCTTTGTATACTGGACATATATATTTTTTTTGGTATATTTCATTTTTTCAACAATAGTTACTAATAATTATTTTATATACTGTTATATTTTAGCCCTTTATTTCTCTCTCCATTTGATGGTTAATTTCCTGTTATTCCCTAATGGCGGTCTCGGGCATCATTCCATCACTATACAGCCGCCTAGCACCTCATCCTGTATACTATCTAGTGTCCAGTGTATGGCGCACGGAGGTTCAGTTGGAGGGCGCTGTCCTCTTCCTTGATCCTCATGCATCACTGCCGGTCCATCACTCGCATCTTCTATTGTGCTATTTTCATCGTTAGCCAATGGATGAGCACGTTTCGGGCACATGCGCAGTGACGCATATTCGGCCGGTCCGGATGACGTCATCCATGGCGTCCCCGCTGATTGGTTGATTACGGGCTGGGCGTACATTCTTATACATGTGGTCTCCAGCACTCTATCTGGCTACATTCATTGGTGTTGCTACTGCAACGGCAGCTGACATTTCTGAGGAGCTCCCGTCTAAGGTATTTTATAATGCACTTTCCAAATTACTGCCTTCATCGCTATGACCAGAACTATATTTGATATAATAGACTTTTTTTATTTTTGCTTTATCCCTAGACTGCCTAGCAGCTTGTTTGGTCTGCTTTTTTGGGGGGCTTCCTGTTTCCCTGGCCATATATACAATATCTTCAATCATTGGTAATAACCATCAAACACCAAAGGCCTGGGGATTCTCCCTCGTGCCATATATTGTGTTTACTCCTGGATTTGCTACAATAAACACCGACTTATCCACCTGTAGCTGCTAGTTAATTGTGAAATTGGTGAGTTCTAACTGTTTCTATATATTTTGCTGGTTATGCATTTTCAGCATTATCTTCTAAAAACATCACACACATCAAACAATTTGTGATGTGGTTGTGCTATTACCTGTTATAGATACTTCATACATATCCACACCCTTGATGGGACTACCTGGCTCCTCAACAGCTGCCCTGAGTTTAGTCTGTTTTTGGCTACAAGTTTAAGTTTTCCACCACATAGTGAGTACTTCTCGCATATTTTATCTGGGTTATTTTCTATGTTATTTCTAGAACCCCCCTTTTTAGTTTCTTTTTCCCTCCCTTCCTTCTCCCGTTCCCTCTCCCCCCCCCCCCTTCCCCTCTTCCCCTCCCTCCTTTTTCTTCCCTTACTTTTAATGTGGTACTATAGGCCCAAATGGCCTATTTCAATGAATAAATAAACTTTTTCCACTTATACTTTGTTACAACACTGTCATCATGTTATGTACGCCCCCATAGTTGTCCTAGCTTTCACTACCCAAACTGTTCACAAATTAATCGGGATGTGGCACTTTTTACTATGTGGAGTATCCACAGTACCACTCTGTGATGATACAATATCTGTCTACACATTCTACCCCTACCCATTCACAAAAAGTGTCAAAAAGTAAAAAAAAAAAAAAAAAAAGACAGTTTTTGACAATTCCTTCATTTAAAAAAAAAAGTGTCCCGCAATGTCCATCCATCTTCAATCATGGCGCAGACAGACCAGAAAAATAGAAAAAAATGATGGGAGGCGTGTTGGTTGTGGATTATCTGAAGTTTTGGGTTTGGGTGGAGGTTTCTTTGCTTGTTGGAGGAAGGCCTTTTGTACCAGATGTGGTGGGTATCCTTTGTCCTGAAATTTATTGGAAAGAAGTTTACCCTGTATGTGGTAATCTTCGTCCTTGGTGCAATTCCGCCGAATTCTATGGAATTGGCTCTTCGGTATGTTGTCGATCCATGTTGGAGGGTGACAGCTCTGGAAAAAAAAAAAAACTTCACTGTTAAAGACAAAACATACACCATAAGACTTTTAGAATTGCTCCAGTGAATATGTGGTGTACTGCCTGACCTGCCCATATGGTCTCTTTTATGTGGGCAGGACCATACGCCCCCTACGCCAATGTTTTGGCGAACACAGGCGTTTCATAGAAAAGGGCTGGGACAAACACAGTGTCCCTCTTCATTTTTTGAAGGAACACCAAAAATCTACCATGGGCCTTAGAGTCTGGCTCATCAAGGCCATGCCCAGAGGTCTTCCTGCTGTGGAACGTTTCAAACGCCTGTGTCAGCAGGAGGCCTACTGGATATATTCATTGGGTACTGTGACAGACCTAGCCAGAACAGAGGCTGTTGGAGAGGACTGTATGCAAGCCTGTTGCCTTTTGATTATGGGCCCTGGATTTTCAATGGATTCATTCTGTTGGGACACATCCTGTGAGGAGATGCTGGTGTCATCAACCTGTGTTTATGTTAATTGAATGAGCTAATGACATTGTCCTCTATACAATGTAGGAGACGGGACGACTGCTATTGTGTTGATATAACTGTGTGAAGCTCGGTGACCACAAGTCTGGGCGAAAGGTCATGTCTCAGTCACCTAGGCTGTATAAAGGATTAGATAATTAGCTCATGTTAATCAAGTTACAGTTGTATTGTTAGAGGAGGTTCCAACGGCATATAAAGTCTTGTAATTTTGATTCTAAATAAAGTGAGTTCTTGGTAGCAACAAGCAAGTGTCGCCTTGTTTTGTGCTCAGAGAGGTTGGGATATCTGTATACAGACTGGGAGGAAGTGGTATATGACGGAAGCACTCAAGCGGAGTGTGGGACGTTCCGTGACATTGGTGGCAAGCAGCGGGAAAGCTTCCTGCAGTCTGGGAAATTTAAACCTCCACCTGGATCCAAGATCAGGATAGCAGACTTCAGTCACCCCAGCGGAGATATGGACCTGGCATCAGAATTCCCGGGGCTGCTGCGAATCATCCTTTCAACATACACCAGGACTGTGTCTGAGGATGAATACCTGGAGCTTAGGCAGCAAATTCGGGTGGAGCTCTGGATTGCAGCCCTCCGTCTCGGAGGGCTGCAATCCAGAGGCAAGTGCTTTCCAACCCAAGAGCAACGGGCCAGTGACCAACGGGCATTGCGGATGGCATTCCTGGGAGAGCAGCCCCAGGAGCAATGGGTGACTGAGTTGGACAGGCTGGTCCAGCAGGAGATAGAGCTGGACAATCATTATCGGGCTCTGCAATGGCACGCAGAGGAGGGATATTTAGGGGAGACAACAGAATGCTCTCCGGAGGGATATGACTTTGGCAGGCCCGGATTGCTGTGGGAGAGCCTTACAGATCTTTTTATGTTTGGCGATGAAGGGGAACCTGACCTTGAGGACCTGAGAGAATATAGAGAGTCTATGCTCGGTCTTGCAGGGGTCTCAGAGCTCAAACCTGATCTGGACCATTTGCTAAGGAAGGAACAGCATCTGGAAAGGGCATACAGGAAACTGCTAGAACAAGTTCAGCAGCATGCCAGAGAATCGGCAGTGGAAAATCCGGAGATTGCCGTCCCCAAACCTGAAGTGCTGACAACAGGGCAGAGCTCTGCTAACCTCTGCCCAGAAATGATAGCATCTTCTGGGTTCCATGGACAGGAGATGGTGAACCTCTATCCCCAGACATCAGTTGCAGAGACATGGGATTTGATAGACTTTTCTGCTGAGGAAAAACAACCTGATGAGCCTCCAGCAGAAGAGCTGCTATCAGGGCCAAAGTTCACTGTGTTCTGCCCAGCACCAACAGTGGCTTCGGCCTTCTTGAGAGAAGAGGTAGTCGGCCTTTCTCCCACAACACTGACAGGGACATGTGATTTTCTGCCAGCAGCATCTATGGAGTTAAAACAAACTTCTCCAGCTGAAGATCTGGTAACTGAACAGAAGGTCCAAGACCTCTGTCCCACACTTTTACCAATTCCAGAGACTGGGGATTTCATAGACGTTTCTGTAGAGGAGGAACCACCTGGCAAACCCCCAGCAGAAGTGCTGGCAACCGGACAGAGGGTCCAAGATCTCTGCCCCACACCTGCAGCAATTGTGGAGGCCCAAGGTGAGGAGGTGGCAGTCTATCGCGAGCTGCAGATCAGGATCCAAGGAGAGAATGCAGTCATCACCTCACAACTGCAGCTTGATCTGGTGTCGGTTGATGGGGCTTCAGTCCCCACCTGTATACCCCAGGGATGCTGGGCAGTCGGCCCAGATCCCCAACAGCAGGATGGAGTGAGCCCAGTCCCCCTGTCTTCTCTCCAGTGGCAGAAAGGATTCCAGGGAGAAGGGCCAGTCCAGGCCTCTCCCCAGCGGCGGATATGTTCTCTGAGAGAGGCAGAGGTTGGCTGGGTGAGTAATACTCTGTTTGGAATAATTTGTTTGGGGTACTGTGTGGGTACAGGCAGTAGAGGACTGGAACTATGGACTAACTTCGGAGTCAACCCGTCTGGGGTCTCCTCCTGTGTTAGTCTCCTGCCGAAAGGGGAGAAATGTGACAGACCTAGCCAGAACAGAGGCTGTTGGAGAGGACTGTATGCAAGCCTGTTGCCTTTTGATTATGGGCCCTGGATTTTCAATGGATTCATTCTGTTAGGACACATCCTGTGAGGAGATGCTGGTGTCATCAACCTGTGTTTATGTTAATTGAATGAGCTAATGACATTGTCCTCTATACAATGTAGGAGACGGGACGACTGCTATTGTGTTGATATAACTGTGTGAAGCTCGGTGACCACAAGTCTGGGCGAAAGGTCATGTCTCAGTCACCTAGACTGTATAAAGGATTAGATAATTAGCTCATGTTAATTAAGTTACAGTTGTATTGTTAGAGGAGGTTCCAACGGCATATAAAGTCTTGTAATTTTGATTCTAAATATAGTGAGTTCTTGGTAGCAATAAGCAAGTGTCACCTTGTTTTGTGCTCAGAGAGGTTGAGATATCTGTATACAGACTGGGAGGAAGTGGTATATGACGGAAGCACTCAAGCGGAGTGTGGGATGTTCCGTGACAGGTACTCTCTCGCCAGGGGGACTCAATGAAGAATTAGAAACACATTCTTTGTTGTAGTTTACTTTCCTTCCCCCCTGCTTCCCCTCTCCAATCATACATTCATTCTTCACTTTCTTATTATATATATATACACCTTGCCCATTACTATACAAACCATGTAGAAGTTTCTTACAACATAAAAATACCCCCATGGTCTTTTGCTGCCATATCAGCCAGTCACCTGAGGGACCGCTGTCCCCTCATGGACCCAGATAGCAACTCCACCGTTCTATATAACAACTTCACTAACTAAAAAGGAACACCATCAGACAAGAAAATGACCTTATCCAAAACAAATTAGGAAAATTCAGGAGGGACATTGGTGATTATACCAACAACAGGGTTTTCTGCTGGAAGAAAAAACTGGTTGCTCCACCACCCTGGAGACCTGCACCTAGGTCACTCTTAACAGGTCCTTCACCGACAACAACCACCCAGCACTCCCACCATAACCCTTCACCTATCCCCGTTCCCCAACCTCTTCTCCAACTCATTCCCAAACCACAGCGAGTGGTAAAAAACAACAAAAACAAAAAAGCTCATAACCCCCAGTCAAAAACAATGCTCACACCAGTCAACAATACTCATGCGGATCCAGATCCATCACCAGATAAACCTTCAAACCCAGTGGTTGAACCAAACTCCACTACACTTTGCCCAAGTACTCCTTCTTTCAACACCAGGGTTATAACAAATACACAGTCCAACCCAGTCACCCCCCTTTTTCCTACTTCATCCTATAGCCCCACAGTGACCAACAACACAGAAACAACCAAGGATGATGATTTTTTAGGGTCAGCCCCCCACTCGGCACCTTCAAAAGAAAGTATGCAAGAGAGGAGGAAGGGGGGGGGCAGAGGAAAACTTAAAAGGGAAAATACGGAAAGTATAAAGATTTTCAACGTATCCACCAATATTTTATCTATGGAAGAGACCTCACTTTTGAGCAAAGGTCTCACCTTTGCACCTACCATCTGCCCAAACCCATTCGTGTTATTCAAAGACCTTAATAAATTTATACGAGACTTGACAGTGAAAAGATTCTACAATATCCAATCCTCTCTGAAACCCCCACCCTCGCAAGAACCCATTGAAACCATTAACCATGATGTCCTCCCAATAGATACAGACACAGATTCCTCCATCATCTTGGACCCAGATGAACTCCATACAGAATATCCCTTTGCAGATATGGAATTGTACATTCAACACTACCAAACATCCCCTCCGATTCAACATACAAAAATCAAACCCAAGTCCATCTTCAGCCCAGTACATAAAAAAGGCCCCTATCTACAGACATTCTATCAAGTCATGTATACCGACCTTGTCCAAATGTGTAAATCGGCTCCCAAGGAAAGAGCTAACCTCTCTAAAGCAGAACAGAAGTCCCTGGATGAGTTAACCAATAACCATAATATCATCATAAAGGCAGCAGACAAGGGAGGCGGCATTGTAATACAGAACAGTTCAGACTACATGGCGGAATCACTCAGACTATTATCCGACACCAACACTTATTCCAAACTCACTCATGATCCCTTACCAGAATTCACCCAGAAAGCCACAAAATTAGCCCACAGAGCCCTAGAAGATGATATTATTTCCAAAGCTGAACTGTCATTTCTCATCAAAGGTTTTCGTAAAACTCCCTATTTTTACCATTTACCAAAAATCCATAAAGACCAGTCCAACCCACCAGGCCGTCCCATAGTAGCTGCTATGGAGAGCATCACCAGCGGGTTTTCTATGTACATAGACCATTACCTTCAACCCCTTGCGCAACACCTCCCATCTTATATTAGAGATAGTACCCACCTATTGGAGATGCTTTCCTTCTACACCTGGGAACCCACCTACCAGTGGGTATCCTTGGACGTTACATCTCTATACACTTCCATCCCCCACGCAGTAGGCCTCAGAGCAGTAGAATATTTTCTCTCTGAGGACCCCCTCATCAATCCCAGACAGGCACAGTACATCCTGGAGGCTACACAATTCTGTCTAGAACACAACTACTTTGAGTTTGACCACACCTTCTATCTACAAACTCAAGGCACTGCCATGGGTGCCAATTTTGCCCCAAGCTACGCCAACCTGACTATGGGCTACTGGGAACTACAATACGTCTCACATAACAACTCTTTTGCCGCCCATATCATATATTATGGGCACTACATCGATGATATCATTCTGATCTGGGAGGGCACATCAGAGAGTATAGAGTCCTTTGTCAAGCATTGCAACTGCAACTCCCTAGGGCTATCCTTCACCCATGTCATAGACCCTGAAAAACTAATCTTCTTGGACTTAGAACTTTTTCATAGTGAATCAGAAATACATGCTACAAACTTTGTCAAACCCACCGCTGGGAATTCCTATATTCACTACCAGAGCTGTCACCATCCAACATGGATCAACAACATACCGAAGAGCCAATTCCATAGAATTCGGCGGAATTGCACCAAGGACGAAGATTACCACATACAGGGTAAACTTCTTTCCAATAAATTTCAGGACAAAGGATACCCACCACATCTGGTACAAAAGGCCTTCCTCCAACAGGCAAAGAAACCTCCACCCAAACCCAAAACTTCAGATAATCCACAACCAACACGTTTCACTACCCAGTTTCATGATTGTCACAAGAAGATGGAGAACATCTTAGCCAAACATTGGTGCATCTTGCTTGGAGACCCCTTTCTAGGTTCTTCCCTCACTCAACTACCCAAGGTTTCATATCGTAGAGCAAAAAATATTAAAAGTAGGATAGCACCCAGTAAAATCCATAAAGTCCCACCCACTCCAGCCTCACACATCCCCCTAATTCCATTAGTGGGAATGTACCAATGCCGGAAAAAATTATGCCTAACGTGCAAATTTGTTGACCATGGACAAAAAAACTTCACTGTTAAAGAGAAAACATACACCATAAACGACTTTTATAATTGCCCCAATGAATACGTGGTGTACTGCCTGACCTGCCCATGTGGTCTCTTTTATGTGGGAAGGACCATACGCCCCCTACGCCAATGTTTTGGCAATCACAGGTGTTTCATAAAAAAGGGCTGGGACAAACACAGTGTCCCTCTTCATTTTTTGAAGGAACACCAAAAATCTACCATGGACCTCAGAGTCTGGGTCATCGAGGCCATGCCCAGAGGTCTTCCTGCTGCGGAACGTTTCAAACGCCTGTGTCAGCAGGAGGCCTACTGGATATATTCATTGGGTACTCTCTCGCCAGGGGGACTCAATGAAGAATTAGAAACACATTCTTTGTTGTAATTTACTTTCCTTCCCCCCCTTCCCCTCTCCAATCATACATTCATTCTTCACTTTCTTATTATATATATATATATATATACACACACATATACACCTTGCCCATCACTATACAAACCATGTAGAAGTTTCTTACAACATAAAAATACCCCCATGGTCCTTTGCTGTCGTATCATCCAGTCACCTGAGGGACCGCATTCCCCTCATGGACCCAGATAGCAACTCCACCGTTCCATATAACAACTTCACCCCCTTTATCCCCCCCACCCCTCCCCACCCCCCCTTCCCTCATGTCCCCCCTGAACTCATCCTCATAATGTGTATCCCAGTGCTTTTTAATCTCATATTTTGATTTTTTTTTTTGTCTCCCATTTTCTATTTCTATTTTTATCTTTAATTTTTATGTTTCATTTTCATTTTTATTTTTTATTTTTATATTTATTCTAATTTTACATTTATTTTTATTTTTATTTTTATACTTATTTTTATTTTTATTTCTATTTTTCATTGTTTTTTCCCATTTTTATTTTTATTTTTCATTTTATTTTTTATTTTTTATTATTTAGTTTATATTTATTTTTATTTCATTTTTAATTTTCCACATTTTTTTCATCTTCTAAATAAATGTTTTAACTCCAATTCCACTTACTATTATTATCCTTATATTTATTAAACTTACCCCAATTCATCATATTTTTAATTCTTCATACTTTACTTTCAACTTTTTTGTGCTTTGTTGGTCTGCTAGCTGTTGTGGTTCCACAGCCACAGACCTCCAGCCCATACACTTTAACCTAATTAACCTAATTGCCTCCACTATATATTCAAGCTGCTCTCCTCCAGGGAGCAAAAAGGCCAGTAGAAGGAGCTGTGAGCCCCAAGCGCGTAGCCTGTACTATCCCTGCATCATCCCCAACACCAGCCTGGACGTTTTCCATGCATCAGTGACGTCATTTCCTCTTCCGCGCTCCAGAGTGGTCAGCGTGGAGCTTTCCATTCACTGGATGCAGCAGTTCAGCCTGTGTACAGACTCCATACCCGGACGCCTGAAGGAATGAAATCCGAGCTGGAAACAAGTTAACAGCACATCCCAGGACACTTTCCATCTCAAAGAAACACCTCCACCCTGCGAACCAGTAAGTGTAATTGTTACACTAACTTTTATTTTTGCATAAACAGGCTACCACAGTTGGCGCCTCCACACCCCTTCTTTTTTCAACCTTTGAATCTTTACACCATGTATGCTTTTAAATACTGATTGGGTCCACCCAGCCAGTCTAGGCCCAGCACAGCCACTTTTAGAACTTAAGGGCAGTAAAGGTCCTGTATTGCTAAATCAAAGATCCATTAACTGCCTGTCTGGTTTTCTGGGTGGCACTGTTACTATTTATGCTGTCCTGGGAGTATCACTTGCTTTTACCAACAGTCTTGGCACCTTACTCAAGGTAATCTTAGCATTGAGTGTTGTGGAAATATTCATTGTGTTGCATGCTCTTTCTCTTTATTATCCTGGTGTGTCAGAGGTGTTGAGGACTTTGGGAGGTTGTGGCAGAGAACAGAGGACCCATCTTAACCAGTGGTTCCTTCAGGGGTAGTGCTACATTTGGAAGAGTGTGCACCGCCTTGTGTCTCTACCCAAGGATTATTATTAAGGAGAGGTTAGTGCCCCAGATTACCATTCCGCTCTAGACTTGTTCATTTGAATTTAGGTATCAGATCACACAGTTTCAGATGCTGACTGAACACTTCACGGCTGCTTACCCCAGTGCTATATGTAATTTCCCTAACTGCTATTCTCTGAAATCTGGGTTGGTGAGCTTGTGCATAGGCCTCAAACTCTAGCACAAAGATATTTTACAATATTTTTTATCAAGTTTAAGTTACCTTTAACTATACTTTGTTTTGGCTGTTTTGCTTGTTATATGCCTGTCTCTGCAGAGCTACTGGGCAGTGGCGGCCCGTCCATTCTAATCCATGCACTCGGCCCTAATCTACATGCAGAGTGCCGCACGCATAGATTTAATGGGTTTTTTTGAAGCACATGATTAGAGCCTGAGGTTCTAATTGGCTTAAAAAAGGGTGGGTTTGGAGTGAAGAGCACTGCACCCTGAGCCCACCCAGTTGTGTGACAATAGCAAATTAATATTCACTATTTTCTTTCTGATTCTTCTCCTGGCCAATCAGGAAGAGGGTCCTGAGACCCGTTTGGCCAGGGAGTCCTAGGAGAAGCAGCAGCCCTACCCCGGATCCTTGTCATTTGCCTCCTAAGGTAAGGAGACCTCTGATCGTCTGTCTCTCTCAGGAAGGTGATCACTGCCTTCCCGTCCATCTCCCACGAGGGGTGGGGGGATTGCTGCCTTCCGCTCTATCCCCCTGGAGGGGTTTGGGGGGATCACCACCTTCAGGAGTAGGTGGCGTTGGTTTGCGGCCCCCCAAAATATTGAGCACCAGCCACCACTTCTACTGGGAAAGCGTGACCATTGCTTCCTTTCTCTGAAGTAGAATTCACTAATATGGTGGTAAAATGGTACTCTCATGGGACTGTGTGGAGACACATCTCAAGTTTCCTGAGATTTGAAAATTGTCTCTGGTTAAATTGGGCAATGTTTGCTCACTGTCTTTTTCTTTGCTTCTGGTTCATATGAAAATTATTATATCATGTGAGCAGTTGTAGGCTGAAGACCCTTGAAAGGCCTCCTCCCCCATAGGTACATAGGTTCAGACAATACATGAGCTAGTTGAGGTTTTGTATAGGCACATCTTTCCATGCCCGATCTTTTTCCATATACCCCACTTCCAACAATCCATGCCAACAAATAGGTGCATAGGCTCAGACAATACATGAGCTGGTTGAGGTTTTGTATAGGCACATCTTTCCATGCCCCATCTTTTTCCATATCCCCCACTTCCAACAATCCACTTCCAACAAAGCCATTCATTTTCCCTTCTTCCTACCGCAGAGACCCCATTGCCCAGACCGGGCACTCCGTCCCATGATTACTGTTTTTCTAAGCTCTCTCTGTAATCCCCTACCCCCTCCTCCCTCTCCTCCTCTCTGTTTATTCTGTGGTTCCCAACGGGATGGGAACTGACAAGCAGTGAACTTGACTACCCATTTTTTGCCACCATGATAGCCATCAGGTTTAGTTTCCTTAATGTAAGGGACTTTTAGTTCCACAAAAATGATCTCAAGTGCTCTACAATTTGCACAAACACCTCTGCTCTGACCTAGCCTTCACAGTATTACACTATGTAGCACCTTTTTAATAATCCCATTAGGAAATCCAAGGGAGTAGTCTTAGTTTTCCTTTCCACGCTTCCAGTCTCGGATATTGAGGAACTTAGTGACCCAGAGGGAAGAGTTTTCATCTTTAAATGCAAAATTTATAACAAACTATTTGTTCTTGTCAAATTCTATGCTCCCAATCAGGGACAGATTCCTATGCTGATAGCCCTTTTGAGTCAATTGTGTTATTTAAGGACCAGTTCACACCACATGCAGTGCAGTGCTTTTTTCTGCATCACAAAAGCATGGAAAGCAGATTTTATAGGATCCAATGGCATAGTTCACACCAGTGCAGTGTGTTCCAGTGTTTTTCATTTCCAGGAAAAAAAAGTACAACATGCTGCTTTTTTCCTGCACAGAACTGTCCTGGCATGCAGTAAAAAGCATCAAAAAAGCACAGAACCTCAGTACAGTGAGAAAGAAAAACAGGAAAAATAAGAAAAAAAGCATCTAGAATGCATTAGGTAATGCATTAAAAATGCATCAAAAAAGCGTTAAAAAAAAAGTGCATGCAGAAAAGCATCCTGAACGGATCTGGAGGACTTTTTTTGTGGTGTGAACTGGCCCTTAGGCTGGCCATACATTATACAAATTTCTTTTACAATTTTCTTTTAGATTTACCAAAACCATATAATATATGGTTGAACCTAAACACTTTTATTTGTAAGCAATCAGGCAGGTCCTTTCACTACATAGTTGAAGGTACTGTAAATCTAAAGGAAATTGAATAAAAAATAGTATAATGCATGGCCAGGTTTAGAGAGGGTATGGTAATTCTAGGGGTTTGATCTAAACTTGATCCTAATCCATCCTTAACCAGTTCCAGACCAGCCGCTGCAGTTAAACTGCAGCAGGTTGGCCCAGCTGGGGGAAGCGTCGTAGCTATACGGCGGCTGCGACGATCAGATTCACTTCAGAACCGATCAGTCCCCAGGCCCAGGCCAATGATTTCTGGCCTGGACAGGGTGATCAGTCCTGGCAAATGAAATCCTTCCCCTGCCTGTGTAAGTGTAAACACAGCAGGGGAAGTGACGTCATCTCTCCTCGTGGAAGTCTTTGCGTTCCAGAGAGAGGAGAGAAGACATCTTAGAATAAGTGCACCAACACTACACTGACACCAGTACACGTAGGTACACTTGTCACCCCCGATCACCCCCCAATTACCCCCCAGTTAACCCCTTCACCCCCTGTCACTGTGTCACCCAGTGCAGTGTTCATAATTTTTTTTGATCACTGTACTGGTGTCATTAGTGACAAAAATCAGTGTTAGGGTACTTAGTGGTAGACCCAGATAGGTCTAGGGACCCCCAATAACCCCCCCTAATAAAGGTGTAACCCCTTGATCACACCCTGTCATCAGTGATTACCGTATTAGTGTCACAGGTGACGCTGGTTAGCTTGTTATTTTTTTATAGCATCAGTGCACCCGCCGTATTTTACCTACATAAATGTTTAGCCCTCTGATCACCTGGTGGGTGATATCAGTTAGGTTTTGATGTCAGATAGGGTCTGTGTCACCCCAGGCAGTGTCAGATTAGTGCCAGTAGTGCTAACACCCACGTACATACCATACACCTCCCTTAGTAGTATAGTGTCCAAACAGATCAATATCTGATATGATCAGATCTATACTAGTGTCCCCAGCAGTTTAGAGTTCCCAAAAACGCAGTGTTAGTGGGATCAGCCCAGATACCTGCTAGCACCTGCGTTTAGCCCCTCCGCCCAGCCCAGCCCAACCAAGTGCAGTATCAATCAATCACTTACAAAAACACTAAACACATAACTGCAGCATTCGCAGAGTCAGGCCTGATCCCTGTGAATGCTAACAGTTTTTTTTTAAAGCGTAGAATTTGAAGCAGTCGCTGACAGTCAGGTGCTTTTTTTCTTGTGAGTCTCACTGCTGTAAGAGTAAATTTAGAGGCCAAAATGTCCAATCAAAGGTAAAGTAGTGAAGAGGCCTACATGTTTCTGAGCATGACAGATAGTGAAGAGTAGGTCACCCATCTGTCAGATTCAGGCTCAGAATACGAACTGGTAGACAGCAGCGGCACCCTGACAGATAGCTCTGATGACGGAGTAGTGACTCCTACCAAGGTCAGGCGTATCCGAACCCATTCTTCTGCTGTCGTAGAGGTGCAAGAACCACAGGGCTCTCGTATGGAGCAGAGAGCCAGTACTAGCGCCACTCATCCTTCTGGTGAACTGGCAAGTACCAGCAGCCTAGTAGATCCTGTCATACATCCAGCACTGCAGTAACAATTGGTGATTTGGAGAGTCCCATACATGCAGTTCAAGTTGGTGAGGTGGATAGCACCAGTAGTGTCCTGCAGCCGCCAAGAAGAAGACAAACACAGGCCCGTCAAGCCCACAGTGCCCTTCCTGTTGCATTTGCCAATCCAAATTGGGAGCCCACCACTTCTGCAGCACCCATACTTCCCCCATTCACTGGCCAACCCGGAATTCAGGTGGAAACAGTTGATTTTACGTCACTTGATTTTAATTTGCTGTTTTTCACGGAAGATCTCTATAGATCTGTTGTGGACTGAAGGAATTTGTATGCTGGTCAATTCATCGCCGCTAATCCCCAGTTGTTCCTTGCCAGAGATTGGAAACCTATTGCAGTTTCCGAATTTAAGACCTTCCTGGGCCCAATCCCTCCTCATGGGCATTACTAAAAAGAATGAGTTACTGTCATATTGGTCCACTGACCCAATTCACCATATGCCCGTGTTCTCTGCCTCCATGACCAGGACAAGATACGAGCAGATCTTGCGGTTCATGCACTTCAGTGATAATGAACTCTGTCGTCCTCAGGGTGACCCTGGATTTGATTGGCTCTACAAAATTCAGCCTCTCATAAACCACTTCAACCAACAGTTTGCAGCCTTTTTTACTCCCGATTAGGGATGAGCCGGTTCGCACCAGAACCTGCGAACGGACCGAAAATTTGCATGAACGTTAGAACCCCATTGACGTCTATGGGACTCAAACGTTTGAAATGTGCTAATTTTAAAGGCTAATTTGCATGGTATTGTCCTAAAAATGTTTGGGGACCCGGGTCCTGCCCCAGGGAACGTATCTCAATGCAAAAAAAAGTTTTAAAAACGTCCGTTTTTTCGGGAGCAGTGATTTTAATGATGCTTAAAGTAAAAAAAAAAAAAAAAAAGTGAAATATTCCTTTAAATATCGTACCTGGGGGTGTCTATAGTAAGTGGCGAGTGTTTCCCGTGCTTAGAACAGTCCCTGCATAAAATTACATTTTTAAAGGAATAAAAGTAATTTAAAACTGCTAGCGGCTTTAATGTAATGTCGGGTCCTGGCAATATGTATGAAAATCAGTGAGACAAACGGCATGGGTACCCCCCAGTCCATTACCAGGCCCTTTGGGTCTTGTATGGATATTAAGGGGAACCCAGCACCCAAATTAAAAAAAGGAAAGGTGTGGGGCCACCAGGCCCTATATACTCTGAATAGCAGTATACAGGCAGTGAAAACAAGACAGGGACTGTAGGTTTGTTGTTAAGTAGAATCTGTTTGTAATTTTTAACTGCTACATTTTTAATGTGTTTAACTCCAGCAAAAAAATCTATTTTAAGCTTTTTGGAAAACATAGGGAAGGGTTATCACTCCTGTGACATTTGTTTTGCTGTCTGTGCTCCTCTTCAGAAGATTTCACCTCACTTTTTGTCCCAATAACAAATGTTTTTTGAAAATTTGGGGTTTTTAGTGAAACAAGGATTGGTGATAAAGCATCAGTGGAAAGGAGAAACGTTTTTTCCCATATTAACTCTTACAGGAGAGAATTTCCCTTCCTAGGGATAGATTTCATCTCACTTCCTGTTGTCTCCTTCCGTTTGCAAATAGGAGTCGTTTGTAAGTTGGATGTTTGAAAGTAGGGGCCTGCCCTATATACTCAGCAGAAATTTGGGCCTTAGGTGTTGGTGTTGCCACAACACTGTAAGCCCTCACAGGGCCCTGCTGTGAAATATTGGATCAAGAATTGTAATTACATGCCCCTGTTGAACAGGGGCAGAAAAATTGGGCCTTTGGTGGTGGTGCTGGTGCCACAACACTGTAAGTCCTCACAGTTACTCTTGGTGGGTGCAGAAATGGGCCCTGCTGTGAAATATTAGATCAAGAATTCTAATTACATGTCCCTGTTGAACAGGGGCAGAAAAATTGGGCCTTAGGCACTGGTGCTGGTGCCACAACACTGCAACCCCTCACAGATACTCTAGTTGGAGCGCAGGAACGAGCCCTGCTGCAAAGAATTGCATCAAAAATTGAAATTACACGCCCCTGTTAAACAGGGGCTGAACAATTGGGCCTTGGGCACTGGTGCTGGTGCCACAACACTGCAACCCCTCACAGATACTCTAGTTGGAGCGCAGGAACTAGCCCTGCTGCAAAGAATTGCATCAAAAGTTGTAATTACACGCCCCTGTTAAACAGGGGATGAAAAATTGGGCCTTAGGCACTGGTGGCGGCGCCAGAACCAAAAAGTTTCTTATAAGCTATCAGCATGATTATTGAGGAGGAAGAGGATAATTACTCAGCATAACAGTATAGTAACTCAGCATCAGCATAGGCAGTCTTTGAAGGGATCTGACATTTCAAAAAAAATTATTCGGTTACATCAGCATCAGGTGCTTGGTAGCTGGTGGTGATCCAAGACTGATTCATTTTTATGAAGGTCAGTCGATCGACCTAGTCAGTGGACAGACACACCCTGTGATCGGTTACAAAGCCTCCAGCAGCACTGAATGTGCGTTCCGAAAGAACACTGGATGCAGGACAGGCCAGTAGCTCGATTGTGTGGTGGAGATTTGGGCCCTGAAGGTGATGGACTTTATTATTAATGTTACTTGCAGTGACTTTTCAATGACTATAGTTTGAGAACCCTAGTTTGGAATCAACAGAGACATCTTGCCCTGCTGTGGAATGTTATCTGGAGTGGCTATCTGACCATTTGATAGTACAGTGTCACTTCAAAGGAGGTGGGAGGTGTGAAGCGAATAGGAATAACCTGGTCATGATATGGTAGCTGGTAAGAGAGCCCCCCATCCCCATTGACTCAATGTAGCATTTTTCGCATATGGAAGGAAGGGGGGGTTTACAAGTGTATATATTGCAGCACAGATCACTGCCCATTCTCTTGTGCTGACGGTCTAGATGAAGGATGGTTACGTAAGACTTCTCTATACAATGTTTCTCTTTTATCTTCTGTCTCTTTTCTTTTCTGTAACCTTTTCTACTGTAGGATTTTGCCTTAATATATTATTAATCTCTAGCTAGCCTCCTTATCAATTGCATACTGTGCAAGCTCTGGCCAGTGATCCATCCTCAAGACCCAGTAACCCAGAGGATTTTTGGTGGGAAAGGTGTCCAAGTCAGATCTTGACCCTAGGTATTCCTGCACCATGTAAAACAGAAGCTGGCGATGGTTGCTGGAACCGATCATACCTTGGGGCTGCGGACTAAAAAATTGTCTGAACGCATCGGTCAGATGGCCACCTTCTCCACTGCTCCTTCTTTGACTGACTGAAGCCTCAGCAACACGTTGTCCAGGAACAGGAGTTTGTAACCTTCCAGTCTCTGGGAATGCATTGCACAGACCTTTCTGCAAGGCCTCCTGATTATGTTTCATCCTTTGCTCCCTCTAGGACGGCAAGATAAGGTCCGCAATCTTACCCTTGTAACGTGGATCAAGGAGGGTTGCCAGCCAGTATTGATCCCTCTCCTTGATATCACGAATACGAGGATCCTTCCGCAGGCTTTGCAGGATCAGGGAGGCCATGCAGCGTAGGTTTGCTGAGGCATTCGGCCTGGAGTCCTCTGGGTCACTAAGGATAACATGATCCGCAGCCACCTCCTCCCAGCCATGTACAAGTCCATGGGTTTCTTGGGACTGTAAATGATCCCTTAAAGACTGCTGCTGATGCTGAGTGTCAGGCTCCACCTCCATGCTGACACAATCCTCCTCCTCGTCCTCTTCCTGTGTGATCGGTGGGCATGCAGGAACACTGTCTGGATAAAGGGGGCCTTGAGAGCTAAGGAAGTCCTCCTCTTCCTCCCTCTGTTCTGCCTCAAGTGCCCTGTCCATTATTCCACGCAGCTCCAACAGGTGGACAAGGGGGACAGTGTCACTGATGCATGCACTGTCACTGCTCAGCATCCTCGTGGCTTCCTCAAATGGTGACAGGACAGTGCATGCATCCCTGATCATGGCCCACTGGCGTGGGGAAAAAAAAAACAAGCTCCCCTGACCCTGTCCTGGTGCCATAGTTGCACAGGTACTCATTGATGGCCCTCTGCTGCATGTGCAGCTGCTGCAGCATGTTCAACGTTGAGTTCCACCTGGTGGGCATGTCACATATTAGGCGGTTCTTGGGCAGGTTAAATTCCTTTTGCAGGTCTGCCAGCCGAGCACTGGCATTATATGACCGGCGGAAATGCACACAGACTTTCCTGGCCTGCCTCAGGACATCCTGTAAGCCCAGGTACCTGCCCAAGAACCGCTGCACCACCAAGTTAAGGACATGAGCCAAATAGGGCACATGGGTCATTTGTCCCTGTCGGAGGGCAGAGAGGAGGTTGGTGCCATTGTCGCAAATCACCATTCCATCCTTAAGTTGGCGTGGCGACAACCACCTCTGAACCTGCCCCTGCAGAGCTGACAGAACCTCTGCCCCTGTGTGGCTCCTGTCCCCCAAGCACACCAGCTCAAGCACCACATGGCATCTTTTGGCCTGCGTACTTGCGTAGACCCTTGAACGCCTACGGAGCACCGCTGGTTCCGAGGACAAAGCACAGGAAGAGGCCATGGAGGAAGAAGAAGAGGAGGGGGTGGAGGAGAGAGGTGTGTCAGAAGCACCAGTAGTGGCATTTTGGAGGCGTGGTGGAGGAACAACCTCCAACACTACTGCACCTTGTCCTGCATCCTTCCCAGCTGCCAGCAGAGTCACCCAATGCGTCATGAAACTTAGGTAACCTCCCTGTCCATGCCTGCTGGACCATGAGTCAGCAGTAATATGCACCTTACCGCTGACCGCCCTGTCCAGCGAGGTCAAGACATTGCCTTCCACATGCCGGTATAGAGCCAGAATCGCCTTCCATGAGAAAAAGTGGCGTTTGGG
This sequence comes from Aquarana catesbeiana, assembly GCF_042186555.1. Taxonomy (NCBI): domain Eukaryota; kingdom Metazoa; phylum Chordata; class Amphibia; order Anura; family Ranidae; genus Aquarana; species Aquarana catesbeiana. Next base: position 276,909,337 of record NC_133328.1, on the reverse strand, counting down.
AACCAGCCACTGAGGAACCGCACATTCCACAAACTCATGGAAGGGGGCAGAGTCTACCAACTGAAAAGGTAGCAGTTGAAGTGCTAGCAATTTTGCCAAGCTAGCATTCAACTGCTGGGCATGTGGATGGCTGGGAGCGAACTTCTTTATGCGGTGCAGCAGCTGGGGCAGGGAAATTTGCCTGGTACAATCTGACGTCGGTGTACCGATAGCAGATTGCCCGCAAGTATTTGGCTGTGACACACCTAATTCTACACCTTCATTCCTCTCAGTGCAGGGGACTGAAGGTATAGTGGGGTTGGAGATCCCAGCTGATGAGGAGCAAGGAGAGGTCCTCTTTGTTTTGGTGTGGGTCTTTTAGGTACGCTTGCCAACAAACTGCATGGCAGGTCAACATATGTCTGGTCAAGCATGTGGTGCCCAAGCGGGAGATGTTTTGGCCACGGGAGATACGCTTGAGACATATGTTGCAAATAGCAGTGGTGCGATCTGATGCACTCGTCTCAAAAAAGGCCCACACCAAAGATCTTTTTGGAATAACGTGCAGAGACAGCAGCGCCCTGCACATGCGGAGCTCTGCGGTGTGATGCAGTCAGTGTGCTGCCCTTGGGCTGGCCCCTGGAGGGCATCCTGCCTCATTGGTGATGTGCCTCCTCCTCTCTCCTATCAGGCACCCACGTTGAGTCAGTGACCTCATCATCCCCTCCCTCCTCATCACTGGAGCAAACCTGGCAGTATGCTGCAGCAGGGGGAACATGACTGCCAGATTGCTGTCCTTCTTGGGCACCCCCTCTGTCCGTGCTCACGTTACTGCCTTCATCTAGCTCAGTATCATCATCAGAGCCTTCAAAACACTGGGCATCCTCCTGGAGCATGTACCCAACACTGTGGTCAAACAGTTCGAGGGACTCCTCAGGAGGACATGGTGGGACTAGAGAAGGAGTCACTGATGCCATTGAGCCGAGGGAAGAGGCTGCGTTGGCAGCTGCTTTTCCAGACAAAGTACCCTGAGCCTGGGTGAGAGAGGATGAGGAGGATGAGGACGGCTTGGTCATCCACTCGACCAAGTCTTCCGCACGTTGTGGCTCAACACGGCCAGCTGCACCGTGTCTACGACCAGCACTGTTGCCTCTAGACACAGAGCCTGCTTGCCCTCTTTTATTGGCTTGTGACTGTCTGCCTCTCCTTGTTGGCCTTCTGAACATACTATTGGCCTGCAGTGAGCTGCATAAAACTGGGATATATATATATATATATATATATATATATATATATATATATACATACATACACACCGATTATACTTCAGCTAGCAGAATCAACTGCCTGCCTGTAGTATTATTAGTATGATAACACCTACACTTGTCTTCAGGTAGCTATACTGTAGGTGAGACTGTGCGGGGTACACAGTACAGTAACTGGAAATACTTCAATGAGCCTACACAAGCACCTGGCTGCAGGTAGCTTTACTGTAGGTGAGACTGTGCAGGGTACACAGTACAGTAGCTGGAAATACTTCAATGAGCCTACACAAGCACCTGGCTGCAGATTGCTATACTGTAGGTTAGACTGTGCAGGGTACACAGTACAGTAGCTGGAAAAACTTCAATGAGCCTACACAAGCACCTGGCTGCAGGTTGCTATAGTGCAGGTGAGACTTTGCAGGGTACACAGTACAGTAGCTGGAAATACTTCAATGAGCCTACACAAGCACCTGGCTGCAGGTAGCTATACTGTATGTGAGACTGTGCAGGGTACACAGTACAGTTGCTGGAAATACTGTAAAAACACCTGCCTGCCTGTCAGTATATTAGGAAGGGAAGAACAGGATCTAGCTAAACTGAATACAGTGTGTGTATCTCTCTCTCTCTCTCTCTCTCTCTCTCTCTATATATATATATATATATAGATATATATATATATATCTATATATATATCTATATATAGATATATATATAGATATATATATAGATATATATTATATAGATCTAGATCTATATCTAGATCTAGATCTATATAGATATAGATATAGATATATAAAAAACACCTGGTATGCATATATATATATACACAATACACTGTAACTGCAGCTAACTGACTCGACCTGCCTACTCTATCTAAGTTAAATCAAATGACACTGTCTGTCTCTCTCTCTCTATCTGAACGCTGGAACACACTACACAGGGCCACTGTGCAGGCGGCCTTTTATAGTGTGGGGCCTGTACTAAATCCCCTGAGCCATGATTGGACAAAGCCTCCTTGGCTTTGGCCAATTACGGCTCTCTGTTCAGACGGCGCTGTGATTGGCCATGCATGCAGGTCATAGTGCATGCTTGGTCAATCATCAGCCAGCAATGCACTGCGATGCCGCAGTGAATTATGGGCCGTGACGCGTCACTCAAATTTGGCGCGAACAGCCCATATCGTTCGTAATTCAGCGAACGACTGAACACACGATGTTCAAGTTGAACATGGGTTCGACTCGAACACGAAGCTCATCCCTACTCCCAATCAAGTTGTCTGCGTTGATGAGTGCCTGATTAAGTTTTCTGGTTGCTTGTCTATCAAACAGTATGTTCCCAGCAAGCATGCCAGATATGGGGTCAAGATGTATAAGCTCTGTGACAGGGCAACAGGCTATACATATAGTTTTAGGGTTTACGAGGGAAAAGATAGTCACGTAGAGCTGGAGAACAGCCCAGACTACATATGGAGCACTGGTAAGATTGTGTGGGACTCGGTGTCACCCTTATTCGGAAAGGGGAACCACTTGTACGTGGACAATTATGCCACTTTTTAGTCACTTTTTTGATTGTGGAATTGGCGTATATGGCACAGTGCGATCTAATTGCCGGTGGCTTCCCCAACGGCTTGTAGTATCCCAACTTAAACAGGGGAAAAGAGCCTGCTTGAAGTGTAATAATTTATTAGCAGTGAAGTGGAGGGAGATTCACGGAATGTTTTCATTCTGTCCTGCCTTCACGCAGATACGACAGTCCAAATTCCTACGGTGACTAGTGTTGTGGAGTAGGGATGAGCTTCGAGTTCGAGTCGAACTCATGTTCGACTCGAACATTGGCTGTTCGCAAGTTCGCCGAACAGCGAACAATTTGGGGTGTTTGCGGCAAATTCGAATGCCGCGGAACACCCTTTAAAAGTCTATGGGAGAAATCAAAAGTGCTAATTTTAAAGGCTAATATGCAAGTTATTGTCATAAAAAGTGTTTGGGGACCTGGGTCCTGCCCCAGGGGACATGGATCAATGCAAAAAAAAGTTTTAAAAACGGCCGTTTTTTCAGGAGCAGTGATTTTAATAATGCTTAAAGTCAATCAATAAAAGTGTAATATCCCTTTAAATTTCGTACCTGGGGGGTGTCTATAGTATGCCTGTAAAGGGGCGCATGTTTCCTGTGTTTAGAACAGTCTGACAGCAAAATGACATTTTGAAGGAAAAAACTCATTTAAAACTAACCGCGGCTATTGCATTGCCGACAATACACATAGAAGTTCATTGATAAAAACGGCATGGGAATTCCCCAAAGGGGAACCCCGAACCAAAATTTAAAAAAAAAAAATGACGTGGGAGTCCCCCTAAATTCCATACCAGGCCCTTCAGGTCTGATATGGATATTAAAGGGAACCCCGGCCAAAATTAAAAAAAAAAAAATGACGTGGGGTTCCCCCTAAATTCCATACCAGACCCTTCAGGTCTGGTATGGATTTTAAGGGGAACCCCGCGCCAAAAAAAAAAAAAAAAACGGCGTGGGGGCCCCCCAAAAATCCATACCAGACCCTTATCCGAGCACGCAACCTGGCAGGCCGCAGGAAAAGAGGGGGGGACGAGAGTGCGGCCCCCCCCCCCTCCTGAACCGTACCAGGCCACATGCCCTCAACATTGGGAGGGTGCTTTGGGGTAGCCCCCCAAAACACCTTGTCCCCATGTTGATGAGGACAAGGGCCTCATCCCCACAACCCTGGCCGGTGGTTGTGGGGGTCTGCGGGCGGGGGGGCTTATCGGAATCTGGAAGCCCCCTTTAACAAGGGGACCCCCAGATCCCGGCCCCCCCCCCTGTGTGAAATGGTAAGGGGGTTCTTACCCCTACCATTTCACTAAAAAACTGTCAAAAATGTTAAAAATGACAAGAGACAGTTTTTGACAATTCCTTTATTTAAATGCTTCTTCTTTCTTCTATCTTCCTTCATCTTCTGGTTCTTCTGGTTCTTCTGGCTCTTCTGGTTCTTCCTCCGGCGTTCTCGTCCAGCATCTCCTCCGCGGCGTCTTCTATCTTCTTCTCCTCGGGCCGCTCCGCACCCATGGCATGGGGGGAGGCTCCCGCTCTTCTCTTCATCTTCTTCATCTTCTTCTCGTCTTCATTTTCTTCTCTGGGCCGCTCCGCAACCCATGCTGGCATGGAGGGAGGCTCCCGCTGTGTGACGGCGCTCCTCGTCTGACAGTTCTTAAATAAGGGGGGGCGGGGCCACCCGGTGACCCCGCCCCCCTCTGACGCACGGGACATGACGGGACTTCCCTGTGGCATTCCCCGTGACGTCACAGGGAAGTCCCGTCAAGTCACAGTGCGTCAGAGGGGGGCGGGGTCACCGGGAGGCCCCGCCCCCCCCTTATTTAAGAACTGTCAGACGAGGAGCGCCGTCACACAGCGGGAGCCTCCCTCCATGCCAGCATGGATTGCGGAGCGGCCCGGAGAAGAAAATGAAGAAGAGAAGAGGAGAAGAAAAGAAGAAGAGAAGAGCGGGAGCCTCCCCCCCATGCCATGGGTGCGGAGCGGCCCGAGGAGAAGAAGATAGAAGACGCCACGGAGGAGATGCTGGACGAGAACGCCGGAGGAAGAACCAGAAGAGCCAGAAGAACCAGAAGAACCAGAAGATGAAGGAAGATAGAAGAAAGAAGAAGCATTTAAATAAAGGAATTGTCAAAAACTGTCTCTGGTCATTTTTAACATTTTTGACACTTTTTTCGTGAAATGGTAGGGGTACTTATGTACCCCCTTACCATTTCACACAGGGGGGGGCGGGATCTGGGGGTCACCTTGTTAAAGGGGGCTTCCAGATTCCGATAAGCCCCCCACCCGCAGACCCCCACAACCACCGGCCAGGGTTGTGGGGATGAGGCCCTTGTCCTCATCAACATGGGGACAAGGTGTTTTGGGGGGCTACCCCAAAGCACCCTCCCAATGTTGAGGGCATGTGGCCTGGTACGGTTCAGGAGGGAGGGGGGCCGCACTCTCGTCCCCCCCTCTTTTCCTGCGGCCTGCCAGGTTGCGTGCTCGGATAAGGGTCTGGTATGGATTTTTGGGGGGACCCCACGCCGTTTTTTTTTTTTTTTTTTGGCGCGGGGTTCCCCTTAAAATCCATACCAGACCTGAAGGGTCTGGTATGGAATTTAGGGGGAACCCCACGTCATTTTTTTTTTAAATTTTGGCCAGGGGTTCCCCTTAATATCCATACCAGACCTGAAGGGCCTGATATGGAATTTAGGGTGACCCCCACGTCATTTTTTTTTTTTAATTTTGGTTCGGGGTTCCCCTTTGGGGAATTCCCATGCCGTTTTTATCAATGAACTTCTATGTGTATTGTCGGCAATGCAATAGCCGCGGGTAGTTTTAAATGAGTTTTTTCCTTCAAAATGTCATTTTGCTGTCAGACTGTTCTAAACACAGGAAACATGCGCCCCTTTACAGGCATACTATAGACACCCCCCAGGTACGAAATTTAAAGGGATATTACACTTTTATTGTTTGACTTTAAGCATTATTAAAATCACTGCTCCTGAAAAAACGGCCGTTTTTAAAACTTTTTTTTGCATTGATCCATGTCCCCTGGGGCAGGACCCAGGTCCCCAAACACTTTTTTATGACAATAACTTGCATATTAGCCTTTAAAATTAGCACTTTTGATTATTCATGTTCGTGTCCCATAGACTTTAACGGTGTTCGCGTGTTCGAACAAACTTTTTTCCTGTTCGCATGTTCTGGTGCGAACCGAACAGGGGGGTGTTCGGCTCATCCCTATTGTGGAGAAACCCCTCTGTGTCCCCTCTGTGTGGACCTCAACGACCAGTTGTTGGCTCTGTACCTAATTGCCCGTAAGGCCAGATGCTGGTACAAAAAAGTGTGTACTTATTTCAACTGGCTCTGCTGAACGCTTTTGTGCTATACAAAGCTTCAGGACGAACTGGATCCTTCATAAAATTCCAGGAAGAGATTGTCACAGCACTTCTGTTTCCAGACGGTGCTATGTCCCACCTTCCCAATGCAAATGCAGTGAGATGGCTGCATAAGAGGCATTTTCCGTATGTCCTCCCTGATACCCCTACCCAAAGAACACCTCAAAGAAGATGTGTCTGCAGAAAACGCGGATTTAGCCATGACACCTGTTTTTATTGTCCCTCCTGTCTTGACCAACCTGGTCTCTGCATCGGTGACTGTTTCAAACGCTACCACACACTAGTGGAGTATTAGTGTAGGGTACAGCACTGCACAGTCCTAGGGCACACTAACACAGGGTCTTGAAAGATGGCCATCGCATTTTGATAGACCCTAATCTGGAACGTTCACAGTTTACAGTTTTTATAAAAGTGCACACACACAAAAACACAGCAAAAATATAAAATAAAAAACGAAAAATAGTCGTGGTTTTATTTTTCTTCTCTCTCTCTATTGTTCTCTCTCTTATGTTCACTCTCTATTGTCTGCTCTATTGTTCACTTACTATTGTTCTATATCTATTGTTCTCTCTCTGTTGTTACTGTATTTTAAAACTGTAATGTTTTATTTTTACTATGTTTTATTGTATTTGCTTTGCAAATGCCGTACTGTTATACTGTAATGTTACTTTGTTTTATTGTTAACCATCATTTGCTTAGCAGGTACGCCATTCAGCTGCAGCACGGGTTTTTTTATTCTGACAGCAACAGCGTTTACTCCCACGATACGTAAAGCCATGACTCCAGCGCTGTAGGAGGTGATTTCACCACCACAGTTAAAAAAAGAGCATATATGCCAAAGAATGGGGGAAGGGGTGGAGGAGTGATTTGCTCCTTACATTGGGGTGGATTGCCCCCATGCTTTGGCATATATTTTTTAGGCACAGATTGCATTAAAAAATGTTTTATTTTTAATATGTTTTATTGTATTGTTTTGCAGGTATGGTATGTCTTACTGTTATACTGTCATATACGCCATTCAGCTGCAGCACTGATTTATCCATCTTGACAGCAACAGCGTTTGCTCCCACGATACATAAATCAGCGACTCCAGCGCTATAGGAGGTGATTTCACCACCACAGTTAAAAAAAAAAAAAATGGTGTATGTATGCCACCCATTAGACGTGGGTGGATGAAGAGCGGTATTCTAATGGTGGGCATACCAACCAATCAATCTCTTTTTTTCATTCAGCTCACAGGCTGCATGAAAAAAAGAACATTACAATGTATGCCCAAAAAGTACCAGCGGCGTACTGGTATGTTGCTGGACTTTGAGTGGTTATACCAGAATGATGCCTGCAGGTTTAGGTATCATCTTGGTATTATTCTCTTCAGCCAGCGGTCGGCTTTCATGTAAAAGCAATCCTAGCAGCTAATTAGCCTCTAGACTGCCTTTATAAGCAGTAAAAGGGAATGTCCCCCCCACCGTCTTCCATGGTTTTCTCGGGCTCTCCTTTCCCAACAGGGAACCCGAGAATGGAGCAGGTGGTTCCACCACGTGACCATAAAGCGGATCAGAGACCAGAATGACTCCAGTTATCTTTATGGCCTAAGAAACTGGAAGCTAGGTTTCACCGGACATAAACAGCGCCATTGGGAAATTGGCAAATCATTTTATCACACCGATCTTGGTATGGTCAGATGCTTTGCGGGCAGAGGAGAGATCTAGGGTCTAATAGACCCCAATTTTTTTCAAAAAAGAGTACCTGTCACTAACTATTGCTATCATAGGGGATATTTACATTCCCTGAGATAACAATAAAATGATTTAAAAAAAATGAAAGGAACAGTTTAAAAATTAAATAAAAAAGCAAAATAAATAATACTAAAAAAAAATAAACCTGTCCCCCTGTGCTTACGCGCAAAAGCAAACACAATTGCACCATGGATGTGAGGTTTCAGTGCGAAGGTCAGATCGAGGGCAGTAATTTTAGCAGTAGACCTCCTCTGTAAATCTAAAGTGGTAATCTGTAAAGGCTTTTAAAAATATATGTAGTTTGTCGCCGCTGCACGTTTGTGCGCAATTTTAAAGCATGTCATGTTTGGATTCCATGTACTTGGCATAAGGTCATATTTTTTACATCATCAAACATTTGGGCAATATAGTGTGTTTTAGTGCATTAAAATTTAAAAAAGTGTGTTTTTTCTAAAAAAATTGTGCTTGAAAAATCGCTGCGCAAATACTGTGTGAAAAAAAATTGCAACACCCACCATTTTAATCTGTAGGGCCTTTGCTTTAAAAAATATATATAATGTTTGGGGTTCAAAGTAATTTTCTTGCAAAAAAAATATTTTTATAAACAAAAAGTGTCAGAAAGGGCTTTGTTTTCAAGTGGTTTGAAGAGTGGGTGATGTGTGGCATAAGCTTCTAAATGTTGTACATAAAATGCCAGGACAGTTCAACCCCCCCCCAAATGACCCCTTCTTGGAAAGTAGACACCCCAAGCTATTTGCTGAGAGGCATGTCGAGTCCATGGAATATTATATATTTTGCCACAAGTTGCGGGAAAATCACAGTTTTTTTTTTCTTGCCCAGCTGCGTACAGGACCCCAAAAAACAAGAACAGGCTTTAGGATTTCTAGGGGGGAAAATTTTTGATTTCACCCCTCACTACCTATCGCAGTTTCGAAAGTCATGAAAAGATAGCACAACCCCCCAAATGACTCCATTTTGGAAAGTAGACAACCCAAGCTATTTTCTGAGAGGCATGTTGAGTCCATGGAATATTTTATATTTTGCCACAATTTGCGGGATTATGACAACTTATTTTTTTTTCTTGCACAAAGTCGTCAATTTGGGCATATGTGAAATTACACCCCAAAATACATTCTGCTGCTTCTGAGTACCGGGATACCACATGTGTGAGAGTTTTTGGGAGCCTAGCCATGTACAGGACCCTGAAAACCAAGTACCGCCTTCGGGCTTTCTAAGGGCTTAAAATTTAATTTCCTCACTACCTATCACAGTTTCAGAGGCCATGAAATATAGCACAACCCCCCCCCCCCCAAATGACCCCACTTTGGGAAAAAAGACACTTCAAGATATTTGCTGAGAGGCATTTTGAGTCCATGGAATATTTTATATTTTGGCACAAGTGTTGGGAATTTTTTTTTTTTTTTACAGAAAAAAAAAAATGTACAGGACTCTGAAAACCAAGCACCGCCTTCAGGCTTTCTAAGGGCGTAATTTTTTTATTTCACTCCTCACTGCCTATCACAGTTTTGGAGGCCATGAAATGCCCAGATACCACAAAACCTCCCCCAAATTACCCCATTTTGGAAAGTAGACACCCCAAGCTATTTGCTGAGAGGCATGTTGAGTATTTTTCAGATCTCACTTTCTGTCACAAAGTTTTGAAAATTTAAAAAAGAAAAAAATATATATTTTCATTCTTCATTTTCAAAAACAAATGAGAGCTTCAAAATACTCACCATGCCTCTTAGCAAATACCTTTGGGTGTCTACTTTCCAAATGGGGTCATTTGGGGGGGGGGGGTTGTGCCATCTGGACATTTCAGGGCCTCCATAACTGTGATAGGTAGTGAGGAGTAAAATCACCATTTTACGCCCTTTGAAAGCCTGAAGGGGCAGTGATTGCTTTTTGGGGCCCTGTACATGGCTAGGCTCCCAAAAAGTCTCATACATGTGGTATCCCCGTACTCAGGAGAAGCAGCAGAATGTATTTTGGGGTGTAATTCCACATATAACCATGGCATGTTTGAGCACTATATCATTTAGTGACAACCTTGTGCATAAAATAAAAAAATACGTTGTCATATTCCCGCAACTTGTGGCAAAATATAAAATATTCTATGGACTCAACATGCCTCTCAGCAAATAGCTTGGGTTGTCTACTTTCCAAAATGGGGTCATTTGGGGGGTTTGCGCTATCTTGGCATTTTATGGCCTTCGAAGTTGCGATAGGTAGTGAGGAGTGAAATTAAAAATTTTCACCCTTAGAAATCCTGAAGGCTGTGCTTGGTTTTCGGGGTCCTGTACGCGGATGGGCTCCCAAAAATGTCTCACACATGTGGTATCCCCATACTCAGGAGAAGCAGCAGAAAGTATTTTGGGGTGTAATTCCACATGTAACCATGGCATGTGTGAGCAATATATCATTTAGTGACAACTTTGTGTAATTTTTTTTTTTTTTCATTTTTCAACCACTTGTGACAAAAAATAAAATATTCAATGGGCTCAACATGCCTCTCAGCAATTTCCTTGGGGTGTCTATTTTCAAAAATGGGGTCATTTGGGGGGGTTTGTACTGCCTTGCCATTTTAGCACCTCAAGAAATGAGATAGGCAGTCATAAACTAAAATCTGCGTAAATTCCAGAAAATGTACCCTAGTTTGTAGACGCTATTACTTTTGCGCAAACCAATAAATATATGCTTATTGACATTTTTTTTACCAAAGACTGATGGCTGGATACATGTATAACTGAATAAATGTATGACTACAATTTAGTTTATTGGATTTTTCTTATGACAAAAAGTAGAAAATATCATTTTTTTTCAAAATTGTCAGTCTTTTTCTGTTTATATCGCAAAAAATAAAAATTGCAGAGGCAATCAAATACCATTAAAATAAAGCTCTATTTGTGGGGAAAAAAAGACACAAATTTTCTTTGGGTACAACATTGCATGACCGCACAATTACCAGTTAAAACAGCGCAGTGGCAAATTGTAAAAAGTACTCTGGTCATTGAGCAGCCTAATCTTCCGGGGCTGAAGTGGTTAAACATCACATAACATATGTCTCAACTCTCCCTATTTCAGCTAAATAGGCCAAAACGCTGACTCCTTGAACACTAACTTCTGTGGCAAGTGTGGCAAGTGCTACATCCCTCCAAAGGGGATTACACCTGCCATTGCCTAACACATTCTATCTACAGTAGAATTGACCTGTTGCTGGTTTCCCACTGCTTGCTGAGCTGGCAGCCCCAAGCTTCCATCAGTTCCCAACTCTAGTAAGAAAATGTCCTTATTTTATGCAGGAACAAATACAGATATTAAACTTATTCTCCCTGGAGAAGTGACTCATATGCCCCGTACACACGGTCGGATTTTCCGACGAAAAATGTGCGATCAGAGCGTGTTGTCGGACATTCCGACTGTGTGTGGGCTCCATCGGACATTTTCCATTGGATTTTCCGACACACAAAGTTTGAGAGCAGGCTATAAAATTTTCCGACAACAAAATCCGATCGCGTCAATTCCGACCTTGTGTGGCCAGTTCCAACGCACAAAGTGCCACGCATGCTCAGAAGAAATTCCGAAACGGAACAGCTCGGTCTGGTAAAATTAGCGTTCGGAATGGATACAGCACTTTCGTCACGCTGCAATGTTTTAAATAGTTGAATACAGCGCACTCTGTTCATCTTTATAATGTGAGAAGAATGAAGTAGTTTTGCTGCTCATATTCACACAGACTTCTCACAAACTTCTTTCTTTATTATTTATCGTGATTCCCTCAATATATTTTGATTTGTCACATCTGCCCAAATTTCTTTTTGGTTGTTTTTAAATATTTTTTTTTTTTTTTCCAAGGCTTTTTTTTTTTTGGGTTTGTATTTTTTTCAAGGCTGTTTTTTTTTTTTGTGTTTTACTCCATAATATTTTTGGGTGTGTTTTGTGTGTCAAGTTACCACAACACCATTAATATCTTGTATTATTTAATCTCAATGAGATTGTTTGGTGTTGGTGTCCCTTGTTAATTTCACATTGTATATTTGAAATGTACCTGAATCCTCACAAACAAACTGTCCTTTTTGAAGGAAAACACACATAGGCGAGTATAATTGAAACAAATTCCTTTATTAAGGGCTCAGAACCAAACAAAGAGGGAGGCAACGCTGGAGAAACAGCAGAAATTGGCAAAGCCTTGGACCCCCAGGGCAGACATCAATTATTTTACTGCAAAATTGGTGGCCTGAGGAGTCCATATCTAAGGGAGTGCAGTCTGGTCCAGAAGTCCCAGAGATCCGGAAAGCAGCAGATGACATCTATGTCCCCAGGCTGTGGTACTACAAGAGGCTGCATTTTTTGCCAGACCAGACTGGACCCAGGGTCATCACTCTCTGGTCTTCTTTCCACGCTTCCTTCCCGGCTGTGGCTCTGGTGTTGGAGATGTGGCAGGAGGAGGAGTAGGACCTGGAGGAGGAGGAGGAGGAGGAGGAGGACCTGGAGGAGGAGGAGGAGGAGGAGTAGTAGGACCTGGAGGAGGAGGACTATGTGTGAGGTTACAAATGTGGGTAGCACATGTGTTTTGGCCCCTCAACCCCTTATTGAGAGCTTCCAAAATTAAGGACTCACACAGGAGTCGTTGGCCCTCCTCCATCTGCATCATTTTGCAGGCAGTTATGCCAGCAAAGTCCTCCTCCACACTGTGGGGGCTTCTCAGGGCCTCTGTAGCCTTCCAAAAGAGGCCTATGGCAGCCTCCTCCAGGTTACTCCGCTTCCTGCCACTTTTCTTTGAAGGTGGAGGGTAGGGACCTGGGTATCGGGCAGCCTGTTTGGCCCAGCCACCTCCTGGCTGAGACTTCCCTGTGTATGAAAAAGGGACATGGTTTCAGTTTTTGCATCATCAATCACAATCATAAATTAGTACTCCAAACTAACATCTAGTTAACATCATTGATTGGACAACCATGAAGATTTAGAGGAATGCTATACCTGGCTCAAGCTGGGCTCCTCCACATGTTGCTGCCTGGAAGGCCCAGGTTGGGCATCAGAAGACTCAGCTGGGGGGAAGGAAGATTGGAAAGTGCTGGCCTGGGTTCAATCTGACCTGACAGAAAATGCAGCCTGTCATAGTACCACAGCCTGGGGACATAAATGTCATCTGCTGCTCCTGATCTCTGGGAATCCTGGACCTTCTTGTGCTCCCTTAGATAAGTGCTCCTCAGGCCACCAGTTAGGACCTTCAAATAGGTGATGTCTGCCGTGGGGATCACCGTCTTCACAAATTCCAACAAATTATCCAGCGCTGCCTTCCTCTTTGTTTGGTTCTTATATTCAGGGTGGTTTATCTCCCATAGACAGGGCAGCTCCTTGAACATATCAATGAAGATTGGCATAAAGTCCTTATCTTTCAAGATATCCATTTTCACTGCAAGACACAACACAAGACAAACCCTAATGTCAGCCTAAAGTCTTCTAAACTTGTGCAAATACAGGCCTCAATCTAGAAGCAGTATAGACCCAATGTTAAATCTTACCTTCGCAATCACGATCGGCGCCTCCGTTACTCCTTCCTCCGCTCACAGAACGTACGTTCTACGCATGTGTGTTACGCTTTATAGACACTGCGCATGCGTGAAACTCCGCCCGCCCCTGATGTTCTTTCTAGTCTATTCCCCGCCCCTTCTCATTCGTCGCAGTGGGGAAGAGCACATGGCGGAGTCAGAGCAGGTGTCTGATAATTACAGCAACGAGGAGGAGGAAAGCCCGGAGGCAGAAATGGAGACGATTTAAGGCATCAAATATGTCTTTTTGGGAGATGTTGGAGATGGTCGACATCCTGAAGAAGGCCGACTGTGATGGAAAGTATGGACCTTACCCCAACCCCAATGTCATAAAGGCCAAGATCATGGCGAAAGTGGTCAAAAGTCTGCACCGGAATTTCGGGGTACGTCAATCGAAAGATCAGCTCAGGAAGAGGTGGTCGGACCTAAAATTAAGAGAGCACGAGCGGTACAGAAAGATCCAGAGAGTGCTGCAAACAAGTAAGTAGTTGTGCTGTGTTCCTATTCTTTTTATGTTTATTACGTTCGTGCTGCTCCATGTGCTTTTCTTAACTGTTATCCAGTTTAAAATGTCAACTTTCATGTTCATGGGCACATTATTCGTTCGTATCAAACATTTTTTTTCGGCCTATAAAACACCATTGTTTTGGCCATATGCATTTGCCCACATTTTTTAGGGCCTACTTGTGTGAAACTAATTTGGTTGTGTAGATGGGTTTGTTACTAGAATGAAATGGAAACTAGATTCTGTGTAAGGAGAGGACACTCAGCAGCCGTTTACACATCTGGATGCTGGAGCACTAGTGTGGGACACAAGAACACCCTTTTTATTAGGGGGCCCACACAGGTGCTCCAGTGTATACTATAGGGGTGACTCCATCTGTGAAGCTTGTACAAAACAGGTAAGTATTGAAACTTCACAAAGGACAAGAAAAATGCAACATCTTGGAACTCTGCCAAAACAGGCAATTGTACCCCACTTCCAAGCAATGTTTCATATTTATAGTTCTGCCATCAAATATCTGTGTGCTAAGTAGACCTATTTGTTTTTACATAGGGGAGAAAAGACTCGGAGGACACCCCTCATCTGAGGAGACCAGAGACCCCCACCTCTGGAAGAAGGGGAAATCCACCCAAGACAAGCAGAGCAGGAGGAGGAAATTGGCACCACAACAGGTGAGTGTCTGCGACCACAGACTCAGGTAAGAGATGGATGCCGGCATATTTATAATACATGGTGTTTTTTGGTTTCTATCTTTTTAGGTGATCGTGATGTTGTGGATCCAGAGCCTTTCACCTCGGAAAGTGCACAGATCCTGATCAGGGAGATCATGGGGTGTAATAGGGCCTTGGAAAACATCAAGAAAAACATCAATGATGTTCTTCAAAAAATGAAGAACATCATTGATGTTTTAGTGAGAGTTTAAAACCCCTCCAAATCACTTCGTTTTTTTGTGTAATACAAATTTTTTAAATTTTTGGAAAAATTTGAGAAAAGCCAAATTTTGAAGAGGCACACAGTGTGTCAACATGTGCTATCTGCCATCATGGGAGATCAATGGATGCGTTTTGGGTGAGCAACCCCTTCCTCAATAATAAAGTAGCTGAGAGGAAGGGGTTGCACCCTCAAAACACGTCCCTTGATCCCCCGTGATGGCAGGTAGCACATGTTGACATTCATAAATGTGTCTGCATCTTCAAAATTTGGCTTTTCCTGGGGTGACTTCACACCATCTGAATGCAATATCAAACACAGTTTGTAAATACTCATGTCTGATATTGCCTTCAAGTTCTACCAAAAGTGAACTTTGTAAGTTCAAGATTTGTGTCTTTCTTGTTTTAAACATGCCTGTTTTATCTTAAATGGACATTTCTACTTTTTCTAATGTGACCCCAAAAACTGTTATACAACAAACTTGTTGGTTTGTTTTAAAAACCTTTTCTAAATGCACATGTGATTGTGCTGGTATTAAAAAGATTGTTAATCAAGAATGTGTGGATTATTGTCTCAATGCTACAACACTTTTGTGGTGCTCTAATTGCTGTTTTCTGTGACAACGGGTGTTATTTCCTAAGGGCAAATCCACTTTGCACTACAAGTGCAGTTTCAAGTGCACTTGTAGTGCAAAGTGTCTTTGCCTGTAGTAAATAACACCCAACAGTGCTACACAATCACGCCATTTTCAGGACTCACCACATTTCTGTCAGGGTCAGCTAAAACAAACACAAGCAGTAAATGTCACCAAAGATTTGATTTTTTTTTTTATTTGAAAAAGGTTTTAGACATTGTCTGGCATATTGATAGCCCTCCTACCCGCAAAGAATTCAAGGTATGTTAGCCGGACATCACGGGCACTCAAGGGGGGCAAGCCAGGACGGCCACTTTCAAGCGCCGTCAGGGTTGGTTCATTTTGAATTCTGGTCTCAGGCCCAACTGAGCCAGCATAGTTGGCAGAAGGTTTCCGTAAAAAGTGGTGTAGAACACAGCACACCAGGAAGATATGATTCAGTTTATACTCCGCCATGTGTATGAGTGTAAGAAATAGGCAGAACCTGCTGGCCATGATTCCAAACATGTTCTCCACCACGCTTCTGGCTCTGGCAAGCCGGTAATTAAAAACCCTCTGGTCCGGGGTGAGGGTCCTCATCGAGAATGGCCTCATAAGATGGTCCCCCAGCGCGAACGCTTCATCCGCAATGAACGCGAATGGGAGTCCTTCTACATTGTCTTCTGGAGGTGGCAAGTCCAAGCTGCCATTCTGGAGACGCCTGTAAAACTTCGTCTGGGCGATGACTCCACCATCGGACATCCGCCCATTCTTCCCCATGTCCACATACAGGAACTCGTAAGTAGCCAACACATCTGTAAAAAGTTGTGTAGAACACAGCACGCCAGGATAATATGATTCAGTGTGTACTCCGCCTTAATGTATGGGTGTAAGAAATAGGCGGAACCGGCTGGCCATGATTCCAAACGTGTTCTCCACCACTTTTCTGGCATCCGGCCATTCTTCCCCACATCCACATGAGGAACTCATGAGGAACACACAGGAACTCATAAGTAGCCGACACCACTGCCAACATCACAATACTATTGAACCCCTTGTAGTTGTAATAGTAGGACCCCGAGTTGGGTGGTGGGATGATGTGGATGTGTTTCCCATCAATTGCCCCTCTGCAGTTAGGAAAGTCCCACCGCTGGTCAAAGCGGGAGGCCACAGTCTGCCATTCCTGTGGTGTGGAAGGAAACTGTGGAGTCAAACCAAAAAATAAAAATTATTCATTTTGCACATAAACAGGGAAAGCAGATTACACACAAACATTCTTGGCCAACATCAAGATAACATTTATTTGAGGGAGTTTTTAAAGACCAAAGTATAAGGTACACCTATCAGATCCCCCCCCCCCATGGGCCATTTCTAACATTATAGGGGGGAACTCTTGGACGGGTAACCCTCTCCACTTCATTGAGAGATGAATGCCTAAATAATGGGTATTACTTTGGCCAGCCCCTCCTTAGTTACACTATTGGCAGCCCACTGGACAGGTAAGAAGTGTCATAATACAAAGATATAAATACACATTGTACACATTTTAGCACATTTGGACATTCTGCTATTACCTATCAAGATAATAATAGGATACAAAAACTTTTAACAGTACCATTTGAAAGTATTCAGGCAGGCACTTGCAATACATGCTTTGGGGAATTCATCCATAAATCTGACCACAAAAGAGATGGGTATAGTGTGTATGGGTTTGGCAAAGTCAGCAGATAGATGATTGAGGATAGATAGAGAATTGTTATCAGCTGACTTAGCAGTTGGGGGGAGGGAGGGTTCCAAATGATTCCAAAAAAAAGCCTCTGCCACTCTGCCTGAATTTAAAGCACAAATCACATTTCAAAACATTTTAGGGCATATTTAGGGTAAAGCACTACTATGGAGCTGACAAAATACATTGTTAAGTGACTACATGAGGTGAATATAGGGCCAGGAGAGCATGCTGGGGAGGTAAGTGAAGGAAAATATGTATGAAGGACAAAAAAAATAATTACATAAAAATCCAGCATGCATGAGGACAAAGGGGACATTCACAGCACATTACAATCATGGTAATTAGGGAATGAGGAAAGAAATACAATATATTATCAAACATTAAATACAATAAAATGTGATGTTAAAGGATAAATCTTACCTTAATATACTCCTTCTGCAGGACCTGGATGATGGCAGAACAGGTCTCTGGGATAATGATCCCCAGAGCCTGGGGGGAGATGCCTGTCGAGAACTTCAAGTCCTGCAGGCTTCTCCCCGTCGCCAAGTACCGCAGGGTGGCGACTAGCCTCTGCTCCGGAGTGATGGCTTGCCTCATGCAGGCATCCTGCCTGCTGATATAGGGGGTCAGCAAAGCCAACAAACGGTGAAATACGGGGTCCGTCATCCGGAGAAAGTTCCTGAAATCATCAGGATTATTCTCACGGATCTCACGGAGCAAAGGTATATGACAGAACTGGTCACGCTGAAGCAACCAATTCTTGGTCCATGAACTTCTCCCCACCCTGTTCATGGACTGGACTTGTGTCAAGGTCAGGACCCCAACACCAAGCCCCCGCACAGCACGAACTCTATGAGAAGTAGGTATACGCAACATGGCTAGAAAACGGTCGGCTGCTCAGAACGAAGTAACAGAACGCACTGAAGAACAGCAAGGCCTGTGAAAAGCGACCTGAAAAATAGTAATGAACGAACAAGAACACAATGACTGAGTCACACGTAGCTTGCTGCACGCACTGAAGAGCAGATACAAACCCACAAGCACAAACTGAACAGCAGAAAACGATCTGAAAACCACGAGTCTGAAAAAGCGCGAATCGTCTCTCACCAAACTTTTACTAACACGAGATTAGCAAAAGGAGCCCAAAGGGTGCCGCGCTTGGTTCTGAACTGGCCTTTTCTAGTCTCGTCGTACGTGGTGTACGTCATCGCGTTCTTGGCGATCGGAAATTCCAACAACTTTGTGCGACCGTGTGTACGCAAAACAAGTTTGAGCCAACATCCGTCGGAAAAAATCCATGGAATGTCCGATCAATGTCCGATCTTGTGTACGGGGCATTAAGAGGGGATATGATAGCAATATACAAATCTTAAAGGAAACTTTTTCATCCTAAGACTCTAAAAAAGACACCCAGCCACATAATGAAGTTGGGTAAGAAACTGTTCAACCTTAAACTACGTAAGTGATTCCTTAGAGTGGTAAGGATATGGAATCCCTTCTACAGTTGCTGGTGCCAGTGGGGAGCTTAGATAAGTTCACAAAACTCTTAGCAAACATAATGTACATTGATATGGAAAACCATAGTCTCACACACACACACACATATGCACACACTTAGGCTGAATTAGATGGACCAATGTATTTTTTCAACCTTACCAACTATGTGACTTTGTAGCATTGCTTATAATTGTCAATGAAATGCTGTGTTTTAAAGTACAGACCCTTCACTCTGTAAGTACATAGTGAGAAGTGTTGAGTGTTTGTCTCTGGATGCATCTGTTAGTCTGGTTATTATCTGAGTATGACTTTAAAGTCTGACTTTATCCTTGTGAATCTGTTTGAATGACTTCTGTGTCCATAATTGTTGAAGTTGAGGATATTTGCTGGATTGTACTTTTCACCTTCTTTGTACACTTCTCCCACCCTCATCATCTGATATGGTTGCTATGTTGCACTGTTCAAAAGATAAAAAAAAGCCATTTTGGGGGGTATGATCACCCACGATTAGAAAAGAGGACCAGCATAAGGACCTAATGTAATTTTTTCTATATTACATCTAATAAATTCCCAACCAAAATTAATGTCAAAATTGATCAATATAATAACTACAACCACATACATTTCAAACAGGAACAGTGTTTAGGGTGCTCCAAATTATTTTGAATATTTTATATCCCTTTTCCAAGTTGGTGGTATTCTCTATGATATGGCTGTGTTGTGATTCCTTGACTTCTACATGCCAATTGTTCCTTCATCTGTTTCCTTTAAGTTGCCATCTACAAAACCCCTTTGGATTAAAAATTTAACCTGTCTCTCAATTTTTCTTTTTGGATTTGATATCCTTCCTTTTTGATACCTTACTCAAATGTAGCAATTCATGTCTTCATTTTATTACTATAAGACTTTGTCAAAATAAATTAAAAGTCTGAGGATAATTGTTCTTGCAGGTAAGGGAGTTTACATTTTGTGTTACATACAGTAGAAAAAATGTTATCAGGTTCTATTAGGTATTGAATAAGTCGTCAATGTCCCATTCCCTTTTTCTATTTTGAGGATACTTCCCAAGAGGGGAATATTTGCATTCTGAGCTCCCTGGGGAAGATGTTCAATTTGATAGTGTGGGGTTCATGTACTATAACTGGAGAGTGCAAAATCTCTGTATGGATCTCCATGTAGATACTTACAGTATATATTGCAATCATATGTCTTCTAATGAGTCTATTCTCCAAGAAAAATAAGCTTGCTTTATGTAGCCTTTCTTCATACCTGAGGCCTTCCAGCCCTCTCATTAGTTTTGTTGCCCTTCTCTGGACTCTCTCCAGTTTCAACACATCCTTCCAGAGGACTGGTGACCAGAACTGGATGGCATGCTCAAGATGTGGCCAAACTAGAGTTTTCTAAAGTGGTTAAATTATATTTTTTTCTCTTGAGTAAATACCCTTTTTAATGCATGCTAATATTCTGTTGGTCTTGCTTGCTGCAGCTTGGTATTGCATGTTATTGCTGAGCCTGTCATCTACTATGACTCCCAGTTCTTTTTCCATCCTTGATTCCCCCAGGGGTTTTCTCCCTAGCCTGTAGCTTGCATTTATATTTTTAGCCCCCAAGTGTATTACTTTACATTTTCCTACATTGAATCTCACTTGCCATGTGTTTTCCTACCCCTCTATTTTATCAAGGTCCTTTTGTGAGGTTACAATATCCTGTTGTGAGGTTATTACCCTGCTTAGCTTTGTATCATCAGCAAACACTGAGATTTTACTTTTTTACCCCAAACTCTATATCGTTTATGACACATTTTGCAACCAGCCTGTCAGATTTTCCCCACTTGATCAGTGCTGTCAGTTCTAGCTAGCAGTATTGATGCATGTGTTCTGATGAAGTCTCTAAGCTGTCAAACTACAATAGCTCAGCGAGAGGATTCCTTCATCCACATCGAATGGTTGAACAACAAAAAAATCACTCATCTATGGACTGCTTTTGGCTCCTTTGGCATATTGAACAGACTGGCATTACACAGTAAGTTAGGTATAGAGACCAAACAGTTGTTATACTTAACCACTTTAATACCAGGCACTTATGCACCTTTCCACCCAGACCAATTTTCAGCTTTCAACACTCTCACACTTTAAATGACAATCACTCAGTCATGTTACACTGTATCCAAACAAAATTTAGTATCATTTTTTTCTCACAAATAGAGATTTCTTTTGGTGGTATTTATTCACCATTGTTTTTTTTATTTTTTGCGATATAAGCAAAAAAACTGAAAATTTTGAAAAAAAAACACTTTTTTTAGTTTCTATTGTAAAATTTTGCAAATAAGTAATTTTTCTTCATAAATTTGGGCCAACATTTATACTGCTACATATCTTTGGTAAAAATAACCCAAATTAGTGGATAGTATTTAGTCTGTGTGAAAGTTATAGAGTCTACAAGCTATGGTGCAAATCACTGAAAATGGATCACATCTGATCACACCTGATGTATTTCTTGAGACCCTAATAAGCCAGGAAAGTACAAATACCCCACAAATGACCCCTTTTTGGAAAGTAGACAGTACAAGGTATTTACTAAGAGGCATGATGAGTTTTTGAAGTTGTAATCATTTTTTTCCCACAATGAAATCATTTATGAAAATTAAGATTTTTTTATTTATTTTTTTACACAAACTTGTCATATTAACAGGTTATTTCTCACACACAGCATATGCATAATTGCAATTACACCCCAAAATACATTCTGCTACTCCTCCTGAGTATGGCAATACCACATGTGTGAGATGTTTACACATTCTGCCCACATACAGAGGCCCAACATTGAAGTAGCACCTTCAGGTGTTCTAAGAGTATAAATTGCACATCTCATTTCTCAACCACCTATTACACTTTTGAAGGCCCTAGAGCACCAGGACAATGGAATTCTCCACAAAATGACCCCATTTTCGAAATCAAACAGCCCAACATATAATCTATGAGGCATAATGAGTCTTTTGAACGGTTAATTTTTTTCCAGAAGTTTTTGGAAAATGTGGGAAAAAAATGAAAAAAATTAAGCATTTTTTTACACAAAGTTGTCCATTTATAAGATATTTCTAACACACAGTATGTACATAACAAAAATTACACCCCAAAATACATTCTGCTACTCCTCCTGAGTATGGACATCCACATGTGTGAGACTTTTACACAGCCAGCCACACACAGAGGCGCAACATCCAAGTAGCACCTCCAGGCATTCTAGGAGCACAAATTACACATATAATTTTCTGACTACCGATCACATTTATGAAGGCCCTTCATATGACACATAGCAGGTACATACCAAATAACAAAAGATTACCTGTGGTTTTAGACATGAAGTGGTCCACAGAGGAGAGCATCAGTCCAGGCAGCAGGCAGGGATGTAGTCAGAGACAGCAAAAGCGATCATCCAGGCAGCAGGCAGGAATACTGTCCATAGTTCGTACAGGCAGAGATACTGTCAGCACAGCCCAAGCACAGCCAAAGCACAGCCAAAGCATTGGTCCAGGTAGCAGGCAGAGGTGTTCAGGCAGAAATACTGTCCATAGTTAAAGAGGCAGCAGACAGATATATGGTCAACACAGCCTAGGTATTGGTCCAAGCAGCAGGAAGAAACATGGTCCATAATGTCCTGGGTCATTACAGGCAGCAATATGGTCAGCACAACCAAAGTATTGGTCTAGGTAGCAGGAACGACCATCAAGCTTAGGGCCAGGGGGACATGGGTAGAAGCTTCTCCCACCAAAATCTGTGAACTAAAGTACTAAACCTGTGTACTAAAGGGCAAAAGACCACTCCAAGTGGCAGGCAAAAACATGGTTGATTAACAGGCCGAGGTTGGTGTACGTGGAAGTCAGAAATGTGGTTTAAAACAGTGGGCAGAAGCATCGTCGGTAAACAGGCTGAGGTTGGTGCTCGTGAAAGTCAGAAACATGGTTTAAATCGGCAAGCAAAGACATCGTTGGTAAACAGGCCAGGATCAGTTAATTAACATGGAAGGTGGTAACATGGTAGGAGGCAAATGATCCACACAGCTATATGAAATGGGGAAATGTCAGTCTGTTGATAATAAGGGGAACTAATATCTGATGGATGTGTGATCATTTTTGAAGCAACCTCCGATACACAGGCCAGGTTGGGAGGGACATTGGGGACAATAATAGCTGGTATCTCTTCTAACTCCTACACTGCTGCATACACAGCATTTCTTTTGGCGTCTTCTTCCAGATTCTGTGGAGGGGAATGTTATAGGGAAAATGTTGCTTGTGAAGTCAACTCACACTATCAGAGCGAATGCTTCCTGGAGTGGGACCTTGTTGTTAAATCAGGGCAGTGACGATTTCTTCAATATACCTGGGGTGAGTGATTTGTTGGTTTTGAGTTGCTTTTTGGTAGCAGACAAACAGATTAAACAGGGCCATATGAAACAGGTGAAATGCAACTTTTTCTCTCAATATGTTTTTATTTTAAAAATAGCTCAAGATATAGTCAAAACATTTAGATGGCCCAACATAAGGCCCAAATTACAATTATAAATACAAAAATGAGCATAACTTAGTTGTAATCGGCAACACGGAACATCTTATGAGAAAGAAAAACTTAATCGTACAGTGGATTGGGGCAAAGTGTATTCAGACCTTGCACTGTGCAATGGCTGGGAAAAGTAGTGAACCTTCTGATAAGCAGGACCTGCAGATAAGGAGGGATCGCCTGACCCGGGCATACCTAATGGGATCTTCCTGTGCCCCAACAGGGCCCCCCGCCCCCCCATCTTTGACTACGCCCCGCCCTAGAACTTAACAAGGATGGCCCTTGTTTGTCACAGAGTGTCACTTGTCCAGACAGGTTTTTAGTGTTGCCGATTTAGCTCAAAAACAATCAACTAATGTTAAGACCTTTTGTCTATCTGTACCTAAAAAGATTATGGAAGAGGGGAAAGAAAAGAGAAAGAGGAATAGGACGGGAGAGGGGGAGGGGAAGTAACGGGAACACATGCCTGACTTTAGCTGGAAGTTACAGGTGTGTCATGGGGAAACCCAGCCACTAGGGGTATTCCACAATATGCTGCCCAAGGTGTCCACAAGGATTCAAACTTGTGGGGTGTGTCTGATAGGATGCTGGCTAATTTTTCTAGGGTCATTATCCATGAAATCTTGCGCTGTATAGCTAGAAAGGATACCTTTGGTTGTTTCCATGCTCTGGCTATGGTGAGTTTCGCACCTATGAGCATGAAGTGGATCAACTTACAATTAGGTTTAGAGATATGGGGGATATGGGCATTTAGAAGGGCTACCGATGCAGACCTGGGGACCTCGCATTTAGGGACTTTGTAAATTAGGTTAGAGTATCTTCCAAATTGGTCTGATTCTAGGGCATTCCCACCAGACATGTACCATCGAGCCCAGGAGCTGGCAGCCCCTGAAACAACTGGGGTCAGGTGTGGGGTAAATAGCTGCGAGCCTGGTGGGGGTCATGTACCACCTCATGAGAACTTTTAAATTCGCTTCCATGAGTGAAGTGTTTATAATGCCTTGAAAGGCTCTAGAGCCAGCCGTCTGCCAAGTCCCCAGGTCCCACTCTTGTTGGAGGTCAGCCTCCCAGGCTGTCATATAAGTAGATTCCTCTGTAGGATGGGTGAGTGACAAGTAGATGGTTGATATGCCACCCCTCTGCCCCATGGCTTGTTCACACCAGAGCTCGTAATCTGTAAATTTGGGGGGGGAGTGGTTTTTCCACCCAGATTTTGCGTAGAAAGCGTGAGATCTGTCAGAATCAGAATTTCTCCGAATTTGGGAGATCCAGGGTGTTTATACAATGGCTTAGGGTGAACGGGCCTTTGGCAGTGAAAAAGTGACCTATGCGATATAGGCCTTTGTCGAGCCACCATTTAAAAGCTTTAATATCTAGTCCAGGAGGGAAGTTTGGGTTATGGAAAATGTGGGCTAGGGGTTGTCCCTTAGACATCAAGGATGGGAGATTGCAGATACCATCCCATAGTTTGAAGGAGTGGGAGAGGGAAGGTGACATAATTGGTGGTCTTTGTTTTTGAGGGCACCAGAGAAGATAATCAAGTGTGTGTAGGGGTGTAGCCTGCCTTTCTATCTGGACCCAGTCAGGTTTTTCTAGTCTTGTGTATACTGTAGAGAGTGGGCCAGTCTGGCTGCTAGGAAATGTTTGTAGAGATGCGGTAAACCTACCCCGCCCTTTCTTCTATGAAGATATAGCGTGTGTTGGGGAATTCTGTATCCTGAGTTGCCTCAGATAAATTTCAGGATTTTACTTTGTAAAGATCGCAAGTGGGCCTTTCGGATTGAGATGGGGAGAGATCTAAATAGGTACAGGATTCTAGGCAAAAGTGTAATTTTTTTTTTTTCAATCAAAAGGGTTTTTATTTTGCATAGGAAACAAATATGTATAACATACAGGTAAAAGTACATAACCTATACATAACTCGGAGTTCTCTCACATCATTTTATGGGTACAATTATCAGTTTACCTAAGGTTATTATAAGACAGTTCTATCTACATTCTGTCAGGAATATCACCTAGCATACCGTTATCTTTTATTAATAATAGATCTAATATATAATATAGCTCGCAAGGAGTATATATTCAAATGAAGTGTAGTATAAGGAAATACCAACTACAATAATGTTACCCTTATATGTTGAGAGTTCCAGTGATCTATGATAGCCTTAGGGTATAAATATAGAAAACACATCCAGCATTTGACAATAACATTGAGATCAACTCCGCTACATTATGATTCTATCAACCTTGTTTAAGTTGGTTATATTTAACTCAGTATAATATTCATCAGTAAAGGAGAAGATAAAGTAGAAGAGAAAGAAGAAGAAAAAGAAAAAGAAAAGAGAAAGAGAAAAGGAAAAATAGAGGCAAAACAAAGCAAAACCTTGCCATACATTACAATATCACATATACTGCCATATACCCCACAGGGAATGTCTCGTCCTATAATTCCCTCTCCTTTGCATGTGCTCAATTTCCATACAATAGTATGGTCTACATCAACCCAAGAGTAACCTATCTTTAATTAATTGGTGTGGGGCCAAAGCAGGCGCGTCTAACCACGCCTGCCATATTGATAGGAACTTTTGTGGGACCTTCCTATGTTGGTAAGCAACCTTTTCTCTTATTAGGAGCCTGTTAACACTGTCTATCCATTGCCTCCTGGAGGGAACTCGCGGAGTAATCCACCACTGGGCAATTAGTCTCCTCGCCGCGTATAATAAGCGAATAAGCGCTATGCAAGTGGGTGGGGGTGCTAACTCTTCGTCTATTCCCCCCAGTAGACAGACCACTGGAGTTCTCTCAAGAGGTATCATATATACTTCCGAGATCATATCCAGTACTTCCTTCCAGTATCTGAACAGCTTGGGGCATTTCCAGACCATGTGGAGCAAGTCCCCATGGCCGCGTTCACATTTTGGGCACAGGGGTGAATCTCTAATTCCCCACTTATAAAGTTGGAGGGGGGTTCTGTACGCCCTATGTAGTAAATAGAGGTGTGAGAGTTTCTGGGACGCAGATATTGATACTAGAGGGGCGTTTACAAGGCATACATCCCAACTGTCTCCGTCTATCGCTCCAATATCCTCCTCCCAACGCTGTCTGCATTGGTAGTCTAGAAGGGTCTTGTATTCGTGCGAGAAGAGCGTTATAACATCTAGATATCATACCCTTTTTAACTTCCTCCAGAAAAACATCCTGTATGATCGGGTGTTCTGTTTGTTGGATCCTAACAGTTCTATTCTGGGTTTGTAAGGCATGACGCAGTTGGAGATATTTATAGAAATTACTATGTGGGATCCCAAACTCTGTTTGAATCTGCTGAAATGATTTAAGGGTGTTATCTTGGTACAATTGTGAGATATATTTGATGCCTGCGTCATCCCAGTTCTTAAAGCCTTTTAGTTTTTGTATTTCTTTAAGTTGTCTGTTTCGCCAGAGAGGCGTGCTGGATAAAAAGCCTGTAATTCCCAGCAGTTTCTTGACATAGGACCAAATTAAAATCAACAATTTAGTCGTAGGAGCTTCCGGGTCTAAATACAAGAATCCCGCCTCCAAGTTTGCCAGTGCTGAATAATTATTTTCTTCTAGTATTATAAGTCTACGAATCGGGTCCTTCGGATCCAGCAAGCCCCATCCCCCTAGTTGTTGCAATTGGGATGCCAAATAGTACATTCTGGGATGAGGGACTGCAAGTCCCCCTTCCTCCTTGCCGTGCTGTAATGTTGATAGTTTTATCCTCGCTATTTTTTTCCTCCACACTAGCTCTCTAAATTGGGTCTCTATCCTATCAAAGCTCCTACCATCTTTTAGGTATCCATACCGGGGAGTTATTAAAAATATATAACAGTTGTGGTGCCCAGACCATTTTAATAAGATTAATTCTACCAACTACAGATAGGGGGAGTTTACACCAAGCTCTGCACTTTTCAGGGAATTTAGTTAATAGAGGTGTTAGGTTCTGGTCAATATAAGTGGCTGGATTAGGAGTCACCTGAATCCCCAGGTAGCGAAACGAGCTTACTTGTTGTATCATCTCTGCACCTAGGGGCAGTGGAGTATTCAGAGGATCAAGCGGCATTAACACCGACTTATCTCAATTAATGGAAAAGCCCGATAATTCTCCAAAATCCTTAATGAGGGACATGACTGTTTGTAATGTATCTTTTGTGTCCCCTAAATATCATCTGCGTACATGGACACTATGTCCTTATTCATACCCTTTTGGAAGCCTGCTATTCTGGAGTCTCCTCTAATTTTTGCTTCTAAGGGTTCCAGGGCCAAGGCAAATAGCAGGGGCGACAATGAGCACCCCTGCCTAGTGCCTCTAAATAATGGAAAAGGTTCTGAAAGTTCCCCATTAATCCGTATCCTGGCAGTGGGCGCAGCATACAGAAGCTGTATCCAGCGAATAAAAGTGTCCCCTAGTCCCATGTTCTGTAACGATTTCCACAGATAAGGCCTCTCGACACTGTCGAAGGCCTTAGCTGCGTCAAGTGAAAAAATTGCCCTATTGCCCGTATTGTCCACTGGGAGTTGTAGGTTCAGGAATAATCGTCTTATGTTTTGGGCCGTGGATCTCGTGGGGATGAACCCGGATTGGTCTCTATGTACTATTTTATGAATTACTTTGGCTAATCTATTTGCTAACATCCGAGCCAGCAGCTTAATATCGGATGTGAGCAGTGAAATGGGCCTATAAGAGCCAGGGGAGTTCTCATCCTTACCCGGTTTTAATATAACAATAATGATCGCCTCGTTCATCGAATTTGGCAATGAGCCCTCCTCTAGTGCCTCATTGTAAACTTTCAGTAATGTAGGAAGCATGGAGTCAGCATAACGTTTGTATATCTCTGACGGGAGACCATCTACACCTGGTGATTTGTTGTTTTTAGTTTGAGATAAGGCGATGTCTAGTTCCTCTGCTGTTAAAGGGGCATTAAGCATGGTCCTATCTTCTATTGGCAGACTGGGGAGCTCACAGCTTCCTAAGAAATCTTCTATTGCACTGTCAGTGGGTGTAACTTTAGAAGTATAAAGATCAGCATAGAAATTGCTAAAAACTGTCAGGATATCGGGAGTAGAGCATCTCAGAGTTCCCTGTGCATCGCAGATGGTGGAGATGAGAGAGGATGATGGCTGAGATCTAGCCATTACCGCAAGCATATGACCAGTCGTCTCCCCCTCCTCAAAATGTGATTTTTGCAGAAAAAAACGTTTGTTCTCCACCAACTGCAATGTCAGCTGCCCGGACATTGTCTGTGCACTCAACCATGCTCTCTTAGTGTCTTCTGTGGGGTCGTTAATGTAATTGTTTTCAGTCTCGGTGACCCTATTCCGTACCAATAATTCCCAGGCCTTGGTATCGGTTTTAATCTGTGTTATTGTTTTGATAAGCTGTCCTCTCAAAAAGGCCTTCGCTGCATCCCAGACCACCCCCAGTTTAGCCGTACCAATATTATCCTGTAAAAACAGTTTGAGTGCACCACGTATGGGGTCTGGTTCAGTAAACAGCGAAAGCCAGAAGGGATTAAGTTTCCATATTGGGCGTCTGATCCTACTTGGTAGTGAAATGGTCACCCAGAAGGCAGAATGGTCAGATATATGCCTATCTGCATATCCTGATTCCTCTATTAGATGGAGCATCTTGTCATTCCCAAGGCCCAAATCTATTCTAGATAACTCATCATATGAGGCTGAATGACGGGAGTATTTTTTGTCGTCAGGATGCTTAGACCTCCACACATCTATCAGCCCCATTTCTTCCAGTATTCTAGCGAAGGGGGTGCTACTTTTTGTCTGACATGCTCTAGCAGCAGGTACAGGTAATTTGTCCTTGAGGAAGTTTTAAAAATTATTATAGTCTCCCATTGCCAGTAAGGGTACCTCTGGGTATTGGGCCATAAAACCCGCCAGGTGTCTAATAATCTCTGAGTTATACGGTGGGGGTATATAAATGCTAGCAAGAATACATCTTAAGCCTAAAATTGTACATAAAAGGAATACATATCTGCCAGCCGGGTCTATGCGTTTTCTAATGCAATTAAATTGAACATCCTTCCGGATCAGTATACTTGCTCCCCTTGAATAGGTGGAGTAGGTTGCATGAAGCTGGTTCATATATATAATCACGGGCTAAGATTGGGAGGAGGATCTGCAGAGTAATGAGTCTCCTGTAAGCAGACTACCCCCGCATTCAGCGACTTGAGATGTCTTTTTTTTTTTTTTTTTTTGTCACATCAGTCGACCGTTTTGAGAGGCATAAATCAACTTTGTAGTTCATTTAAATTCCATCCCTCTCTCCTTTGTCTCATCATCGTGACTCTTTGCCATATCGAAAAGAATAAATTAAAACCAAACATGTATCCAGTCTAATGAGATTACTTAACCTCTCAAGGGGTCGCACGTGTCCGGTTAACAGTGTTACATTTTCTGTATGTCCCCGCCACCCGCCCCCTTTCCACCCTAACCCCATCTCTCCAAGGTCTAATGTGTCCATCTCTCCTTCTCTACTCTAAGGCTTTCAATTCTTTGGCGTAGCACCACGTTTTTTTTAATTTTTTCCAGCGTTCCCACTCCACTGAGTTCACATCTCCCATATCCTCTACCAAGCTTGCCCCTATCTCCATACTATATGTTTCCTCTACTGCGTCTATCCACTCCCATATTTCAGGGCTCTCCCTCCTCTGCCAGCTCTTCTGTATTATTCGCTTCGTGGCGTTCAGGAGGTGGGGGACTAGTGAATGCTTGTATTTGTTTATGTCTCCTTCCCCCCCATGGAACAGAACCTCCCAAGGGTCTTCTAGCACTTCTTTTCCTGTTATTTTCTTGACCAAGGTGAGTATCTTCCTCCAGAAGTTTTTTATTTTCGGGCATAGCCACCATAGGTGTGCCATTGTTCCTATCTCCTGACATCCCCGCCAGCAATATGCCGACCCCTTTTGAAATTTGCTTGTTATTTCTGGGGTTAAGTAGCTTCTGCTTATACATTTATAGCTCATTTCTGCCGTTCGTACATCTATTGTTGAGTTACCAATCATTCTCAAAACTCTTCTAATTGTGTTTTCATCTTTTTTAGTGCCTAATTCACTCTCCCATTTACTTATATATGGGGGCATCTCCAGCTGATCCATCTTCATAAGCATTTTATAGATCTTAGAAACTAGATTTCTTGGATCTTCTATGTCACAGAGCTTCTCAAAATCCGTCAGTTTGTCTCCTGCTCTGATCGGATTTGGTAATTTACTTACGAAGTGACACAGCTGGAGGTACCGCCACTCGTCTATCCCCCGTGTCCCTCTGCCAGATCTAAGTTCTTGTAGTGTCATAATTTTGCCCTCCTTAATGATGTGTCTTAATTGTGTCTTACCCCATAGTGCTTCTTTTCCACCCATATTCTCTAATCCTGGTAAGAAAAAATTACTATCCGTTAGTGACAATAAAGGTGTATTATATTCTCCATTGACTTTCTTGTATACCCCATCCCATATTTTAAATACATTATGTGTTATTACATGTGTGCTTTTATCTAAATTTCTAGTGTGTGGAGGGTTCCATATCATTCTTCCAAGTGAAGCTTTACTGAGTTTTCCCTCTATTCTTACCCAGCGTTTTTCATTCTCTCTCTTTGCCCATTCAACCATTCTAGACAGAACTATGGCCTTATAATAAATCTGGATGTCTGGTACATTTATTTTCTTTTGTTTTAGGATCCTAAAGGAGACTCTTGGTTTTTTATTTTTCCAAATTAAGCTCATTATTATTTTATTTAACTTTCTTAGATAATATAGAGGCAGGGGAAGCGGCATCATCTGGAACAAGTATGTGACCTTAGGGAGTAGGACCATTTTAATAACGTTTATATGGCCTATTCATGAGAGGGCCTTACCGGCATAATTTTTACAGTCAGATCTGACTGTATCTAACAGGGGTAGGTAGTT
Source organism: Aquarana catesbeiana (assembly GCF_042186555.1). Lineage (NCBI taxonomy): Eukaryota > Metazoa > Chordata > Amphibia > Anura > Ranidae > Aquarana > Aquarana catesbeiana. The sequence goes on along the minus strand of NC_133328.1, from coordinate 276,878,096 downwards.
TATTGTGAACATCTTCTCAGTTGAATTAGCAAGCTTGATTCCTAAGTACTTTAATTTTTTAGTCCATCTAAAACTATACTCTCTTTTCAATGTCTCCCTTTCTATTTTATTTAAGTTTATATTTAATATTTCTGATTTTACCATGTTTATTTGAAAGTTGGAAACCTCCCCGTATTCCCTGAGGGCTTTTACTAATTTGGGCATAGTGGCCTCTGGATCCGATATGTAAAATAGCACATCGTCGGCGTAAGCTGCGATTTTATGCTCATCTTCTCCGATCTTAATGCCTCTAATGTCTGGATCTGCGCGTATTGTTGCCAGGAGCAGTTCCATGGTAAGGACAAAGAGCAACGGGGATAGAGGACATCCCTGTCTCACACCATTTTCCATTTCAAATGGCAGAGACATTTCTCCGTTCACACCCACCGTTGCCATAGGATGATGGTACAGGGTTTTAATCCTCTGAATCATTCTGGGTCCAAGACCCATGATCTCCATGGTCTGGAACATGAACCCCCAGTCCACCCTGTCGAAAGCCTTTTCGGCATCAACCGACTGTAGTAGGCTTGGGGGCTCATTCTCCCTCGTTTTATGCAACAGGAGCAATGTCCTAACCCCGTTGTCCTTCCCTTCTCTTTTAGGGACAAACCCCACCTGGTCAGGATTGACCAAGGCGTTCATTGATCCCTTTAACCTCTCAGCAAGTATCTTTGCGTAGAGTTTTGTGTCGGTATTAAGGAGGGAGATGGGACGATAGCTTGAGCATAATGTTTTCTCTTTTCCATCTTTCAGTATGATCATAATGGAAGCCTTTAATGCCTCCCTGCTCATCTCATACTCCTCTCCCAGTCCATTAAAATACCGGCACAACCTCGGGATCAACAATTCCTTAAATGTTTTATAGTAAGTTAGGGTAAATCCGTCCGGGCCTGGACTTTTCCCAGACGCCATTCCTGCTATTGCTCTCCTAACTTCTTCTTCAGAAATTGGAGTTTCCATAGCTTCTCTTTCCATATCTATGATTTTAGGCAATGCTGCCTCCTTTAAGTACTTGTTGTTTCTCTCTCTCTTATTGTTTACCTGAGTGTCTTGTTTGGAGACTGAATATAGCTCCTGATAATAGTTCTTGAAAACCTCTGCTACTTTTCTAGAAGAGTACTCTATATTATCTTCTTTAGTCTGAATTTTTTCTATAAAGTTCCTAGCTTTACCCTTTTGTACTACTTTTGCTAAGTGTATACTTGATTTATTGGCCCAGCGATATCTATCCCCTATTGTCCTACCATGTGTTGCTCTGACTTCTTGTTCCATCGATGTTTTCAGCTCAGCCCTTTTAATTACTATTTGTTTGTATGTCTCTTGAGTGAGGTGTCCCGGTTGCCTCTTATGTTTCTGTTCTAGACTATCTAGCTCCTCTGTTAATTTTTGGATTTCCTCGCGCCTTTCTCTTTTCTTCCTTGCTCCTAGCACAATTAAAACTCCTCTTATGTAAGCTTTGTGGGCCTCCCACAGGGTAGACCCAGATACCTCTCCAGAATCATTTACCGCAAAGTAATCCTCTAGTTCTTTACTGATTCTATTGAACCCTTCCTTCCCTCTTATCAGTTCTTCGTTTAGGCGCCATTGCCCTAGATGTCTCACCTCTTCTCCTATTATTATTTCCATGGACATTGGTGCATGATCTGAATAAGTTATGTTTCCTATCCAAGAGTCTACCACCTTGTCAATATCCCTATGGTCTATCAGTCCATAATCGATGCGGGAGTATGACCCGTGCACAGGGGAGTAAAACGTATAATCCCTTTTTCGAGGATGTTGCACTCTCCATATGTCTACCATCTGAAGGCTAACAAGTTTTTGCTTGATCTTTCTTACTTGTACGCTCTTCTTCCCCTGTGCCAGGGCCGTACTATCTAGACCCGGGTCCATACAAAAGTTAAAGTCCCCCATTAGTATCATATGTCCTTTACTAAACTCCATTAATTTTTCCAAAATTTTTGCCACATATTTCATCGGGTTTTTATTTGGTGCATAGATATTAGCCAATGTGTACTCTCTTTCATTCAATCTACCTCGCAGGAATAAATATCTGCCTTCTACATCCGCTAATCTCTCCTCCAACACGAACCTAGTTCTTTTTTGCCAGTCCAATAGCGACCCCCCGTGTTCTACTTGAGAATAGTGTCTGCTTGGTACCAGACCGGGTACTCTCCTGAAAATAGTCTTAATCTTGATTGATGTGAAATATGTGTTTCTTGGAGGAATACCACCTCTGGTCCAAGCAGCCTAAGCTCGTTGAAGATGCTTCGTCTTTTATTAGCCATGTTTAGGCCTTTGACATTGTATGTTATGCATTTTATTGTGTCAAAGATCATTTTTCAACCTTCCACCTGACGCCCTTTACCTTAGACCTTGGAGAGATGCCCCACATTTTCATTATAAAAATTAAGATGTGGTCCCCCTCCCTATCCCTCCCCCCTTTCCCCCCTCCCCCCCGAATTCCTCCCCCCTCCTCAACAACCCCCCCCGGTCTTCACTAGACCCTTAGGCCAGTGTGGGTCACGTAACTCGTGGCCCTCCATTGGTCTCCACCTCCAAAGGTGGGGCTATTGGTGTGCCAGTTACTGGTCGACCTTACTCTGGTGACCGGGTGTGTTGATCTTCTCCTAGCGTCTCTCCATCTTCTCTATTTATCGTCGACTAATTTTCCCTTCTCCAACCACCCCCCTCCCAGCCCCCCCTTACCCCCTCCTCCCCTTACACCGTTCCTATTCCCAATTCAATCCACCGTTCATTGGACCAGTCCATCGTTGCGGGCAGCTGTAAGCCCAATTTACTGCAGAATTCCTCTAGCTCCCCCGGAAATCTTAGCCTGGCTGTTCTGCCGTCTTTACTTCCCAGTAGGCAGGTGGGAAATCCCCATGTATATTTTATGTTATGATTTGTCATTTGTTCCAGAAGGGGCTTCAGATGGCGTCTTCTCGCTAGCGTATCTTTGGCTAGGTCTGCAAATACTTGAATCCTTGCCTCTTCATATTGGAGTGGTGTTTGACCTCTCAGTTTTACCCATATTTTTTCTTTGTCCTCGTAGAACCTAAACCTCACAATTACATTGCGACTTCTTTCTGTTCGACTAGTATCCAACCTTCCTATCCGATGTACTCGCTCGATTTTTGGGAAATCTTCTCCTTCTAATTCCAAGAGGGGGGAGAAAATAGTCGCTATGGTCTTCCTCAGGTCCTCGCCCCTTTTTTCAGGGACTCCACGGATTCTCAGGTTTTGTCTGCGACTTCTATTCTCCTGGTCCTCTAACCTATAGCATATTTTTATCTGATTTTGTTGGGTTGTTTTAATTTGTTCTTTTAACCCAGAAATTTCTCTCTCTTGGTGGTCCACTATATCTTCTACTCTCTCAACTCTGGCCAGTAGATTTCCTAGATCTGTCCTTAGCATACTTATCTCTTTTTTTATCTCTGTTTTAATTGAGGATTCAAGTTCTTTGAGCATCTCTGCGATTTCATTTTTCAAGGGGAGTTCAAGATCTTGTCTGTACTCTGCCATTCTGGATGTTTCAGGTGCGCTTTCGATAAATTACGACTCTCTTGATTGGTCGGGGGTCTGATCTCCCTTCCCGTTTTGTCCCTTTTTCTTTTTATCCCCCATAGTTGACATTTGGGCTTCTTGGTGGGCACCCCCCGGACTCCCCCCCCTGGTTAAGTATTGCTTAATTGTACTTCCTGTGGCGCTTCCAGTGAGGTTGTCCTTTGGTGTCTTCGGTGGTCCCCCTTTCCCAGTTTTGGTTGTATTTCTGCTCATTGTTTTTCCCCAGTAAGCTCAATGTATTGGGTTTTGGACACTTTGATTTAGTAATGCAGGAAATACTTCTTTATTCTAGCCCTTAGCCAGTTTTATGTTCTTTTGCGAGTACTCTGGTATCGGGGTACTGGGGTCCTATCAATATTAATTATAGCTTTGTTTGTTGTATATTATTCCTGTATCTTATACTCTGCGTTTCCTCCCTAGTTATCCCAGTTATATCATTCAGATGGTAATTAGATGACGCTATCAAAGCGGTACTATTGTAGATGCTAGCAATCCTTCACGATAATATGTCTTGCCACTCAGCCTCCCAAGTTCCACCAATGTGGTAGCGTTACTACTGGCGCTACTAGTATTTCAGGTCCGGGGGTGTTGCAATAGTACCAATAGATAATATATACGGGTATATTCCTCCGTGTACCTTAGTGCATTATGCCTCTAGTCCCGAGATTTCCAATAAACCCGAAGGGTGACAGTGTATCAATAAATGCTTTACCAAGGCGCATTTAACCACACCTGCGTACTCCAGCGTCACCTCCCCCAGATTTTATTGGTATACTGAGATACAGAGCAGCACAAGGCAAAGATAGCAGAGGTATGCAGTAATATGTTCACCTAAGGCCGCAATAGCCCGCTATTCGCCCTGCCTCTGATTACCCATAAGCGGTATCAGTGCGGGTATTGCAGCTACTTCAATTATCTCTAAGGTGTAACTCCAGAAATCTTGATAATGTTATATAAAGTCATATATCCTAGGTCCCGCGTTCCCGTCTCAGCAGCAGGATAAGTAATGATAATAGTAAAAATGGTAGAGAGACTGATGTAATATTCAAAGTAATCTTCTATGATGTATATAACCACACACAATATCTCTTAGCATCTCATTATGCATCTGCCGTATCTTAAATATTTCTCTCCTTTTGGAGACAGATTTCTAATCCTTCTCTTACCTTAGGGAATGAGCAGGGAAATATATATCTTACTGCCACCTGACCGTCTTTACAGCATGCTTCAGAGATAGCAATCCAGTATCAGCTGTGTGTAGACTTTAGCTGAGAGATCCGGCTGTGAGGCGCTGCGGATTTGGTAGATTTCAGTATGTCAGGCGTCTTCTGACAGTTCCTATCCGTCCCGGGGAGGGGGGGAGGGCGCGGGGGGCCCCCGTGGGGAGGGCAGGGTCGTCACCTTGTCAATTTAATCATTGGAGTCCCTGTTAGTCCCGCTCTGCTCTCGCTAGGCTCCAGGCAACAAGCTCCTTGGCGGCAGCATTCAAGCACAACGCACAGCTCTCCTCGCCTCTCCCCACTGCCTGACTCGTACACCTGTCGTACACCTGTCACGCCGTCGGAGAGAGACCGCCAGAGTGCCGGCTCACTGACACACCTCCAGCCCCTCCCTTTCCCTCTGACGTCTCACGTCATCCTCCCCCCTCTTGCGCGTGACTTGAGATGTCTAAGAACCGCCAGTCGTTTCACTGGATTTCCCAGTCCCCTGACATTCCAAGTCACAATGGTCAATTTAGCCATCCCCATCCTGTTTTAGAAGCATTGACCAGGCCAGCATATCTCTCATTAGGTTTCCCAGGTTGCACATCAACATAACATCTGGAGGAGGAGAAAAATCCCCTCTCCCTATATTATATTTAATTTCTCCTTTCAGAAAATATTTGGGTATCTGTAGACATAAAATCAGATTCCAAGGCAAAGAAAAATAATCTAGCAGGTTAGCGTATAAGTACAGAAAGCAGTAAATTTTTATCTTAATGTATATTGCTCTGTATGGCATAGCTCTAAGAGTTAACAGTTCACACAACCACCAGTGGCTGTAGTGTTAACTATTCCCACACAACAGGTGTGGGGGGGGTAAAAAGCCTTGAAAACTCCCAGTTAACCAGCAGGTTAGTTCTTATAGGGGTTTTACAGCTATGACAGGCACGTGTTTCTTCCTTGGTTGCAATCAAAATGGGGGGGGGAAAAAGCAAAAAAGGGGAGGGTGAAACGAACAAACAGTACTCCTCAGCCGCCTGAACATTGAATGTGAGTGTAGGAACTGTCCACATCAATCAGCAAACTTAAATCGTAAGGCCCTCCCTCGGCCCAGGCATCCACCCCAGAAGAAAAAGCCGGGGCTCGCCAGGCTATTGCATATCCAGGGTTTAACACTTAAGCAGGAACATCTCTTTGTGGTCTGGCAGCTTTAAGGGCCCTCTCTTCACGATCTAGCCATTGAGCCGCCATATCTGGGCGATCAAAAAACCGAGTTTCCCTGAGTGCGACCACAGGCGGGCAGGGTACAACATTGCATATGGCAGATTAAGGTCTCTTAATCTTCTTTTGATGTATGGAAAGCTTGCTGTATGTGAAGTGCTTCCATTACCTCTTTCATTACTTCCCCAGTAAAATGGGTTCCTCTGTCACTCTCAATAGTTTCAGGAACTCCATATCTACAAACTATTTCATTCAAAATTTTCTTTGCTGTTGTTTTTGCATTTGCTTTGGCTACTGGCCAGCTCTCGGGCCAACCTGAAAACATGTCAACACACACTAAAGCAAACTCATAGGTGTCTATTCTGGGCGTCTGAATGTAGTCTGTTTGAATTCTTTGGAAAGGGAAATCTGGCTTTGGAGAATGCCTTTGGGGAACATGAACAGGCCTCCCTGCATTGTACAGAGCACAAGTGAGACATGAAGCACAAAACCTGGCTACAAATGCACTAAATCCAGGTGCTATCCAATAGCAGTCAGTAAGTGCCACCATCGCGCCCTTAGCAAGATGACTGACGCCATGTGCCAGCTGTGCTAAAACTGGGTACAAACTCCTGGGTAGACACCACCTGTTGTCAGCGCTCCACAGGCCCTGCTGATTTTGGGTAGCATTACATTTGATCCACTTATCCTTCTCTTCATCAGGGGCCTGGTTCTGCAACTGAATTAGAGTTTCTACATCCCACTGCTCTTGATGAGGGGAATCTGTCCCCGCTACCTGGGCGACCCCTACAGTGGGTGTGACTCCAAATGCCATAAGGGCAGCATCCTTTGCCGCTTGGTCCGCTAAAGCATTTCCTCTGGCTGTCATGTCACTTCCCCTTGCATGCCCTTTTACCTTCAAGATGGCAACTTCTGCTGGTTTCTGAAAGGCCTCAAATAGCCGCTCTATGAGTTTTGCATGTCTCACTGGCTTCCCTGCACTAGTCAGAAAGTGCCGTGCTTTCCAGATAGGCCCAAAATCGTGGGCTATTCCAAATGCATATCTGCTGTCAGTGTAAACATTTCCCCTTTGATTCTCTAGGAGATGACATGCTTTGACTACAGCATACAACTCCGCTTCCTGTGCTGACATCTGGGGTTTCAATGCTTCCTGATGTAAAATGGTGTCTGTAGTGGTTACAGCAAACCCTGTGTGTGGCTGACCATCGTCAGTGTAAAATCTGGAACCATCTACGAATAAGTGTGTGTCACAATCTGATAAGGGCTCATCTTTTGCTGGTGTGACAGAGGCCCTTTCTACCTCCATAAGAGCCATACAATCATGAGAAAAACTCTCAGGTTCTACATCAGTACCATTTGTTGCATCTTCCTTATTATTATCACAATTATAGGAAGAAGAGTAGCCGGATTTAAAGTAACACGTCGTTTGATTGTTAAATTTGATGGAGCAAAAAGAGCAGACTGGTACTTGTCAAATCTACTGGCAGACACATGTCTAGTATTTACTTGATTCATGATTTCCTGTACTGCATGTGGCACATACAGGATCAGAGCAGAATCTAGTACAAGCTCCGTTACTTTGTCTAGCAGCAAAATGCAGACTGCTATGGCTCGCATACAACTGGGGGAGCCTTTGATGACAGGGTCTAATGAGGCTGATACATACATCACAGGCCTCTGTTTGTCTCCATGTAGCTGGGTGAGTACACCTGCAGCAAATCCATTGACTTCATGACAGAACAACGAGAAAGTCTTAGTATAGTCAGGAAGTCCAATGGCGGGAGCTTCAGACAAAATTTTAATAAGCTCCTTCATCTGCAATTCATTGTCCCATGTGAGTTTGAAAGGGTTTCTAGTGGTAGCCTCATATAGAGGAGCCATAAGTTCTGATGCATTTGGAATCCAGTCCCTACAATATCCCACTAACCCCAGGAAGGCACGTAGTTTCTTGGCTTTTCAAAGTTTTGTAGAGTTTTAACTCGATCTGGGGTTAGGTGACGGATTCCATGTGAAATGCAGTGACCCAGGAAGATCACTTTCTCTTGGCAGTATTGTAGCTTATCTTTGCTAACTTTGTTGTTACTGTTATAGAGAAATAGGAGAAGGCTTACTGTTTCTCTGCTACAAATGTCCTTTGTATCAGAACAAATAAGCAAATCGTCTATGTACTGAAGCAAAACTGTGTTTGGGTGTAAGGGGGACCATTGGTCCAATACTTGCTTTAACGCAGTATTATATTCAGAGGGGCTACTCACACAGCCTTGGGGCAATCTTGTCCATGCTAACTTTTGGGCATCATGGGTAAATGAAAAAAGGTGCCAGCAATCTGGGTGCAGGGGCACCGAAAAGAAAGCATTTGCAAGATCAATCACTGTAAAGCAGGTGCTGGAGGCAGGTATTCCACTTAGTAAAGTGCGGGGGTTGGGCACGATCGGGGTATCTGCCTCTATTATATTGTTAATGGCTCTCAAATCATGCACCATGCGATATGTCACCTGCCCACCCTTCTTGTCTGGCTTCTTTGCAATTGGGAACAGGGGTGTATTGACCTGGGACTTAATTGGTACAACAACCCCTGCTGCTTTCAGTTGAGTGATTTGATCCTTTATCCCCTCAGTCTGAGCAATACTCAGTGGGTACTGTTTAATCTGTGGGAGATGGGCTCCTGGTTTAATTTTTATCATGACTGGGGTGCAATCCAGCAGACCTACATCATATTTGCTGGTGGCCCATAATTCAGTGGGAATCACTTTCAATTCTGGTGGAAATGGCAGAGTGGAGTCTTGGATTAAAAATACTCCACAGGCAGAATTTAAAACTTCTCCTGATAGACTACTGACCACTTGGACTCCTGTAGGAGTATAGTCTATGTTTGCTAAAATTTGGTTCAAAATGTCAGCTCCCAAAAGATTGGTAGGAACTGTGTCTGAAACTAACACTTTAGTGACAATTTCTGTTTGCTGTCCTAGCCTGAGTTTAAGTGGCTTGGACTCAACCAAATCAGTAGAGGGAACAGCTAAACCTTTTAAATCAAAAGTCCCTTCAGATTTTAAAGGTTTAGCTGTTCCCTTTGTCCATTCTACCCATTTATCTAGGGGCTCAGTATAGGCAGAACCGTACCTTCGGTTCATATATTCTCTAGCGCTCATCTTGCGCTGGGCATTTTCTGAAGGCCTCTCTCCCTTCATTCCCTTAATTAATTTAATGCCCATAATGACTGGCCAGTCTTCTCTCTTCTCTACTTGTGCCTATACCCTCTTGCCTCTAAAACAAATAGTACAGCAAATCTGCAGATTTACAAGAATAGTCTCCACTTATCTACATGGATAGAAGGGGTTTATGACAATAGACAAAACACTCATTAAGAGACCCTCCTCGTCTCTTCTCTTCTCTGTGAGTTTTATCTGACCCTACCATGCGCCTCTGACCCAGGTCGCCCACAAGGAGTCAACGCAGGGAACTGCAGAGGATTTTCCCTATCCACACACAGTCCAACCCGTGAAGGGGGACACAAACACATTCACACACACACGTTACCCAACCAGAAAGGTCCGAGAGTGGTCTGGTTTCCTTGAGAACCGACAGATAGGATACATAGGAAAAGGCAGAAATATAGCAAGCTTAAGGGCAGCTTACCTAGCCGGCATTTGAGGTCTGCGTTTCCCGATGATCCGATCGAAGCGCGGTTCCTTCTGGAGACTCTGCCAAACTCCTGGCTGGCTCGCCAAGATTGATATGACTGATTTCTGATTGGGACTCTAAAACAAAGTTAATACTGCAGCTGCAGGAACAGATTCACAGGACTCAATCACTGTGTTTAAATGTCCGTTCGGTCAAAAATTTTTTATTACATGTTATTTTATACATAGATAAGAAAGGGGTGGTGTGAGATGTTATTAAAAAGTAACAAATAGAAATATATTATTAAAAACTAGCGAATAGAACAATTGCAAAAGTAAAACCTTGAAAAGGGAGGGGGGAGTAGAGAGCGTTTAGTAGAAGTGTCTGTGTGTTAGGTGAAGGTTACAGAACACATTTCAACAGTGAGAACAAAATGGATTCTCTTGTGCTTAAATGAACAGTACAATGAATGTCCATGTCATTATAAACTTTGCTCGCTGCTTCTGGAGCTCAGCCGAGAAATCCGGAAACAGGGATATCTTGGAGTTTTCAGCAACCAGCTTACCTCCCACGGTTCTGGCTTTAGCAAGAATGGCATCTCTATCTTTATAGTTTAGGAGCTTAAACAGAAAAGCACGAGGGTGATTGCCAGGGGGTAATGGGCGAGATGGCACTCTATGCGCCCTTTCCACCGCAAATAGCGGAGAGAAAGCTTCTTTTCCAAATGTAGTGAGAAGCCATTGTTCAATGAAGGTGACTGGGTCATTACCCTCTATCCTTTCCGGAAATCCTAAAGCGCGGACATTGTTGCGACGCATGCGATTTTCCAAATCATCCAAGCGTGTTGCATGCTGATCTGCGAGATTTCAGTTATACTTTAAGTCTCTTTGCATGGGTACTAAATCATCTTCAATCACACTGACCCTGCTCTCTATTGCAGCTGTGCGCTCTCTTAACTTTTGCATGTCCTGTCTCACAAATGATATCTCAGCTTTAACACCTTTAACTTCATCTGTCAGGGTTGAGATGGATCTGTTACATATAGTCACTGCTGAGAGTATGTCTCTGAGAGTGGGTTCAGCATTATCTTGGGGCAGGGTTGGTGTCTGAGTGCCCTGATATGAATGTGGAACTGTACTCACTGCGGCCCAGTCAGCAGGGGATCCAGTGCCATCCTCCAGTGGAATGGTGTTCTCCATCTCCAGCTGGCTTCCTTCCTCCTCACTGAGGTCAGATGTGGGTGATGGTAGTTCCCTTGAGGTTTTATTGCCAAACAGGAGCTTCTGGGCAGCCTCCATATACTTCTCCCTCTGTGATCGCTGTGGCAAAGCGCCATCTTGGGCCTGAGCCGCGGGCGGGCCGCCACCATCCTTGCCCCGTTTTGGCATATTATTCCGCCGCAAATCGATCGGCTGGACGGGTCGGCTGAGGCCCGGATAGTGTGCGGTTCCGATCGGGGGTATCAGCGGGCTGGGTGGGTAATCCACAGGATTATTGTCAGGATTTTCGGCGGAGCTGAGGAGAAGTGCGTCCTGCTACATGCGCTGCCTGGCCACACCCCCCAAAAGTGTAATTTTAATAGAATTTATTCTACCCATCCAGGAGAGTTCACATCTGGCCCAGGTTTTCAGGTCTGCTTCCAATTTTTTATATAGGGGAGGGTAGTTGTTAGCGTAAAGGGATTTTATTCGAGCTGTGAGGGTGACCCCTAGATATTTGATCGAGTTGGGGTTCCAATTAAACTTAAAGGATTGTTGGAGGAGGGAGACTGTGGATGGCGGAAGGGATACATTTAGAGAATTCCGCTAGAGTTTTATGTAGGTTTGGTAGGGAGGTGACGGGAGAGGTCAAGAACAGAAGGATATCGTCTGCAAATAATCCGCACTTGTGGGTCCGGTCCTCGCATGTTACCCCCTGAATGTCCTTATTCTGTCGAATAGTTGCAGCTAGGGTCTCTATTGCTATGGCGAATATAATTGGGGAAAGCGGGCAGCAGTACCTCTAGCTATATCAATCGGGGTTGAGTAGTAGCCTTGTAAGCGAATTAGGGCTTTGGGTAAAGAGTATAGGGCTTGCAGCACCCCCATGAAGCATTGGCCAAAGCCCCATCTCTCAAGGAGGGAAAATAGATATGGCCAGGACACGGAGTTAAAGGCCTTTTGTAGGTCAAGGGACAGAATAAAGCCTTGTTGTTTAGGACCCCCCTCCCAATTGGATTGCAGTATGGATATAATGTCCACAGCTCTTCTCACCTGATCTGGGCCTTGCCTGCCTGGTATAAATCCCACCTGGTCCCTGTGAATATATTTACTTATAAATGAGGAAAGTCGATCTGCTAAAATTTTAGTTAGTATTTTGAGATCATTATTGATAAGAGAAATGGGGCGGTAGCTACCAACATCTTCTGGGTTTTTGTCTGGTTTTGGTATGACCGTAATATATGCGGTATTAAGCTGAGCCTCTAAGGGGCCACCACGTGTTTTGGAGTTGAAAAACGTTGTCATATGCGGGGTGAGAGTGTCTGAAAAGGCTTTATAATATGGGACTGATAGGCCATCAGGCCCCGGTGCAGAGCCCATGTGAAGGCCCTTGATAACCGCCACCACCTCTTCCTCCTGAAAGGGAGCCTCAAGGATGTCTCTATGTTTGGGTTCTAGGAATGGGATGGTTATGCCATCTAAGAATTCGGATACCGCATTCTCAGGTGGCTGTGGGGGGGAGCTATATAGGTCCCAGTAAAATTTCTGGAAAGCCTCCACTATTTTGGCTGGATTGGCAGTGGGGTCTTGGCCCACAATGCGTATCTTGTGGAAAGCAGAGATTTAGGGGATAGTTTGGCTGCCAGCATTGAGCTGATCTTATCCTTTTGTGTGTAGAATTTATTACTACTCCAGCGGAGCGATTTTTCCGCTGTTGTTGTGAGGGCGAGGTTGAGCTCTAATCAGAGCTTCTCTACTTGGGCAAGCAAAGCTGGGGAGGGAGCCTTTTTGTGTTGTGTTTTCATGGTTCTGTATGACCTCTCCAGGCGCTCTATGTCTGCTTTGTGTTCTCTTTTAGTTTGCGTTGTAATCTGTATTATCCTGCCTCTGATGAAGGCTTTGTGTGCTGCCCAAAGGGTCTCAGCGGATGTGCCCTCCACATTATTAAGTGAGAAATATTCTCGAAGCTCTCTATTTAGTATTGTTTTGTGAATTGGATTAGAAAGGATGGACTCTTTGAGTCGCCAATGTCCTCTATTCGCCTTAATATGACTCGAGCGGATATATACGAGCACCAGAGAGTGGTCAGACAGGACTGTATCTCTGATTTGTGACTTGAGGACTGCTGGGAGTGTGTTTGGGGGGGACCAGAATGTGGTCGATCCTTGCATAGGTATTGTGTGGGTGAGAGAAGTGGGTGTAGTCTTATTTAGAGGGGTTAGATTCTCGCCAGACATCTGCCAGACCCCTCTTATGGAGAAGCTTAGCGATTTTAAGGCTTACCCTGGTGGGTCTGGTAAATTGGGCCGATGAAGGTTTAGATTTCTCTAAACCCTGGTCGAATGCTATATTACAGTCTGCCCCCCAGATGGCTGTGCCCTCCAGTAGGGGGGTAAGCATGTCTAAGATGAGGCGGAAACATTTTTCTTGCCCTTTATTGGGACAGTAGTATGAGACTAGGGAGTACAAGTGTCCCCCTATTTTTCCCTCGACCAGGAGGAACCTCCCATCCGGGTCCCTATGGTCTGAAAGGAATTCAAAATCGCAGGATTTGGATAGAAGTATAGCGACGCCTCTGGTCTTATTGTCTGCGTTAGCTAGGTGGTTATGGTGGTATTGTGAATGAATGTAGAAAAATGTAAAATAATGCATTTGGGTGGCAAAAATATGAATGCAATCTACACACTGGGGGGAGAACCTCTGGGGGAATCTAGGATGGAAAAGGACCTGGGGTTCCTAGTAGATGATAGGCTCAGCAATGGCATGCAATGCCAAGCTGCTGCTAACAAAGCAAACAGAATATTGGCATGCATTAAAAGGGGGATCAACGCAAGAGATAAAACGATAATTCTCCCACTCTACAAGGCTCTGGTCCGGCCGCACCTGGAGTATGCTGTCCAGTTCTGGGCACCAGTCCTCAGGAAGGATGTATTAGAAATGGAGCGAGTACAAAGAAGGGCAACAAAGCTAATAAAGGGTTTGGAGGATCTTAGTTATGAGGAAAGGTTGCAAGCACTGAACTTATTCTCTCTGGAGAAGAGACGCTTGAGAGGGGATATGATTTCAATTTACAAATACTGTACTGGTGACCTCACAATAGGGATAAAACTTTTTCGCAGAAGAGAGTTTAATAAGACTCGTGGCCACTCATTACAATTAGAAGAAAAGATGTTTAACCTTAAACTACGTAGAGGGTTCTTTACTGTAAGAGCGGCAAGGATGTGGAATTCCCTTCCACAGGTGGTGGTCTCAGCGGGAAGCATTGATAGCTTCAAGAAACTATTAGATAATCACCTGAATGATTGCAACATACAGGGATATACAATGTAATACTGACACATAATCACACAAATAGGTTGGACTTGATGGACTTGTGTCTTTTTTCAACCTCACCTACTATGTAACTATGTAACTTTGGGTTGTATTGCCTAGGGAAATGGGTCTCCTGTAGCATAAGGATGTCGAGTTTAAGGGACTTGTAATAGTTAAATATTTTCTTTCTTTTGATGGAGGAATTAAGCCCTTGTACATTATGTGTGGCTATTTTGAGGGAGCTCTGTGTGGGGTCAGCCATGGGACCGAGAGTAGGCTCTATGCTCATGTGTCTCCCGTCACTCACCCTTCGACGTTTTCTGACTGTCAGGTCTAGTTGGTTCCCCATAAGTTTCTTCAGCTTCCAGCAGGTTCCCCTTCTTGTAATGATGATGTGAACTGCAAAGAATAACCAGATGATATGCACGTGGGTTAGCTATGGTTGGGAGATAGGTAGGAGGATAGAGAGAGAGGGAGGAAAGGTCTCCTAGTATAGAGGAGCTGTTCCCGGGGGGGAGAAGTCCCCCAAGAACCACTACCTAGTTTGGACAGGTAGGGCCTGTTCAGTAAGGGAGCAGGCAACCCATCCCCCAGGTGTTCTCGTCCAGGATCTTCCTCCATGGTGCTGGCGTCTTCTTCCCTTCGTCTTCTGGGCTGCTCCGCATCCAACCATGATGGGAGGCTCCCGCTGTGTGATGCTTCTCCTCCTCTGACGGTTCTTAAATAATGGAGGGTGGGGCCATTCGGTGACCCCGCCCCCCTCTGATGCACGGGGACTTCACTGTGGCATTCCCCGTGATGTCAGAGGGGGGCAGACAGGGAAGTCACCATGTGTCAGAGGGGGCGGGGTCACCGGGTTGCCCCGCCCTCCATTATTTAAGAAGAGGAGAAGCGTCACACAGCGGGAGCCTCCCATCATGGTCGAGTGCGGAGCGGCCCAGAAGACGAAGGGAAGAAGATGCCGGCGCCATGGAGGAAGATGCCGGACAAGAACACCGGAGGAAGAACCAGAAGAACCAGAAGGACCAGAAGAAAAAGAAGAAGATGGAGGAAGAAACCGAAGGAAGATAGAAGAAAGAAGATAGAAGATAGAAGAAAGAAGATAGAAGAAAGAAGCATTTAATAAAGGAATTGTCAAAAACTGTCTCTTGTCATTTTTAACATTTTTCACAGTTTTTTTGTGAAATGGTAGGGGTACTTTTGTACCCCCTTACCATCTCACACAGGGGGAAGGGCTGGGATCTGGGGGTCCCCTTGTTAAAGGGGGCTTCCAGATTCCGATAAGCCCCCCGCCTGCAGACCCCCACAACCACGGGGCAAGGGTTGTGGGGATGAGGCCCTTGTCCCCATCAACATGGGGACAAGGTGTTTTGGGGGCTACCCCAAAGCACCCTGCCAATGTTGAGGGCAGTAGCCTGGTACAGTTCAGGAGGGGGGGCGTTCTCTCTTCCCCCCCTTTTCCTGCGGCCTGCCAGGTTGCATGCTCGGATAAGGGTCTGGTGTGGATTTTTGGGGAGACCCCACACCATTTTTTTTTAATTTTGGCGCTCGGTTCCCCTTAAATTTCATACCAGACCTGAAGGGTCTGGTATAGATTTTGAAGGGGACCCCACACCATTTTTTTAAAAATTTTGGCTGGGGTTCCCTTTAATATCCATACCAGACCTGAAAGGCCTGGTATGGAATTTAGGGGGGGCCCCCCACGTAATTTTTTTTTTAAATTTTGGTTTGGGGATCCCCTGTGGGGAATTCCCATGCTGTTTTTATCAATGAACTTTTATGTGTATTGTCGGACCGGCAATTCATTAATAGCCACGAGTAGTTTTAAATGACTTTTTTTCCTTTGAAATGTCATTTTGCTGTCAGACTGTTCTAAACATGGGAAACATGCGCCCCTTTACAGGCATACTATAGACACCTCCCAGGTACGAAATCTAAAGGGATATTACACTTTTATTGTTTCACTTTAAGCATTATTAAAATCTCTGCTCCTGAAAAAATGGCCGTTTTTAAAACTTTTTTTTGCATTGATCCATGACTTTTTATGACAATAACTTGCATATAAGCCTTTAAAATTAGCACTTTTGATTTCTCCCATAGACTTTTAAAGGGTGTTCCCTTTTGAATTTGCCGCGAACACCCCAAATTGTTCGCTATTCAGCGAACTGGCGAACAGCCGATGTTCGAGTCGAACATGAGTTCGACTCGAACTCAAAGCTCATCCCTAGCCACAACATTGCCTACTAAGTAAATCAATTGCTCATAGTGATAGTGAAAATTAAAAATAAATGAAAAACAAAAAAAAAACAAATATTGTATGTGGTATAGCCAAAAATTAACAATCATATAACCTCACAATCATGATCATATGCTACACCAATAGAATACTCCACAGATTCCCACCTGTAAATATATATGGCTACTAAATATCCTTTTGAATTTGCCGCGAACACCCCAAATTGTTCGCTGTTCAGCGAACTGGCGAACAGCCGATGTTCGAGTCGAACATGAGTTCGACTCGAACTCAAAGCTCATCCCTAGCCACAACATTGCCTACTAAGTAAATCAATTCCTCATAGTGATAGTGAAAATTAAAAATAAATGAAAAACAAAAAAAACAAATATTGTATGTGGTATAGCCAAAAATTAACAATTATATAACCTCACAATCATGATCATATGCTACACCAATAGAATACTCCACAGATTCCCACCTGTAAATATATATGGCTACTAAGTATATAAAGTCTGATAAAATGCCAACAATAGATCCATTCAAAAAAACTTCTCTTATAATGCTGTTGGGGTTTAAAAGACGTTTTGATGGCCGTTCTTAATTGCAGGAGATTGCATGCTATAAATATATATGGCTACTAAGTATATAAAGTCCAATAAAATGCCAACAATAGGTCCATTCAAAAAAACTTCTCTTCACTTAATTACTCAGTCATGCAACACTGTACCCATATGAAATTTCAGTCCTTTTTTCACACAAATAGAGCTTTCTTTTGGTGGTATTTGATCACTAGTGGGTTTTTATTTTTTGTGCTATAAATAAAAAAATACCGTAATTTTTGTGAAAAAAAAATGCCTTTTTCTTTGTTTCTGTCATAAAATTTTGCAAATTAGTAATTTTTCTTCATAAATTTTGGCCAAAATTCATACTGCTACATAGCTTTGGTAAAAATAACACAAATTAGTGTATATATTTGGTCTTTGTGAAAGTTATAGAGTCTACAAACTATGGTGCCAATCACTGAAAATTGATCACATCTGATCAGGCCTTCAGTACATCAGGTGTATCTCATTTCTTGAGACACTAACAAGTCAGGAAAGTACAAATACCCCCCAAATGACCCCTTTTTAGAAAGTAGACATTCCAAGGTATTAAGTAAGTAGCATGGTGAGTTTTTTAAGTTGTAATTTTTCCCACAATTCTTTACAAAATGAAGATTTTTTTTGTTTTTACAAAATTGTCATATTATCAGGTTATTTCTCACACACAGCATATGCATACCACAAATTACACCCCAAAATACATTCTGCTACTCTTCTTGAGTATGACGATACCACATGTGTGAGACTTTTACACAGTTTGGCCACATACAAAGGCCCAGCATTGAAGTAGCACCTTCAGGCATTCTAAGAGCATAAATAACACATCTCATTTCTCAACCACCTATTACACTTTTGAAGGCCCTGGAGCACCAGGACAATGGAATTGCCCACAAACTTACCCCATTTTGGAAAGCAAACACCCCAACGTATAATCGATGAGGCATAATGAGTCTTTTGAATGGTTCATTTCTTTCCAGAAGTTTTTGGAAAATGTGGAAAAAAAATGAAAACGCTTTTTTTTTTACACAAAGTTGTCAATTTATAAGATATTTCTAACACTTAGCATGTATATAGCAAAAATTACACCCCAAAATACATTCTGCTACTCTTTCCGAGTATGGCAATACCACATATGTGAGACTTCTACACAGCCTGGCCACATACAGAGGCCCAACATTGAAGTAGTACCTTCAGGCGTTCTAGGAGCATAAATTACACCTCTCATTTCATTCCATTCCTACCTATCACACTATTGAAGGTCCTTGAGCACCAGGACAGTGGAATTACCCACAAAATGACCCCATTTTGGAAAGTAAACACCCGAACCTATATTCTATGAGGCATGGGCTGCAGGTAGGTACTCAGGTACTCTGATGGGCTGCAGATAGGTACTCAGGTACTCTGATGGCCTGGTGACAGGTACTCGGGTACTCTGATGGCCTGGTGACAGGTACTCAGGTACTCTGATGGGCTACAGATAGGTACTTGGGGACTCTGATGGGCTGGTGACAGGTACTTGGGTACTCTGAAGGGTGGTGACAGGTATTCAGGTACTCATATGAACTGTGACAGGAACTCAGGTACTCAGATGGACTGTGACAGGTACTTGGGTACTCAGATGAACTGTAACAGGTACTCAGGTACTCGGGTACTAAGATGAACTGTGACAGGTACTCAGATGGACTGTGATAGGTACTCGGTACTCTGGTACTCATATGGACTGTGACAGGTACTCATATGGACTGTGACAGGTACCCAGGTACTCAGATGAACTGTGACAGGTACTCGGGTACTCAGATGAACTGTGACAGGTACTCAGGTACTCAGATGAACTGTGACAGGTACTCGGCTAAACTGTGACAGGTACTCGGGTACTCGGATGAACTGTGACAGGTACTCAAATGGACTGTGTGTGACAGGTACTCAGATGAACTGTGGCAGGTACTTTGATGGGTGGTGACAGCTACTTTGATGGGTGGTGACAGGTCCTCTTTATTGGGGGGGCAATCAGTGTGATTGGTGTACACTGTAAGCGGTAACGAGATGTTATCGCAATCTCTTTCTCACACATGATCGTGTGTGAGGAGGAGAACCCGGTAACATCTCATTACCGCTCTATGTTTATGATCTCGTGGTAAACAGGCGCCAGCTAATGGCTGTCTACCATCGTCAGTGACAAGCAGTGTTCCTGGGAACACGCCGCCACTGATGTGCACGCGCAGAGTGCTCACGATCGCACGCATGCGCCGTGCAAAGTGGGGCGGCACCATCTGTGATCAGCCATGACTTCATCACGGCCGATAATGTAGTAAACAGCCATGCCCAATGACTGTTCACCCCCCTCGGTGGAGAGCCGTGTCTCCGTGACATGCCTCCACCGAAGGTACAGGGCTGTGTGCACACGATGTGTGCATGCCCTGTTTAAATGGACAGACGTCATATGACGCCCGCCCAGAATGAGAGCCGCACCGCCTGGCTGTCATATGACGGCTGGTGGGCAGCAAGCAGTTAACAAATGTAATAAAGATAGGGAAATGTGTAATTGGATGCACTTTAATCAGTGGAAAGTGGTGTTTGGTGCACTTTAATTTGAGTACTCACTACACAGACACACTCCACTGACACACTACAATATACTGCAGTAAAACTGTCCTGCAATATACTGCGGTAAATATGCACTAATGCACTGAAATATACTGCACCGAAACATACTGCACTAAACGTGCAATAACGCACTGAAATATACTGCAGTAAACTTGCAATAATTCCCTGAAATATACTGCATTAAATGCGCACTAACGTATTGCAATATACTGCGTTAAACGTGCACTAACGCACTGCAATATACTGCGGTAAACCTGCAATAATGCAATGAAATATACTGCATTAAACGTGCACTAACGCACTGCAATATACTGTAGTAAACCTGCAATACTGCACTGAAATATTCTGCGTTAAACATGCAGTAATGCACTGCAATATACTGCAGTCAACGTGCACCAACACACTGAAATAAACCTGCGATAAAGCACTGAAATATATTGCGTTAAACATGCAGTAATGCACTGACATATACTGAGTTAAATGTGCACTAATGCACTGCAATATACTGTGATAAACATGCAATAAAGCACTGAAATATACTGCATTAAATATGAAGCAATGTACTGAAATATACTGCTTTAAATGTGCACTAATGCACTGCAATATACTGCGGTAAACCTGCAATAATGCACTGAAATATACTGTGTTAAAAGTGCACTAACACACTGCAATATACCATGTTAAACTTGCAGTTACGCACTGAAATGTACTGCGGTAAACGTGCACTAACACACTAAAATATGCTGCATTAAACATGCACTAACACACTGCAATATACTGCAGTAAACCTGCAATATTACACTGAAATATACTGCATTAAACGCACACTAACCACTGCAATATACTGCAGTAAACCTGCAATACCCACTGAAATATACTGTGCACTAATGCACTGCAATATACTGAAGGAAATGTGCACCAACACACTGAAATATACTGCAATAAACATGCACTAACGCACTGCAATATAAAACTGTAAACCTGCAATAACGCATTGACTTATACTGTGTTAAACGTCCATTAACGCACTGAAATATATTGTGGTGAACGTACAATAACGCACTGGAATAGACTGCAGTGAACATGCAATATACTGTGTTAAACATGCAGTAACACACTGAAATATACTGCAGGAAACCTGCCCTGACAAAATAAAATGACACTAAATTAAAATGGTAAACAGTTGCACTATACTCATACTGCACTATCACTAGATTCACACTAGGGATGAGCCGAACACCCCCCTGTTCGGTTCGCACCAGAACATGCGAACAGGAAAAAAGTTTATTCGAACACGCGAACACCGTTAAAGTCTATGGGACACGAACATGAATAATTAAAAGTGCTAATTTTAAAGGCTAATATGCAAGTTATTGTCATAAAAAGTGTTTGGGGACCTGGGTCCTGCCCCAGGGGACATGGATCAATGCAAAAAAAACTTTTAAAAACGGCCGTTTTTTCAGGAGCAGTGATTTTAATAATGCTTAAAGTCAAACAATAAAAGTGTAATATCCCTTTAAATTTCGTACCTGGGGGGTGTGTATAGTATGCCTGTAAAGGGGCGCATGTTTCCTGTGTTTAGAACAGTCTGACAGCAAAATGACATTTTGAAGGAAAAAACTCATTTAAAACTACCCGCGGCTATTGCATTGCCGACAATACACATAGAAGTTCATTGATAAAAACGGCATGGGAATTCCCCAAAGGGGAACCCCGAACCAAAATTAAAAAAAAAAATGATGTGGGAGTCCCCCTAAATTCCATACCAGGCCCTTCAGGTCTGGTATGGATATTAAGGGGAACCCCGGCCAAAATAAAAAAAAAAAAAATGACGTGGGGTTCCCCCTAAATTCCATACCAGACCCTTCAGGTCTGGTATGGATTTTAAGGGGAACCCCGCGCCAAAAAAACAAAAAAAAACGTCATGGGGTCCCCCCAAAAATCCATACCAGACCCTTATCCGAGCACGCAACCTGGCAGGCCGCAGGAAAAGAGGGGGGGACGAGAGTGCGCCCCCCCCTCCTGAACCGTACCAGGCCACATGCCCTCAACATTGGGAGGGTGCTTTGGGGTAGCCCCCCAAAACACCTTGTCCCCATGTTGATGAGGACAAGGGCCTCATCCCCACAACCCTGGCCGGTGATTGTGGGGGTCTGCGGGCGGGGGACTTATCAGAATCTGGAAGCCCCCTTTAACAAGGGGACCCCCAGATCCCGGCCCCCCCCCTGTGTGAAATGATAAGGGGGTACAATAGTACCCCTACCATTTCACTAAAAAAACTGTCAAAAATGTTAAAAATGACAAGAGACAGTTTTTGACAATTCCTTTATTTAATGCTTCTTTCTTCTATCTTCCTTCATCTTCTGGTTCTTCTGGTTCTTCTGGCTCTTCTGGTTCTTCCTCCGGCGTTCTCGTCCAGCATCTCCTCCTCTCCTCCGTGGCGTCTTCTATCTTCTTCTCCTCGGGCCGCTCCGCACCCATGGCATGGGGGGGAGGCTCCCGCTCTTCTCTTCATCTTCTTCTCTTCTTCTTTACTTCTCTTCTTCTCTTCTTCTCTTCTTCATTTTCTTCTCCGGGCCGCTCCGCACCCATGCTGGCATGGAGGGAGGCTCCCGCTGTGTGACGGCGCTCCTCGTCTGACAGTTCTTAAATAACGGGGGGCGGGCCACCCGGTGACCCCGCCCCCCTCTGACGCACAGGACATGACGGGACTTCCCTGTGGCATTCCCCGTGACGTCACAGGGAAGTCCCGTCAAGTCACCATGCGTCAGAGGGGGGCGGGGTCACCGGGTGGCCCCGCCCCCCGTCATTTAAGAACTGTCAGACGAGGAGCGCCGTCACACAGCGGGAGCCTCCCTCCATGCCAGCATGGGTGCGGAGCGGCCCGGAGAAGAAAATGAAGAAGAGAAGAAGAGAAGAAGATGAAGAAGAAGAGAAGAGCGGGAGCCTCCCCCCATGCCATGGGTGCGGAGCGGCCCGAGGAGAAGAAGATAGAAGACACCGCGGAGGAGATGCTGGACGAGAACGCCGGAGGAAGAACCAGAAGAGCCAGAAGAACCAGAAGAACCAGAAGAACCAGAAGATGAAGGAAGATAGAAGAAAGAAGAAGTATTTAAATAAAGGAATTGTCAAAAACTGTCTCTTGTCATTTTTAACATTTTTGACAGTTTTTTAGTGAAATGGTAGGGGTACTTTTGTACCCCCTTACCATTTCACACAGGGGGGGGCCAGGATCTGGGGGTCCCCTTGTTAAAGGGGGCTTCCAGATTCCGATAATCCCTCCACCCGCAGACCCCCACAACCACCGGCCAGGGTTGTGGGGATGAGGCCCTTGTCCTCATCAACATGGGGACAAGGTGTTTTGGGGGGCTACCCCAAAGCACCCTCCCAATGTTGAGGGCATGTGGCCTGGTACGGTTCAGGAGGGGGGGCGCACTCTCGTCCCCCCCTCTTTTCCTGTGGCCTGCCAGGTTGCATGCTCGGATAAGGGTCTGGTATGGATTTTTGGGGGGACCCCACATCATTTTTTTTTTTTTGGCGCGGGGTTCCCCTTAAAATCCATACCAGACCTGCCATTTTTATCAATGAACTTCTATGTGTATTGTCGGCAATGCAATAGCCGCGGGTAGTTTTAAATGAGTTTTTTTCTTCAAAATGTCATTTTGCTGTCAGACTGTTCTAAACACAGGAAACATGCGCCCCTTTACAGGCATACTATAAACACCCCCAGGTACGAAATTTAAAGGGATATTACACTTTTATTGTTTGACTTTAAGCATTATTAAAATCACTGCTCCTGAAAAAACGGCCGTTTTTAAAACTTTTTTTTGCATTGATCCATGTCCCCTGGGGCAGGACCTGGGTCCCCAAACACTTTTTATGACAATAACTTGCATATTAGCCTTTAAAATTAGCACTTTTGATTTCTCCCATAGACTTTTAAAGGGTGTTCTGCGGCATTCGAATTTGCCGCGAACACCCCAAATTGTTCGCTGTTCGGCGAACTTGCGAACAGCCAATGTTCGAGTCGAACATGAGTTCGACTCGAACTCGAAGCTCATCCCTAATTCACACTAAAGTGACACTAAAGTAAAAATTAATTGTTGCACTACACTCACACTGCACTATCACTAGATATAAACTAAACTGATACTTTACACGCACAATAGAATCACAATAGCCTCTTATAGCACACTAACTCGCTAGTAGCACTGAACAGAGCCCTTTTCTATCTCTCTACATGCCAATATCACACTGCAAATGGCCGTTATGGGAAGAATATTTTTATAGTGTGGGGTGGGACTAGGAGCAATGAGCCATGAATGGATAGAGTCATCATGACAGTGTCCAATCATGGCTCTGACAGTGCTAAGTGTCCTGATTGGGCAAAGTTTTTATTGCTTCAGTCAATCAGGGCTTCCAATGCACTGTTCAGGGGCGCAGTGCATTGTGGTCAATCGGTGGGCCGAACAAACGGTCAAACACCACGATAATTTGGGTGTTCATCAAACGGGGAATATGACTTCCAACTTGTTGTTTACCAGTGTTCTTCCCTCACTGTAGGCTTATGTTCCTACCTTACTCCACCTCAGAACCAGAATCTGAATGAAATAAAGGCTGTGCATCGCCAGGGTGCAAGTGGCTGACGCTGTGTTCAAATAACTCAGCTGACTCCTCCATGCCTGATGCTGGGGCCATGGCAGGAGTAGATGTGGACAAGGAGGCAGAATAAGCCACTCTGGAAGCTGCACTGGACTGCGCACTAGTCTCTGCTTGGGTGATGGAGGATAAGAAGGATGAGGATGGTTTAGTAAGCCAGTACACCACCTCCTCTGCATGTTGGTGCTGGATAGCATGGGCAACATTACTAAACATCACTAAACAGAGGAAATGATGCCCTGCCTGAGGATGGACCATGTCCACCTTTGCTTGTGGACACAGACACTGCTGTCCCCCTCATAGTGTCATATGAATGTTTGCCCTCCTTGTTGGCCTCACAGACATGATGGGGGGCTTATTAACAAAATGTGATAAAGATAGGCAAATGTGTACTTGGATGCACTTTAATCAATGGAAAGTGGTGTTTGGTGCACTTTAATTTGAGTACTCACTACACAGACACGCTCTACCGACACACTACAATATATTGCAGTAAAACTGCCCTGATGCACTGCAATATACTACATTAAATGTGCAATAATGCACTGAAATATACTTTGGTAATTCTGCAATAATGCACTGAAATATACTACGTTAAACGTGCACTAACGCACTGCAATATACTGTGTAAATCTGCAATAACGCATTGACATATATTGCATTAAACATGCACTAACACACTGAAATATACTGTGGTGAACATGCAATAACATACTGAAATATACTGCGGTAAACCTGCAGTAACGCACTGCAATATATTGTGTTAAACACGCAGTAACGCACTGAAATATACTGCAGGAAACTTGCCCTGACAAAATAAAATGACACTAAGGTAAAATGGTAAAGGGTTGCACTACACTCACACTAGATTCACACTAAAGTGACACTAAAGTAAAAATGAATGGTTGTACTTCTCTCACACTGCACTAGATTCACACTAAACTGATACTTTACACTCACAATAAAATCACAATAGCCCACTATAGAACACTAACTCACTAGTAGCACTGAACAGAGAACTGTTCAATCTTTCTCCATGCCAATATCACACTGCAAATGGCCACTATGGGAAGAATATTTTTATAGTGTGGTGTAGAACTAAGAGCAATGAGCCATGATTGGATGGAGTCATCATGACAGTGTCAAATTATGGCTCTGACAGTGCTATATGTCTTGATTGGGCAACATTTTCATTGCTTCAGTCAATCAGGGCTTCCAAAGCACTGTGCAGCGGTGCAGTGCATTGTGGCAACGGTCGAACGCCACAATAATTCGGGTGTCTTCATCAAACGGACAGAGAACTCATTCTCGGGCCAAACCATTTGCCCAACACCACTCCTCACAAAGATTCAATTTTTCTGATATGAAAGAAAAAATAAAAGGAACTTTATGGTGATTGTTATTTTAATGAAATAAAAAATTGCATTACAAACATGTTATACTTACCTGCTCTTTGCAAAAGTATTGCATATAGCAGCCCCAAACCTCCACTTCTGGGGTCCCCCACTGGTGTTCTCCACTTCCCCTCTTCTCCAAGTGTGGAAAGCAGCTTACTATGGGGGTACTCATGAAAGTGTTCTCCTGAATCGTGCTTTTTACCTGACACCACTCTCGATCCAGTGCTGTCCTTGCTGGCAGCCATGTTATGATTTCTTCCTGCATTCACAGGCTTTACTGAGAGCAGTGGGAGCCATTGGGAGCAGGGACCAAGCCACACTGTGTGTGTCTATTGGTATAGACACACACGGTGTGGCTTGGTCCCTGCTTCCAATGGCTCCCACTGCTCTCAGTAAAGCCTATGAATGCAGGAAGAAATCATAACATGGCTGCCAGCAAGGACAGCACTGGATCGAGTGTGGTGTCAAGTGAGTGTGTGTGTGGGGGGGGGGGGGGGGGCACAACCAGTGGAAGTATTTTTTACCTTAATGCAGAAAATGCTCTAGAGTAAAAAATAAATTCTTCTGCCTTTAGAACAACTTTAAAATAAACATCTATTAAAGCTGAAGTGTAGCCTACATTAAAACAAGAGACATTTTCATAACGAACATAACTTAAAGTTGATATGATGTGCCCCTTGTGCTGAGTCTTCATTTGTTAGGAGAAATATTCATCTTTCCTACCACCCCACCCCCTGAAATCTTCTAGTGTGGCAGAGGTTAATACAGATAAAGTGTTGTGAAAGCTCTCATTAAGAGAGCTCAACTATGCCCCCCGTTCCTGCCCAATCCTCCATTCATAGAAGTCGTACAACAGGGAGATAGACTAGGGGAAAAAATTAAGCAACCTATTGTATACAATTGAATCCCTTTTACAATTATTCATCCATGTTTAGAGATCAATATCAAAACTCCTCAGGAGTAGGAAGAGTAAGATAAGCTGAGGCCACCCATGGCCTCTCCAGGGTGTATAACCTGTGGAGATGTCTTTTCAAATAGTCAAAACAGAGCCTTCTTAATTCTATCACTGAGTCCCTGGCTACTCCATGCTATCATTTTGAGTTCCATATTACTCTCAAAGAAAAATGGGGAAAGACCAGAATGTTCAAGATACCCTCTGACTGATGTACTGAGCCTACCAAAAACATACAGAATCTTTACATGTGCTGGCTAAAGTTAAAGTTAACATAAAACAAATTAAATGACAGTCACAAAACAGATCCAAAGCATTCTTTATGCAATGTCCCAACTTGCTTTGCACTTTAAAACTAGGAACCTCCATGCTTCAGTAACAGGTCTTCCATTTTTCCAAAACAGGAATTTTATTGGGTATAGCATGATGTATTTGAGGTAAGCCTCCCTTCATCTGCTTCCTAACAGAGTAGAATTGCCACCCTCTGTTTTGTGTGGTACTGGAGAATTTCATATTCCAGAGATAAATTATATCATTAATAAGTGTCAGTTCTGGAACATTATAGTCAGCTTTCAGCACAGCATTTCTACATTTCAAATGTAGAATTTTTGCAATAAGTGGTCTCAGAGTAGTACCATTGGAATGTGCCCTAAGCGGAATGCAGTGCACCAGTTCAATTGCAAATAAACATGAATTGAAACCATTCCTCCTTCCTGTTTTCTTCCAACCCTTCAGGAAACTCAAGCAGGTGATTCATTTTCATCTTGTCCTCCAATTTATCTTTCTGGTCTGCAAGTTCTTGTTTATCAGTTGTATCTCAGATTAATATGGCTGGAGCATAACCTCCTGTTCACTAGTCATATTTGGTATCAGTAGCACATTGGTGAACGTTCTGTAACTCTTGTTTCAACAGTGACAGAACTGGTATACCTTTAGGAGCCCAGGAACTTTGGAAGCGAAGGGTTAACAATCCCTGGAGTCTAAGAAAATTTGTCAAACTGTGAAGGTCTGCAGTCCATGGAAGCATTGCATCCTTTCCCGCTGCCATCTTGGGGAGCTTCCTGGGCAAAATCTGCCAGCTTCACCAACAGCATTTTACCAGGGGTAGTACAAATGTTTATTATATCTACAGGCTTCCACAACAGGCAGTGTATCCCCTAGTTAGCTTGTGAGTTCTCTGAACAGGATTAAGAGCAGGATAATTGCAGTAATGGACATTGGAAATGGAACTCAAAGCAAAGACATCCTCAATTATATTTAATAGACCAAATGTTGCATTCTATATGTTTTTTCAGCTTCATCTTTTCCAGGAGAATGGACCTTGTGTCTGAAAGAATAATTCAGGCTTTCCAGCAACAATCAGGTAGATCTCCCCTGTATGACTGCAGACACTGACCCAATTATACTGAAGTATTTTTGCAAACAGCATGTAGCTTTTACATATCTAGAAATTGGTGTATCTCATTTAAACTTTCCCATTTTCCTCCCTCCTAGAACTTTTTTTATAGAGTGTGCTGCAATATCATTCTTGAAACCTACCCATCTTTGGAATTATGACAAACAAATTCTGTACAAATATTTTCTGCACTTTAAAACAAAAACTAAATCTAACTAAATCAGAAGTTTCTGCATATCAGACAAAAATTACTGTGTAAACTATAGTGGTCTAATACAGATGAAGTGAAAAGTGCTGCTTGCTTCTTGTGATTGTTGTTTTCATGTTCTAAATATGTCTATCTGTTGCATTCTCTCAAGGATTTTAGATGAAAAGCGAAGTTTATCTTTATATGTCTATAAACAGTGGAAAAACTCAAGAGACGAAAACCTACAGGCAATTCAAATAAACTAAATCCAATCAAAGTAATATCAATGGTAGAATTAGAAGAAAACCCAGGGAGAATATCAATAACAACATTAAAACAGCAGGTTTCTACAGCAATCAATAGGCAGTATAAACAGGCAAAATTAAGTCACAAAATGATAGTAGATAAAAGCTTCGTACTCATTAAAATTCTGTTTGTCTTTGTGCCTTTTTATCAATGTACCTATATATCTATGCAAGTGTATCAAAGTTTATAATTTAAAAGAATGATGAAATAATCTAATTAATTTCCGGTGTCATTTCACATATTTCTTTCAAGCTAATTCTGCAATATTAATAACATTTTGCAGTTTAATAAAAGATCCCCATGTCCTATTAACTTAGTAAAAAAAAAAAAAACACTTTTTTATCAAATAGCTAAACTTCAAAAAGATTGCAACTTTGATCTGAAATGAAAATGAAGTTTGTTCCATCTGTACTGAATAACCTGACTATATTTCATAAAGAGTCGGTTGTCTGTAATATCTGTCGCTTACAAATATGAATTCCAAGATATATAAAGTGAAAGGTGAAATTATATTCAAAGAATATAAAGCATGCCAAGAAAACTACTGAACATAAAGATTGGTTGTAGTTATATATACAGAAGTTATTTATCAAACGCAAACAATATTCTGTACAACATGAGAATACAAGGCGTACACTAGAGCAGCTTTTTTCAACCTGCGCCCCTGCCCATTGAAATCAGTGGGGCAGCGCCGGCAAAGTGCCACTGCAGCGGGGGGTAAATGCCCTCAAATGTGGACAATAGTTTTATACAGCAACTGAAATCCTAATATGTAGGGCATCAAGTATGCATTGCATTTATTTACCAGAGAGTTTTTTTTTTAATGCGCAATACGGAAGATATATTTCCCCTTAGCCCATGACTTAAAGGAGTCCCATACCATAGAGGGAGAGGCAGAGTCAACATTTGAAACCCAGTAGTTGCAAATAGATGTAGTCAGTGGCTGCTGTAACCGTTCATCTATCCCCAAAACCTGGACAGGCACCACAACCGAGACTCGGGGGGGTGGACAAAGCAAGAGAAAGACATAAGGGGGCATGATCTGACACTCCCCTTGGAAGCAAAGACACTTTCTGGATATAGTGCAATGCAGAGGAGGAGGCAAAGATCAGGTTAATTTTTCGACAAGGTCTTATACGTGGCAGAATGACAGGTAAACACTCTTTGGGTCGGTTGCATGTATCTCCAGACGTCAGTTAGGGCAAACATATTAGCCCATTGCTGAGGAGCAGAGGAGGCACGTGCCGAGGAATGTAACCTGTCCAGAGTTGAGTAAGGGATCATATTAAAGTCTTCCAGGAAAAACACCACATCAGTGTCAAATTATAGCAGAACCTTCATAATTGTATGAAGGATCTGAGTAGAGGCCGGGTGTAGGATATATATACCCCAACCATCACCACATTTTTATCATAGATACAAGCATGTAAGATTACATATCTGCCCTCTGGATGTGTTTTGACCTCAAGGGCCTGAAACGGTAGAATTTTTCTAACCAGGATACTGACCCCACAAGCATATGACAAGTATGTAGGGTTATAATCAAGGCCAACCCATGATTTTTTTAAGGCTAATCGTTGTGAAACCTTGGAGATATGTCTCCTGTCGGATGCGTTTACCAGAGAGTTAAGAAAGAAACACATAGTTACATAGTTAAATAGTAGGGGAGGTTGGAAAATGACACAAGTCCATCAAGTCCAACCTATGTGTGTGATTATATGTCAGTATTACATTGTATATCCCTGTATTTTGTGGTCGTTCAGGTGCCTATCTAATAGTTTTTAAAACTATCAAAGCCCCCCCCGCTGAAACCACTGCCTGTGGAAGGGAATTCCACCTCCTTGCCGCTCTTACAGTAAAGACCCCTCTACGCATGTTAAGGTTAAACCTCTTTTTTTCTAATTTTAATGAATGTCTTATTAAACTCCCTTCCGCTGAAAAAGTTTTATCCCTATTGTGGGGTCACCAGTATGGTATTTCTAAATTTAAATCATATCCCCTCTCAAGCGTCTCTTCTCCAGAAAGAATAAGATCAGTGCTCGCAACCTTTCTTCATAACCAATATCCTCCAGACCCTTTATTAGCTTTGTTGCCCTTCTTTGTACTCGCTCCATTTCCAGTACATCCTTCCTGAGGACTGGTGCTCAGAACTGGACAGCATACACCAGGTGCGGCTGGACCAAAATCGTGTGGGAGAATTATTGCTTTATCCCTGGAGTTAATTCCCTTTTTAATGTATGCCAATATTCTGTTTGCTTTGTTAGCAGCAGCTTGGCATTTCATGCCATTGCTGAGCCTATCATCTACTAGGACCCCCAGGTCCTTTTCCATCCTAGATTCCCCCAGAGGTTCTTCCTTCAGTGTATAGATTGCATTCATATTTTTGCCACCCAAATGTATTATTTTACATTTTTCTACATTGAATTTGCCATGTAGTTGCCCACCCCATTGATTTGTTCAGATCTTTTTGCAAGGTTTCCACATCCTGCGGAGAAGTTATTGCCCTGCTTAGCTTAGTATCGTCCACAAATTAAGAGATTGAACTGTTTACCAAATCCTCCAGGTCGTTCATGAACATATTAAATAGGATTGGTCCCAGCAAAGAACCCTGGGAGACCCCACTACCCACCCCTAACCATTCTGAGTACTCCCCATTTATAAAGGAAAGAAATTGCGCTACGTGTGTGATAAATGAAAAACATATAAATAACTGAACATTGAAACCGTGAAAGATATCCTGCTGCTAAGCACTATAACCCTGATATGGGGCACAAAAAGATAAATATATAGAAAAGTGCAGCGCGGGATAATAAACAAATGGTTTTACCAAGTGAACTTGCATTAAAGTGACATATATATATCATAATCAAAAATATCAAGTGAAATAAAATAAGTTGAAAAATCAGGTGAAAATAAATGAAAAGGGGAAAATCATACATAAATGTATGTGTTAAAGAAATTATGTGCATAAAAGTAACAAACAAAGTTCATAAATGAAGGTGTCCCAATGGAAAAACTTCAATACAGGAACCAGGGTCTATGTTCTCCACTTGTGCTGCCCGTCACCTTATAGTAAACAATGAAGGCTTAGCGGAAAGCCTGCGACCACCCTACTCAGGGGGGTCAAAACAGACTTGTTGTTGCATTCTTTATAAAGTCTGAATGCTGATGATGATCCCTCAACCTTGCATTTTTTGAAGGCCTTCTCCTTTGCTTTATATGCATTTTTACATTGGAGTTAAGCCAGCCAGGGCTTTTTTTCGCTCTTTTAAATTTATTACCCGATGGGATGCATTGGCTAATGCCCTTATTTAACCACTTCCTGCCCGGCCTATAGCAGATTGACAGCCGGGCAGTGATTCAGTTATCCTGATTGGGCGTCATTTGACATCCTTGGGGATAACAGCTGCCGCGTGCCCGTGGGGGCACGCATCGCGGCGTTCGGTGGAGCGGTGTGTCAGTCTGACACAGCGCTACATCGATCTTGGTAAAGAGCCTCCGGCGGAGGCTCTTTACCATGTGATCAGCCATGTCCAATCACAGCTGATCATTTCAATAAGAAAAGCCATTGATCGGCTTTTCCTCACTCGCGTCTTACAGACGCGAGTAGAGGAGAGCCGATCGGCGGCTCTCCCGACATGGGGGGTCTGCGCTGATTGTTTATCAGCGCAGCCCTCCCTCGGATGCCCGCACTAGATCACCAGGGAAGCTGCTAGGACCACCAGGGAAGCCATCAACATGTGGATGGCCAGGTATGTACCCTATGGCCATCCACATGTTCCCAATGTGCCCAGTCTGTGCCCAATCTGTGCCAATTAGTGCCCACAAATGGGCACTGACTGGCACCATTATAAATCAGTGATGCCCAGCAATGCCACCCATCAATGTCATCAGTGCCACCAGTTTCAACAGTGCCACCCATCAGTGTCCATCTGTGCCACCTATCAGTGCCCATCCGTGCCCATCAGTGCCCACCTATCAGTGCCCATCAGTGCCCATCTGTGCCACCTATCAGTGCCACCCATAAGTACCCATTAGTGCCACCCATAAGTGCCCATCAGTGCCATCTATGAGTGCCCATCAGTGCCGCATACCAGTGCCACCTATCAGTGCCACCTATCAGTGGCCATCATCAGTGCCTGTCAGTGTCACCTCATCAGTGCCACCTCATTGGTGCCACCTCATCGGTGCCCATCAGTGCCGCCTTATCAGTACCCATCAGTGCAGCCATATCAGTGCCTGTCATTGAAGAAGAAAACATACTTATTTACAAAAATTTTTAACAGAAACAAAGAAAAAAGTTTTTTTTCAAAATTATTTTTTTTATTTGTTGCGCAAAAAATAAAAACCGCAGAGGTGATCAAATACCACCAAAAGGAAGCTCTATTTGTGAGAACAAAATGATAAAAAAATCTGTTTGGGTACAGTGTTGTATGACCGCACAATTTTCATTCAAATTGCGACAGCGCTGAAAGCTGAAAATTGGCTTGGGCAGGAAGGTGCCTAAGTGCCTGGTATTGAAGTGGTTAATATGCTCTTAAAGCAAACCCATCTCTCCTCCATGTTCTTTGTGCCTAAGATTTTATCCAAATTTATGTCTTCTAGCAAGGTTCGTAGTTTAGGGAAGTTGGCTCTTTTGAAATTCAGTGTCTTTGTATTCCCCTTATGTTTCCTATTTGGGTGATTTATACTAAAGCCAATTGACCTGTGATCGCTGTTACCTAAATTGCACCGTATTTCCACATCCGTGATCAGGTCTGTATTGTTGGTAATCAGTAGATCCAGTAACACTTTATTTCTAGTTGGTGTGTCTACCATCTGACCCATAAAATTGTTCAGCAAGACTTTTAGGAACTGGCGAGTAGGGATGAGCTTCGAGTTCGAGTCGAACAGCGAACAATTTGGGGTGTTCGCTGCAAATTCGAATGCCGCAGAACACCCTTTAAAAGTCTATGGGAGAAATCAAAAGTGCTAATTTTAAAAGCTTATATGCAAGTTATTGTCATAAAAAGTGTTTGGGGACCTGGGTCCTGCCCCAGGGGCCATGGATCAATGCAAAAAAAGTTTTAAAAACGGCCGTTTTTTCAGGAGCAGTGATTTTAATAATGCTTAAAGTGAAACAATAAAAGTGTAATATCCCTTTAAATTTCGTAACCGGGGGGTGTCTATAGTATGCCTGTAAAGGGGCGCATGTTTCCTGAGTTTAGAGCAGTCTGACAGCAAAATGACATTTCAAAGGAAAACAGCCATTTAAAACTACTCGCGTCTATTGCATTGCCGGTCCGACAATACACAGATACAATAGAAGTTCATTGATAAAAACGGCATGGGAATTCCCCACAGGGGAACCCCGAACCAAACTTTAAAAAAAAACGGCGTGGGGTCCCCCCAAAAGTCCATGCCAGACCCTTATCTGAGCACGCAACCTGGAAGGCCGCAGGAAAAGGGGGGGGGACGAGAGAGCGCCCCCCCCTCCTCAACCGTACCAGGCCACATGCCCTCAACATTGGGAGGGTGGTTTGGGGTAGCCCCCCAAAACACCTTGTCCCCATGTTGATGAGGACGAGGGCCTCATCCCCACAACCCTGGCCGGTGGTTGTGTGGGTCTGCGGCCGGGGGGCTTATCGGAATCTGGAAGCCCCCTTTAACAAGGGGACCCCCAGATCCCGGCTCCCCCCTGTGTGAAATGGTAAGGAGGTACAAAAGTACCCCTACCATTTCACAAAAAAACTGTCAAAAATGTTAAAAATGACAAGAGACAGTTTTTGACAATTCCTTTATTTAAATGCTTCTTCTTTTTTCTATCTTCTTTCTTCTATCTTCCTTCGGTTTCTTCCTCCATCTTCTTCTTCTTCTGGTTCTTCTGGTTCTTCCTCCGGTGTCCTCGTCCGGCATCTTCCTCCGCGGCATCTTCTTATCTTCTTCTCCTCGGGCCACTCCGCATCCATGATGGCATGGAGGGAGACTCCCGCTGTGTGACGCTTCTCTCTTCATCTTTTTCTCTTTATCTTTTTCTCTTTATCTTCTTCTCTTTATCTTCTTCTCTTCATCTTCTTTTTGGCCCGCTCCGCATCCATGATTTTTTGCTAGCCGACACATCCGGTAGTCATTACTCTTTGACCCGGTTGTTTTTATCGCGGACCGGAAGTCTCGTACTAGGTGACGGCGGTACGCCGTCTTGCACTGTATCACTTTCCTTGCATTACCCTGTACAGTGCTTTTCTTTTATTTGATTTTAATACATTGGATTTACCTACTACACTATTGGAGGCCCTTCTCTTTCCCGTTTTTGTCCATTTGTTATGGCCATCTGGATCCTGATGGAAGCTTGATGCGGCTCCACCTCGCATACCCATCCACCTGATGTTACCTACTGCCACCCAACAGCATCTATTACAGCCATCCTGATCGCCATCCAGCATCTTCTACCATTAAGGCCTTTATCCAAGTCCTTTGAGGTAAGGGCATTGTGAGCATATTTCCACACTAGGACCATCCACGTTTGCCCTCTTGACCCACTTCAACCATTTAAGAATATTTATGAACTACATCCACCAGTGATGTGAACTCACTGATGCTTAATTGATTTTCTTTTTATGAACTTTTGTTGTTTGTATTTTAACTGCACATGCTATTTCCATTCCCACCAATATTTTTTATTATATGTTTTACTATCCCTTTGGGACCATCTGGACCCCTCACCTATAATTTCACAATAGTGACCTAGTGTATGATTTGCACATGTTATTACTATGTAGTGGTACTGTTTTTAGTGCTCTGGTCAAAATCACTTTTTTATTTATTTTCCTGTGGTGGTGATGTGTACACTATAGATTTTGCGGCAATTCACTAATTTTCCACTGTTATTACACTTTAGATTCTGCATTAGATTTTGCATTATTACGAATTATTCGCTCACTTTGTAGCAGCGCAGAGGTTTCCACACATTTTTGTTATTCATAATTTTGACCATGCTACTACTAATTCCATTTTTCCACAAATTACCCTTCCAAAACTCTCACAAACCCACTGTGAACGACTTGAGTATGCCATCTCTGCAACAGAAGTCATTGCATCTATTAAGGTAGGGGTAGGCAACCTTGGCCCTCCAGCTGTGGTGAAACTACAAGTCCCATGAGACATTGCAAGACCCTGACAATCACAGGCATTACTCCTAGAGGCAGAGGCATTATGAAATTTGTAGTTTCACCAAAGCTGGAGTGCCGAGGTTGCCTACCCCTGTATTAAGACTTTTAAACTTAATAAACGTCCCCGCCCAGATGGATTTTCTGCTTCCTACTACAAGAAATTTTTTAATATATTATCTCCTATCCTAACTGAGGCCTTCAATATGTTGTTGAGGGGACACTCTTTTTGTTCAGAATCCTTAATGGCCATAATTTCAATGCTTCCCACATCTAAAACTGATACAAGTGTGAGTCCCCAGTGTCTGCTTGTTTTGGCTTCCACCTCCCCTCCTACCCCCTCTATTGTGTTCATAGCCTGGGGTCAGGTTGTTGGATGGATCTCCCGTTTAGGCTGTCTGTTGCTGATTGGACTCTTTGTCTGTTCCATATTTTTAATCCAAGTTCAATATAGTGCAGTGCTATTATGGGACTATTTTTACATATTTCACTATTTGTTTTTATAATCTATATCTATTAAATCTCTCAATTTTTACTTTGGACTGCTGCTATCTGTCTGTGTGACATTCAGAGTGGTGGACATTGTTTTGTTTTTTTTTTAAACTGATACAACCTCTTGGACAAATTACCATCCTATTTTGCTTCTTAATATTGACAATAAACTTTTAGCTAAAATACTTGTGACCCGCTTGAATCAATTAATAGGCGAACTTGTTCAAGGAGATCAAATTGGGTTCATCCCCTAATGCCAAGCAAGTGATAATATTCATAGAGCTTTTTTACTCGCCCATGTCGCTAAATCCAGGCGTCTACCTGCGTGTTTTTTACCGCCAGATATAAGAAAAGCATTCAACACTGTCTCATGGCCATACTTACAATATATTCTTCAAAAATGGGGGTTTGGATCTCATTTTTTGAAGTGGATTTCTTCCTTATACAACAAGTCAAATGCATTTATCAAATATGCTGGTTTTAAATCAGACCCTTTCCCTATTGGAAGAGGCACCTATCAAGGATCTCCTCTCTCCCCCCTCCTATTTGCACTCCTCATTGAACCCTTGACCCATGTAATTAGCTCTGATCCAAACATAAAAGGTATTGAATTAGCTGGATGTCATCATAAAGTATGTCTTTTTTCAGATGACATCTTACTCTTCATGTCATCTCTCCATATCACAGCACCTAATCTCCTCTCTGTCCTAAACCGTTTTGCACACATTTTGGGCTTAACAGTTAACTATCAAAAATCGACTGCACTCAACATTTCCTTGCCTCCTTCAGACCTTCAGCTTGCTAAAGATTCACTTCCCTTCTCTTGGACACCTCATAGACTTCCATACCTAGGAATACAACTTACTCCTAAGATAACTGACATACTCAGCTAACTTCCCTCCATTACTAAAACAGGTTACTGAATTAATATCACAATGGTCCTCTATCCTGTTTAGGCAAAATTAATGTAATTAAATGGCTATATTGCCCAATTTTTTATATCTTTTTAGAGTCTTGCCCATCCTAGTTCCATCTCATTTTTACTGCTTATACAATGCAGAATTATCTTCTTTATCTGGGGTAAAACATAACCTCAAACCTCTAAATCCACTCTCTGTCTCCCACAATGCTACGGAGGTTTAAGTCTCCCAAATATTTCTGCTTATTATCATGTTGCACACCTTGCACAATTACCAAAATACCAAGAAATTACTTTATGGGTAACAATTGAGTCTATTGACTGTGACCCTATTTCAGTAACTAACATGTCATGGTTAAGACCAACTGATCATACTTTTATTCGCAATCCTATCACAAAACATTTTTTTTTATCTATCTAGGACAGATTCAAATCTCCTCATTCACTGCTACTTTATTTTGTTAAAAAACACGCTTTTTACCCTGTCTGGATTGCTCCTAATTCTTTCAAAGCATGGAATACAGCTAATTTATCCACTTTATATAAATGGGTAGGGATGAGCCGAACACCCCCCTGTTCGGTTCGCACCAGAACATGCAAACAGGAAAAAAGTTCGTTCGAACACGCGAACACCGTTAAAGTCTATGGGACACAAACATGAATAAACAAAAGTGCTAATTTTAAAGGCTAATATGCAAGTTATTGTCATAAAAAGTGTTTGGGGACCTGGGTCCTGCCCCAGGGGACATGGATCAATGCAAAAAAAACTTTTAAAAACGGCCGTTTTTTCAGGAGCAGTGATTTTAATAATGCTTAAAGTCAAACAATAAAAGTGTAATATCCCTTTAAATTTCGTACCTGGGGGGTGTCTATAGTATGCCTGTAAAGGGGCGCATGTTTCCTGTGTTTAGAACAGTCTGACAGCAAAATTACATTTTGAAGGAAAAAACTTATTTAAAACTACCCGCGGCTATTGCATTGCCGACAATACACATAGAAGTTCATTGATAAAAACGGCATGGGAATTCCCCAAAGGGGAACCCCGAACCAAAATTTAAAAAAAAAAAATGACGTGGGAGTCCCCCTAAATTCCATACCAGGCCCTTCAGGTCTGATATGGATATTAAGGGGAACCCCGGCCAAAATTAAAAAAAAAAAATGACGTGGGGTTCCCCCTAAATTCCATACCAGACCCTTCAGGTCTGGTATGGATTTTAAGGGGAACCCCGCGCCAAAAAAAAAAAAAAAAACCGGCGTGGGGTCCCCCCAAAAATCCATACCAGACCCTTATCCGAGCACGCAACCTGGCAGGCCGCAGGAAAAGAGGGGGGGACGAGAGTGCGGCCCCCCCTCCCTCCTGAACCGTACCAGGCCACATGCCCTCAACATTGGGAGGGTGCTTTGGGGTAGCCCCCCAAAACACCTTGTCCCCATGTTGATGAGGACAAGGGCCTCATCCCCACAACCCTGGCCGGTGGTTGTGGGGGTCTGCGGGCGGGGGGCTTATCGGAATCTGGAAGCCCCCTTTAACAAGGTGACCCCCAGATCCCGGCCCCCCCCCTGTGTGAAATGGTAAGGGGGTACAAAAGTACCCCTACCATTTCACGAAAAAAGTGTCAAAAATGTTAAAAATGACAAGAGACAGTTTTTGACAATTCCTTTATTTAAATGCTTCTTCTTTCTTCTATCTTCCTTCATCTTCTGGTTCTTCTGGTTCTTCTGGTTCTTCCTCCGGCGTTCTCGTCCAGCATCTCCTCCGCGGCGTCTTCTATCTTCTTCTCCTCGGGCCGCTCCGCACCCATGGCATGGTACAGCACAAAGTCCGACGTTACAGTCAGAACAGTAGAACCGTGTTTCTTTTCCGATTTTCCTTCCAGTGTCTTCACGCTTAGAGCAGCAAACCACACACATCCTTGTGGGTACTGACTTCTTTTCCGTTGGTGGAATGTGATCCATAAAGTGACAACCAGTCAGGCGTTCCGGGTTCACAATGCCAGCAGCATGACGTCCAGATCTATTTAAAGTGGTTGGTGTTTGGTGCTTGAGAAATATAAGTTTGGCAACTTTCCAAATGAAGTCTGCATGAACCACAGGCCTGTCACTCTTTTTTTTAGAAGAATGAACGCATTCCATGTTCAAGAAGATGCCTGAAGATTTTTTTGTAATTTTTTTTTTTGCTGCTTTCTCATAGCAGGATAAAAAGTCATGGCCTGGTCAGCTCTGTCAACACCTCCCATGGTGTTGTTGTAGTTCATCACGACTTGTGGTTTCATTACGTGTTTTCCACCTTTTGTGTGTACCATGACATTAGAGGTGTTGTGAATAGTACTCATTAGGCACACATTTTTGTCACGCCATCTCAGTGCCATCATTTTGCCTTTCTGCCAGTCAACTATTTCTACTGTCTTGAGCTTTTTATTACCAAAGGTTGGCGGCATGTCATGCCGGTTAGCTCTAACGGTCCCATATGCCTCCGTCTTGTGCTGTAGAAGGAACTTATAGAGTTCTGGAGAAGTGAAAAAATATCTGTGGTTACACAGTAGCCCTGATTCAGCAATGGTTCAATCAAAGTAAGAACGGAAGCGGTTGCCACTCCATAATTACTGAATCTTTCGTTGAATTTGGTTCCTGTCCCAATGTAAAGAACCAAATTCCATATGTAACCAGTACTGGATTCACAGAGCATGAATGATTTTATGCCAAATCGTGCTCTCTTAGACGCGATATACTGTATCCAGCTGAGTCTTCCTTTGTAGGCCATTAGACTTTCGTCGATACTGACTTCTCTATCTGGTACATAAGTCTGCTGGAAATTTTTCTGAATAATTTAATATACCTCCCAAGTCTTTTTCAGTTTTGGAGCTGGATGAGAAGTCTCATCAAATTCTTCATTATTTTGAAAGTGCAGATAATTCATTATGAGAGAAAATTTGTACTACCACATGACGGTGCCAAAAAAAGGAGTGGCTAGTAATTTGTTGGTTGTCCATTACCACTTCCCCACCACTCCCTGAAGAATAATTAGGCCCAGAAACTTTCAGATGTCCTCTTTGGTCACTGGTTCCCACTTTCTGCTCCTTGAAAACCTCTGAGGTATAGCAGCTTGTTGCTCCTGGTACCGATTTGTCTCCGTACCAATTTTTTCTATAACCTCATCAGTCAAAAAGAGTTGGCGGTATCCCAAGGGGTTGTCATCTTCAACCTCCACTTTGATACTGGGTGCTCCAGTAAACAGGAATCTTGGGGGCGCTGCATGCTCTGTATCGCAGTCAATCGAGCACCAAGTCCGCACATCACTGGGCACAGTCGCAGGATCTTTGCTGAAATCACTTTCCGTGCCTAATGACGAATTTCCCCACGAATCGCTATCACTCACTTCTGCAAGCCATTCTGTATTGCTGTCGCTGTTTTCCAGCAGGTCATATGCCACTTTTGAAGTAGAGGCGCGCTTTTTTGATGCCATGGTCTTTCTGCAGTTTCCAGACAGAAAGTACAGTAAAACTGCAGGCAGGGGCACTGGATAAAGCACTGGGGGGGCAAACTAAGGTCATTTTTATTTTATTTAGTAATCCAATAGGATTACAATGTATCAGTGTGTTTGTGTTTTATACATTTTGAATTTGTCGCTGGTTCCACCCCCCTGCGCCGCAATGCTCGCAGGGAACGGAAGCCAGGGCACACAGAGCACACAGTGCATCGGGTGGAAGATCTGGCCGCCGTACACAGCGGGAGTACATCGTGGGATCCCAGGGACAAGGTAA
This sequence comes from Aquarana catesbeiana, assembly GCF_042186555.1. Lineage (NCBI taxonomy): Eukaryota > Metazoa > Chordata > Amphibia > Anura > Ranidae > Aquarana > Aquarana catesbeiana. The sequence goes on along the minus strand of NC_133328.1, from coordinate 276,837,282 downwards.
GTAACCTCTTCCAGGATCCAGCAATGCGATCCCGAGTGCGGCTCGGGGTTACTGCTAATGGTAGTGAAATATCACCCAAGCCGCACTCGGGAATACCGCCAGGGGGGTTAATTGAAACTGTTCCGATATTTGAAAATTCAAAATTTTTTATAACCTTATCTCAATTCCAACTCTCAACTATACCAGATGTCGCATTTTGAATGCATATGTATTTCTGACCCTCATACTAGAGGACTTACTTAGTTTCTCTATAAGCAAATTTTAGCTAGTACCAACACTGGTCCCCCTTCATATGTCTCCAAATGGGAACTAGACCTTAATCGCTCATTTAATGCTACCAAACTGTCTAGCATACGGTCCGCCACTAAGTCTGCTTTAAAGTGCTAAACCCTTGGTATTTGGTCCCCGCTAGAATATTGAAATATGCTTATGATTACCCTGGAGCTTATTTTCACGGCTGTTCAGTGTCTAGCACTCAACTTTATATTTGGTGGGATTGCCCAATTGCCCAAAAATTCTAGAAGTTAGTTTTTGACTTGGCCTCCAAAATCTTTGATACACCTATATAGCCCAATCCTACTACAGTCCTATTAAACCTGAAACCTGATAGGATCACACAGAATTAATTTTGCCTTCTTTTACAGCTCCTAACAGCTGCAAAACAAACCATTGCTAAAGCATAGAAAACAAAATATTTAATTCTAGCTGAAACCATACACAGAACTAATAAACCTCTTATTCATGCTAAAATGGAAGCAATCGAAAGAGATTGAATCGGTCAATTTGAGAAACTCTTCCTTGGGTTAAGCATTGTTTACCTCCAGACTTTGATGACACACTATTATTGCCTTGGTAATTTTACTCTATTTGGCTTTACTATACTTTTTATTCATTTGGGAGCGCATCACCACTTGTTTTTTTTTTTTTTGTATAATCTTTATTTTATATTTTTAAAATAACATGCATTGAGAAAACAGCCCACAACAAAACAAGAAGGAGAAAAGACAATAAGTGCCTAAGGGGCATACATGGGGACAAGGGAGGGAAATGGGTTGTATGCATATAAAAACCTCTGATACATTCAGATAGCAGGTCTCGTATGACTTCATCAAATTTTACCCCACGCTGTAGGGGGGCTTGTGAGCATTTTATGGCACATGCAGCAAGAACTCTAATGGGGAATCCTGCAGATTTATATCTAGAATAATTTTTATCTGGGCCCTGATATCCTGCCAGAAGGGCCGAAGCCTCGGGCACTCCTACCAAATGTGTAGGAAAGTGCCTCGAAGCCCACAGCCCCTCCAGCAGGCAGCAGAAGCTGTCAGATATATCCAAGCCAAAATTGGTGGAACTCTATACCAGCGAGTCAACAGCTTGAAGCTATTCTCTTGCATCTTAGTGTCCACTGAGCTCTTGTGAGTAAGATGGTATAAATAAACTCAATTGAGCCTCTGTGAATGTATGCTGCAGATCTCTCTCCCACATTTAGTGTATCCCATAACTTCAGCATGTGGACAGAGACTGGAGACACAAAACCCGAAAGGCCTCGACAGTCCCGGGGGAGCCATGGAGCTTGAGACAAGTTACACCTGTCCAGGAATTTCTCAAGAGGAACCCAATATTTGGTGGCGGCGTGATACTGCCAATCGAGAATCCTTTCCTCGTAGTACCTGCATATTGAGGGGACCCCCAGCCCCCCGAATCTCTTAGGACGCTGCAGTGTGCGGAGGGCCAAGCGGGGCATATGACCCTGCCATATAAATTTTATGAACAGGCTGTTGAAGGCCGAGAAGAGAGATCTGGGTAGTGCTATAGGTACCATCTGGAGGTAGAAAAGAATTCTTGGCAGTATATTCATTTTCAGGATACTGACTCGTCCCATCAACAAGAAGGTGGTACGGTCCCATTGCAAAAGATCAGCTTTAATCATGGTGAGTAAGGGGGCAAAGTTACACATATATAATTGTGCATATGTAGCTGGAAGGTAAATGCCTAGATATTTTAAAGAGGAGCAGCACCATGTGAAGGAAAAGGAAGCTTGTAATTGTGAGCCCATCGCAGGAGGAATAGTAAGGGAGAGAATCTCCAATTTATTATAGTTGATTTTAAAGTTGGTGAAAGAATGGACTCTCCGTAACTCCGTCATAATGTTAGGAAGTGAAATCAGGGGGTCTGAAGTTCCCCACTGCGTGCCTTTTTAAGTCTAGAGCCCTGGGAAATAAGTTCACCCCGTATCACGGCCTTATGTCCCTCCCATACATATGCCATCCCCGCCTTTCCCACCATGTTCTCTTTAAAATAGAAAGAGATGGTATCTGAGACCCGCTTTTGTGCCACTGCATCATCCAGCAGGTTTTCGTTTAACCGCCATGTCCATTGATGAACATCTGGAGATAGAGGAGCTAGGGAGGCGGAGATGGGTGCATGGTCGGAGATCGTCAGTGATCCAATCGACGCACCGGAGAGCGACTCCAAAAACATTGTTCCACCAATAGGAGATCTATCCGCGTATACACATTATGTGTGGCAGAATAGTAGCTAAAGTCTTTTACGTTTGGGTGAATCACTCTCCAGCAGTCGACCAGAGGACTAGCATGTAAGGTCTTACAGAATCGTTTAAGAAAAGCAAACGAGTGTGTAGAGCGGCCAGAGGAGGTGTCCAGCTGCGGGTCAAGGCAGACATTAAAGTCTCCCCCCCACCACCAGTCGCCCCTCACTAAAAGTGGAAAGGGTATCCAACACCTTAATTTGACGAGAAAAAAATCCATACCTGGAATTCCTCTATAAGGTGAATTAACCAAAGAAAATGCAAAGAAATGTCACACCTGTGTAATTTACCTGTTAATTAACATTATTTTTTTTTTTTTTCAAAGATTTTATTAACTGTAAGGAAACATTACAGATATACAGATACATCAATGGTGGGTAAGTATAATACCATTACAGTAGTATATAACCAGGACTTAAAGAATAAACCAACAGCAAACTATTATTCTAAACCAGGATTAAATTGACACTGTTGATGACATAGTGTAATAGTCGTCTCTATTTGTTCCCGAGTCAGTAATTTGCCTTCATGAATGACATGATGTATACGTATGCCTATGTCCGGTTGTGTGTTGGATAATGGATGGCGTTCCATCCCAGGGGCAAATTGTGGATTGAACAAGATTGGTGTGAGGAGGCCTGGAGTGTTGGTAAACTTGAATATGCGGTTGGACTGCGCAAAGCATTCCAACGTGGGGCCTATCATTGGGTGATCCAAAAAGGTTTTTGGTATAAAGGTGTGTTGGATCCACGGGGTCCCAGTAATGGGGTGATGGGAGAAAGAGTTTTCTAATGCCACCCAATCTTTTGTCTGTTGATTCGTATGCCAGTCGACAATCCGCTGTAAGTGACATGTCCAATAGTAATGTTGTATATCAGGAAGGCCTATTCCCCCTTTGTCTTTGGGTTTTATTAATTGGCTGTATCTAATTCTGGGGTGTTTATGGTTCCAAATGAAAGTTCTAATAATTTTGGAAATCGATCGCAGGAAAGTGGTTGGAAGTTTGATGGGGATCGTTTGAAGAAGGTAGAGTATGCGTTGCAGAATATTCATCTTGATTATGGCCGTCCTTCCGAACCAAGAAAAATTTGATTTGTTCCATTTCTTTAGGTCATCTGTGATGGTTCTGAGCAAAGGAAGGAAATTTTTGAGAAAGAGGTCTGGTAAGTTAGCAGGAAGTTGAATTCTCCAGTATGTCAGTGCCTCTGATTTCCAGATAAATGGAAAGTTTTGCTTGCATTGTGACATCTGTTGTTTTGTTAGGGTTTTGTTGAGAGCGTGTGATTTAGAGAAGTTGATTTTAAAGTGGGTTAAGTATTGGAATAGTTTGAAGTCTTTTAGGAGATTAGGGATAGTAACCAGGGGGTTAGATAAAAATAGGAGGATATCATCCGCAAATGCGGCTAACTTGTAATTTTTTTCCGCTATAGTAAGCCCATGGATGTCTGGGTTATCTCATATTCTACGTAGGAAGGGCTCAAGTGTGAGAACAAACAGGATGGGGGAAAGAGGGCAACCCTGACGTGTGCCGTTTTTGATTTGGAAGGCCTTTGACAGGAGTCCATTTACTCATACCTTCGCTCTTGGATTCAAGTATAGGGATGATACAAAGTTTACCAAGCGGTCACCAAAGCCGAGCTTCCATACTACCGCTATGAGATAATCCCAGGCTAGCCTGTCAAAGGCCTTTTCAGCGTCTAATGATAGGAAAAAGCCAGGAGCTTTAGTGGTGGAGAGCCAGTGGTGGATATTTATGGCTTTGAGGGTGTTGTCCCTGGCCTCCCTTCCTGGAACAAACCCCACCTGATCTATCGATATAAGATTTGGGATTAGAGGAAGTATGCGATTGGCTATTATTTTTGCAAAAATTTTTAGGTCGGAGTTCAATAGGGAGATGGGACGGTAGTTCGAGGCTAACTCGCTGTCTTTGCCAGGTTTGGGAATTACACATATATGTGCTTCGCACAAGGTGTTGGATGTTGTATTGGGTTGGGATAGCAGGTTAAAGGCTCTTAAAAAGGGGGCCGTTAATAAATTTGAGAAAGTTTTATAATATGTCATGCAAAACCCATCTGGGCCAGGACTTCTACCTGCTTTCATTTGTTTTATAGCTGAGAGAAATTCTTCTCCTGTTATGGGGCCATCTATTAATTTTGCTTGTTCCGAGGAAATAGGACTAGGACTGTTCTGTGTGAGGAATTCTGTGATGATATCTTCACGTGCTCTATTGTCCGAGTGTGGTTTTTGTTCAGGGGGAAGGTTGTATAAATCTGAATAGTACTGGGCAAAGTGGTTTGCGATGTCGTCACTTTTGGATAGAATTACGGTAGGGGACGATCTGATTTTATGTATCGTGATGTTTGCTTTTTTGGCTTGCAAGGTTCTGGCTAGAAGTTTACCATTTTTATTACTTTGCTCATAAAAGAGTTTTTGGGACAAGATAAAGTTTTTCCTGGTCTTTTTCCCTAGTTCTTCTTTGTGGAGGTTACGAGTTTGTTCCAGTTCCTGTAGGGTGGAGCGGGCCTTAGTCAGTTTGTGTGTCTGTTCCAGTTTCTGTATTTTGTTTAGTAAGGCATTAGTTGTTTCCTGTTGGGAACGTTTACGCATGGCTGCTAGTTTGATTAGTGCTCCCCTGACCACGCATTTGTGGGCTTCCCATTGGGTCATGTGTGATGTGTCGGGAGTATCGTTCATTACAAAGAAATCCTTGATGTATGTCGCAATGTCGGCTATATGTTAAGGGTTTGTGAGTAGTGATGCGTCTAATCTCCAGATATTGGTGCGTTGTGTTTGTTCCGGAAATGTTGCTGTGATGGGGTTATGATCGGATAAAAACGTAGGTTCGATGGTTGCTTCAGACAAGAGTTGCAGATCTTTTTGTGTGACAAACAGATAATCTATTCTGGAGTGACGGTCATGTGGTCTGGAGTAAAAAGTAAAGTCTCTGTCACTGGGATGTAAGGTGCGCCAGGAGTCGTGTAGGAGTAAATCTTGTAGTTGGGCTTTGATCTGTTTAAGAGCTTTGAATGTAAGGGAGGATGTTCCAGAGGACGTGTCTTCGAGTGGGTTAAGAGCGACGTTAAAATCTTCTCAGAGTAAGAGGATGCCTGACTGGAAGGGGGCTAGGGTTAGAGCTATCTCACGAAAAAAGCTCACTTGACCCGAGTTAGGACTGTATATGTTGGCTATCGTAATGGGTCTGTTCCATATTGTGCCTTTGATAAATACATATCGTCCGGAACCATCTATTTGTGAGTCCGTCACTACTAAAGGTATATGTTTGGATACTAGGATTGATACTCCTTTTGTTTTAGTTGATGGATTGGTAGCGTGGAAGGTGTTCGGAAAATTTCCGTTTGAAAGCTTAGGCATTTGGTCAGTTCTGAAGTGCGTTTCCTGGAGTAGGACTATATCAGCTTTAATTTTTTTCATATATAGTAGGAGTTGTGCTCTTTTCTCGGGAACATTAAGCCCTTTCGCGTTTAGGGAGACTATCTTGAGTTTATTTTTCGTGAGCGGTTGGTTCGTTATGGGCATTGTTATGTTCGTTGTGTGTCACTGTTTGTGTGTTATAGGTGGTGTATGATTTGTCTCTTCTGACTGACAAAGAGATTGGAAGTAGTGAAACAGGAAGGGGGGAGGGGGAGTATGGGGTAGATCAGGGGATTGCAGAGAGTTCTGCTGAGAGGAATATACGTATGTACGTATAGGTGTAGGTTGTTCCGACGGCAGGGATAGGCCCGCTAACCTGCCTTATTTAGGTAGTAGTGTGTCAGAAAAGGTCAGCACAGGTCTGGTAGCTGTGCTGTTGCAGGGTATGGTCAGATTGGTGAGGATAGTTGTATCAAATATAAGATAGGTATGAGTACTTAACCTCGTGACTACTCATACGGTCATCATGCTAGATAGGATATGGGTAGGAGAATTATTAGTGGTATAAAGATGTCACCTACAGGGGTGTTTAGTTGCCAAGTCTGTCTCAGAATGAGTTGGTTGAGTACATTTTGGGTATCTTTTTTTTTTTTTGCGCCAGTGGCTTTGTTAGTTTTTACTAAAGTAATCGGCTTTATGTAAGACCTAGGTAGGATATAGGCGCCCATGGGTTGTACTATTAGGAAGGAGTAGTACAGGGGGATTTACATGAGTCTGTGTCTAGAAATCCCTTAGTCCTATTAATGAGTCTAGAAAAGTGCGTAGAATAGTTGGGTTTATGAACACGTGTGTTACAGACAGAAAACTATAATTCAGTCTCAGTTATCATTCAACAACTTGGTAAAGGGAAACCTCAATATGACAGGTATATCCTATCCCTTTTATTGTCAACCAGGAGGATATGATTTCTTAATATGCATAGGGGCCAATTAGAGATGTATGGACCTTGTGAATAATCACATGGGGGTCTGGGGTTTTGTCATAAAATTTGTTAGGGGGGAGGATAGGATATTTGTCATGTGATATGGTAAGGTAAACACGATAATAAACGGAATCTACATATATATATATATATATATATATATATATATATATATTTTGAAGGCATGTATATACAGGGTGGTCGGGCTTGTCTGTCAGAGCGCAATGCCTTTTACCTTTCTTACTGTTTCCCCTTTGTGGAGCTAGTGTGTTTGAACTTCGTTGGAAGATTCCCATGACAGAGGAAGGATTATTGCTCCGATTGAAGACCATCGTACACATAAATGGTGTGTTTGGAATTCCATCTTTAATGACAGAACCTGGGAAGCTAACCAATGATTGCGTTTTTGCGCTTCCGTGTATACATTAGGTGGTAGAGCCGTTCGCTTTTTTTTTTTTTTCCCCTCTCCTTCCCTCTTTTTTTCTTTAACTTTCAGTATGTTTTTATTGTCAATTACGTTATACATTTTATGCATTGACACATTTAAATGTACAGGAGGGAACGCCTCCTCGAACATGAGACATAAAGGTTACAATTCAAGAAAGAAAACAATATAAAACATACGGTATCTCATCTTTAGAGGTTATTGGTGGGATAAATCTGAAACATATCCATAACTATGATCTAATTATACATACTCCATGTATTGTCTCTAAGTCCTCACGTGAACTTTCCCCTACCCCGGCACCCCTGAAGGGATCTAGCTGTGCCAGGTGGGGAAAAACCCTGTACTTCTCCTTTGCCCATTAGATTGGAGCCCTCAGGAGTGTTGAGGGACTATGAATCCCCATGGGCTAGGTAGTGTACCGTATGGTAGCTGCATATTGAATTGCCACCAGTTATCTAACCGATGTGAGATAGAAGACAGGGAGAATAGTTGAAAGAGAGAGAGAGAAGAGTGAGGAGGAAGGGGGGGTTGGAGGGGTCTTTCCAGGTGGGTGAGGGGGGAAGCAGGCGTACATCTGTGTTTTTTCCCAGTTGAATGCAGGAGGAATTCATCTGTGCGAGGGTTAGGGGTTGTTGCGTACCTGAACCCCTGGTATAAGGGAGGTTCCCATGTATTGAGCCCAGGGTTCCCATATTGTTTGGAATTTCGTAGAGGTGTTTGTCAGGATGCTAGAAAGTTTTTCTTGAGCCATAATCCATGATACCTTCCTTTTTACTGCATTGAACGAGGGCCTTGGCTGTTTCCATGCTTTGACAATTGAGATTTTGGTGCCCAATAATATAAAGTTGATCAGTGTTTGATTAGCTTTAGAAATTCCAGCTAGGTTAGCGTTGAGAATAGCCACCTCTGGGGATCTAGGGATCTGGCAAGTCGTCACCTTGTAAATCATAGAGAAAACTTTTCTCCAAAACGTGCGTATTTTGGGGCATTCCCACCAAATGTGGGCCATAGTGCCCAGGTGCTGACATCCTCTGAAACATAATGGGTTCGCTGAGGGATAGATTGCTGCCAACCTGGTAGGGGTTAGGTACCATCTGGTAATTAATTTGATGCTTGCCTCCCTCAAGGAGATTTTCTGGATTCCCTTGAAGGATTTAGTAAGAGCTGCTTGCCAGATCTCTATGTCCCTGCAGCATTGGAAGTCAGACTCCCAAGCCTTCATATATGTGGTTTTGTCTGTAGGGCAAGTGAGGGCCGAATATATCACTGATATGCCTCCCTTCTGCTCCATGGCTTGTCCGCACCATTGTTCGTATACTGTGAATTTAGATGGGAGCGGTTTCTCCTTCCAAATAGAGTGGAGAAAGTGGGTGATTTGGTAAAAGCGGAATCGTTCCGATTCCGGAAGGTCCAGGTGTTTGATACAGAATTTGAGGGTGATTGGTCCATTGGGAGTGAAGAAGTGCCCTATCCGGTATAGCCCTTTGTCCAACCACCATTTGAATGCTGAGATGTCAAGTCCAGGTGGAAAGTCAGGGTTGTGGAATAAATGGGCTAGGGGTCGACCTGTGGAGACCAGGGCTGTGGAGTGCCGGAGGGAGTTCCAAAGGGCGCAGGAGTGGGATAAAGTGGGTGATAGGATGGGCGGTCTGGATTTAGGTGGGCACCAAAGAACGTAGTCTAGCGTATGTTTGGGGATGGCTTGTCTTTCAATATTCACCCAGTCTGGTTTCTCGTAGCGAGAGTAAATTGAGGATAGTTGGGCTACTCTGGCAGCCAAGTAGTATTTACGTAGGTTTGGAAGACCCAGCCCTCCCTTGCATCCGTGGAGGAAGAGGGTACTCTGAGGGATACGATATCCTTTCTTACCCCAAATATATTGGAGAATTTTACTCTGCAAAGCTCTCAGGTGGTCTTTTCTGATTGGGATAGGGAGGGAGCGAAAGAAGTAGAGGAGCCTGGGGAGTAGGGTCATCTTAGCGGAGTTGATCCGACCCAGCCAGGATAGCTCGTGTTTTGACCATGTAATAAGGTCTGCCTCTAGTTTCTTGAAGAGTGAAGGAAAATTTTGCGCATAAAGAGTTTCCGTCTTGGCCGTCAGTGTGATTCCCAGGTAGTTAATGGATGTGTCGCCCCAATTGAAGTGAAAGGATTGTTTTAGAGAGTCAACTGTTTGTGGTGGTAATGAGACATTGAGAGCTTGAGATTTGTTGAAATTGACTTCAAGTCCAGAGATTTTAGAAAAGTTCTTTAACACTAGGCAGAGATTAGGTAGTGAAGTGAGGGGGGATGTCAGGAAAAGGAGGATGTCGTCGGCGAAAAGCCCGCATTTGTGCATCTGGTCTCCACAGGTCACCCCTTTTATGTCCGGGTTTTGTCGAATTGCGATTGCTAAGGTTTCTATGGCTATTGCGAAGATTAGGGGGGATAGAGGGCACCCTTGTCTAGTGCCCCGTGAAATGTCTATTGGTTTGGAGTAATGACCTTGGATGCGTATTTGGGCCTTTGGTTGTGAGTAGAGAGCATGTAGAAGTCCCAGAAAATGGCTACCGAATCCCCATCTCTCCAGTATATTGAAGAGGTAGTGCCAGGAGACCGTGTCAAAGGCCTTCTGCAGGTCTAAGGATAGAAGGAATCCCGATTGGTTGGGCCCCCCTGTCCAGTTAGTTTGGAGAATCGAGGTGATATCTATTGCCCTCCTTATTTGGTCAGGACCCTGTCTCCCGGGCATAAATCCTACCTGGTCCTTATGTAGATATTGTGTAATAAAAGATGACAACCTGTTAGCCATTATTTTGGTGAGTATTTTTAGGTCATTGTTTATGAGTGAGATTGGTCTGTAGTTGCTAACGTCTTCGTGGTTTTTGCCAGGTTTGAGTATGACCGTGATTAACGCGGTGTTGAGGTGGATGTCTAGGGGGTTTCCATTGGTTTTGGAGTTGAAGAAGGAGGTCAGGTGAGGCGCCAGAATGGCTGCAAAAGACTTGTAGTATGCCACAGAAAGGCCATCTGGACCTGGAGCTGATCCCCCTCTAAGGTCTTTTATGACCCCCAAAACTTCCTCCTCAGAGATGGGTAATTCCATCTTTTGTTTGTGGACCTCTTTCAGGGAGGGTAGGGGGCTACCTTCCAGAAACTGAGGGATTAAGTTCGCATTTGGTGAATTGGTTTGGCTATATAATGTAGAGTAAAAACCCCAAAATGCTTCTAGAATCTTTGAAGGATTGGACGTGGGGGGTTGGCCATTTAATCTGAGTTTGGGGAAGGCTTGGGTCCTGATGGGGGGAGACAGTTTTTTAGCCAGGAGGGGACCTATTTTGTCTGCCTGAGTATAAAATTTTTGTCCATTCCATCGAATGGCCTTTTCGGCCTTGGATGTGAGTGCTAGATTGAGATCAATTCTCACTTTATCGAGAAGGGAGACAGGGATCTTGAAGGGGTCCATTTTGTGGGAAGCTTTCAGAGTTGTGTATTCTTTTTCCAACTTAATTAGGTCTGCTTTTTGTTCTCGTTTGATTTGAGTGGCAATTTGTATGAGTGTACCTCTTATAAACGCTTTATGTGCAGCCCATAACGTTTCTGGAAAAATGTCTTCTGATTTATTGATTGTAAAGTATTCTTTTAGGGCTTTTTCAAGTTCAATGACCCTGATGGGGTCAGATAATAGTGACTCATTCAGTCTCCAGTGTCCCAGGGGGCCCGTTTTGAGTGAAATGGTTACTATGGAGTGGTCCGAGAGGGCCGACTCCCTGATTTGTGCTTTGTGGATCAAAGGGAGCAGGGAGGATGGGGTTAAAATGTGGTCAATCCTCGCATAGGTGTTATGAGGGGAAGAGTAATGGGTATAGTCCCTTTTTGTTGGGGTTAAGTTCCCTCCAAGTGTCAGTAAGGCCGTGGGCATGGATTGTTTTGGCGATCCTGAGGCTCTCTTTGGTGGGTCGTGTTAGTTGAGTCGGAAGGGGTTTAGACTTGTCCAATCCCTGGTCGAACGCTGCATTCGAGTCTCCGCCAAAGATGACCGTTCCCTCTAATTTCTGAGCGAGGCTGCGCAGTAGGGAATCAAAAAATTTTGCTTGTCCTCTATTTGGGGCATAGTAGGAGACCAGGGAATACAGGTGGTCCCCCACTGTGCCCTTGACCAGGAGGAACCTGCCCTCCGGATCAGCGAATTCAGTGATCTTTACAAATTTAAGGTGTTTGGAAATGATGATTGCAACTCCCTTAGTTTTGTTGTCTGCGCTCGCTAAGAAAAACTGTGGGAAGTGAGGGTGGAGGTACCTAGGGCTATACCGGGAGGGGAAGTGCGTTTCTTGCAGCATAATAATGTCTAGCTTGAGATGCTTGTAATAATCTAGGACTTTTCTCCTCTTAATCTGGGAATTGATTCCCTGGACATTGTGAGAGGCTATGTGGAGTTCAGCTGTAGGGTCGTTAGCCATGGAGCAGTTGGAGTGAAGTGCAATGGCCCTCACTTACCCTTTGGTGCGTGGGAACCTGGACTTTAGGATGATGATCGTAAAGTCTTCTTGGCGGGAAGATATCAGGAACTCCTGTGGGTGTGTGTGTGGTACCTGAAACACAAGATGTGGTTAGGCACAATGTAATGAATGGGGATGAGGGGTGGGGGTGCAGGACAGAAAAGAGACGGTCTCCTATAAAAGAAAGAAAAGACATAGGGAAGGAGAAACCCCTTATGTCTTCTAGAAAAAAATTTGAGTATGTCTGGCCCATCTGGGCTCAAACAGCCTAGCCCCCAGAGACCTGTGGGTGTCTAGGGGTTAGGTGGGTGCGTGAGACCTGTGGGTTCTGAGGTAGATCCCTCGGGGGACAGAGGGCCTTCACAGAGGGGGCGATCCTGCAGGGATCCTGTAGAGGCTGGAGAGGGGGTCAGCAGAGGTGGGTAACCCGGTTGTCTCCCTGGGGTGAAGTGAGGGGGAGTGAGGGGTTGCTCTGACCTGTAGTCCGCCAGGCCTGTGGAGCAGAGAATCTGAGGCAGAGGCTGTGCCTGTGTAGCGGCGGCCATCTTGGGCGTCTCAGCCATTTTTGTTCGCTCCTGTTGTGGCCACAGGTTCCATTTCACCGGGGCCCAGGGCATATGGGGGTGAACTTGTTTTTGCCTCTAGTGGCGTCGTTTGAGTATGTCGGAGTGTGTTTAGAGTATCTGCTCCTTTTTGGTGGTTGACTTATGAAGAGTCATGACAATTGCAGAGAGGGGATATGGGATCTGCCTATATGATTGTGGGCAGAATGTTTATGTGGGGTCCCATATTCTCAAGTAAAGTATATGTTCGTATCCATGTGCAATGGTGTTCGAACGTACTTTCATAACGGAAATCACAAAACTTTCTTCCAGGTCGTGTCTAAGACAACATGAGTCAGTTTGACACTGGTTCAGCCTAAAATATAGGTGGACTTACCCCTCCGAGAGTTCATTCGGGTATATTACGTCCATATACCGCTCTTAGGGTTAAGGAAGAGATCAGTAGATCAGCGTGGCATGTTTAATCTTTTCTTGCCTTTCTGTGAGCCGGTGAAGCTGGGACACTGCCTTCTCTTGGGGAGCGGCGGTTGGCTGGCGGAGGCGAGACACGTGTAGAAAGTCGACATCTTCTGGTCGTAGATGGGTTTTCCCGATGGTGGACCTCCATCGGTTCCTCCTGCTGTGGAGTGGCGATTCGCGGTTCTCTATGCCAGTCCGGGATCGAGATTGGTGGAATGCCCAGAGTCTCGCAGAATAGAAATGCATCCTCTGGGTTTCTTAGGAGAGAGGTCCTTCCTCCAGAGCCAGCTTGTAGGCAGAAAGGGAATTTCCACCTATACGGGATATTCCTATCCCTCAGGGTGTCTAATATCGGGCGTAAAGCTCTGCGTTTGTTCAGAGTAATTTGAGACAAGTCATGGTACAGTTTAATTTCTGTGCCTCGGAATAAAATGTGATTCCTGAGTCTAGCTTGTCTCATGATTTCTTCTTTTAACCTGAAGTTTGTGAGACAGCCTATGACATCTCTTGGGGGGTCTGTGTCTCTGCCCCTGGGACGAAGTGCGCGGTGTAGGCGCTCCATATCCAGGTGTTTCAGGTGGGCATCCCAGGAGGTCATTAAAGACATTTGTCACTGCTTGAAGAAGGTGATCTGGTTCGATTAATTCCAGGAGTCCTCTAATTCTAATGTTATGACGGCGACCCCTGTTATCCAAATCTTCGACGTGTCTCTGCAGGTCCTGTAGCTGTGTGGTATGTGTACTCAGGGAGCGTTGTGTGGCAGTAATGGCAGACTCATGGCGGTCAGTAATGTCTTCTACTTATAAGCGACCTGCCACCGCTTGCATGTCTAGTTTGAGTTCTGATATAGCTGCAGACAGAGTGTTCTTAATGTCTGCTGCTACTGATCTGAGGTCTTCTAGGCTGAGGCTGCTTGCGGCTGGGGATTGTGAGTCTCTGGTGCGTGTTCCCGGTCGCCTCGTGGGGCTGCAGCTTACCTCCCTGGAGGCCTTTGATGGCGGCGTCGGCTCTCGTGCTCGAGATCTGAATATCTCAGGAATGTTGCCTGAGAGCTGCGTATCTTGATCCCGGGGCGATCGGGATCGGGAGGCTGACGAATCCCTGTCAGTTTTGCCCATGGTGATGCCGGGTTTTCTCCTTCTTTGCTTAAAAGATGACCGAGGAGTAGCGGAGTATGAGATCTAAGCAGCCATCTTCAGCCACATCCAGGCCACGCCTCCCCATTATTTTATTTAACCTACCTTGTACCTGTGAATATATAACTGATGACTGACAATAATTTCCAACAGTCTCCTAGTTTACCCATACATTAAATCTGAACTCTAGGCAGATACAAAAGACACACATGAATGTAGCTATGTATTTATCAATACATCATTAAAGTTATACTAAACAGAAAAGTTTTAATTGGCATTATTCAGACAGCTAATACATATTAGACATGTGCATTAGTTTTCGTCCAAATGCATTTTCCTCCAAATTTCTTGTATCTGCGTTACTGTTTTAATAAACGATAACGAACGTGCAGAATCCGAAAACCAAAAGATCCGACATAAACAAATGCTTTATTTTCATTTTCATTGCGGTTCGATATAGATAGGAGATTCGACATGATGCTGACAATAGCAATCTGTGTCCATCAAACCTGTGGTCGAATGTGCCTAACCTTAGCTCTATTAGTCCAAGATTATTATACATAGAGAGAAAAGATTCGACATTATAGAGACTATAGCAAAAAAGATTGAATGTGCCTAACCTAACTCTATTAGTCCAAGATTATTCAACATAGAGAGAAAAGATTCAACATGAAGATTCGACGAAGCAGTCGCCGCAAATGGACATTTATGGTCAAATGCTCCGCCCATAGGCTATAGAAGAATTCTAATGTTGGTTGACTAGTATTAATAATTAATATATATAATTATTACTAGTGCCATACAACATTAGAATTCTACTATAGCTTGTAGGCGGAACATTCGACCGGAAATGTACGATTGTGGAGTCATACAGTTTAGCTGCTTAGAACATTCGACAGACACCATAAGCCTTCAATGACAGATTCGACCTTAATTATTTTGGATTTTCGACGAATGCATTTTTTAACGAAAGGAAATAAATAAAAACAAATTTCAGGAGTAAAAAAATATTTCAGTGTGCACATGTCTAATACTTATAGATCATGTCACTGTCATTTATTTTGTTTAATCCTCTCAGTACCTTATTTCAACAATGCCGTTTAGTGGCCATGTGATCTTTCCCTGTTTTTGCTGTCTGCAGGGAAAGATCTTTGAGAGGAGCTTCCATTACTCTGCTGATGATTGCGCTATATGTTAGCAGAGTATGTCTGCAATATGAGTCTGTGTCTGTACAGCATTAATTGGTGCTGTGCCGGACACATAACTTACACATAACTTAAAAAAAAAAAATTGTAACAGAGCTTCAAATTAACTAATAAATAGCAAAAAACTGTATGCAGCTTGCTATATAGCTATACAATTTACTTAAAGGGGTTGTAAACCCTATGCATTAAGGTGAAAAAACTTCTGTCACTGAGCAGCCCCCCAGCCCCCCGTTTTACTCACCCAAGCCCATTCATTCCCATGAGGGAGACGCGCACACCCTCTCGGCTCTTGATTGGATAGATCGATAGCAGCGCAGCCATTGGCTCCCGCTGCTATCAATCAAATCCAATGACGTGGGAGCTGGGGGGCGGGGCCGAGTCCAGATTTCTGTGTCTATGAATGCAAAAGCTGGACTCGGGAGCGTGCCCACACGGGTATCCCCAAGAAGAGTGCTTCTCCTAGGTGGTTTCCCGATGCGGGAAGGAGCTACTAGCGCCACTGGGGGACCCCAAAAGAGGAGGATCGGGGCCACTCTGTGCAAAACCAGATGCACAGTGGAGGTTAGTATGACATGTTTGTTATTTAAAAAAAAAAAAAAAAAACACGGGGGTTTAGTAACCCTTTAACTGCAGCAGAAAAAAATCTGGTCTACAGCCCTGATGTGCAACAGAGCTGCAGAAATCTTCAGACTGGATGAACAAAATAAAAAATAATTTGACAAGTAAATTGACCCCCATAAATGCATTCCATCTGTGAAACTCCAGCTTTTTGTCTGAAGTTCAGCTTTAAGGATCCTGAATATTTTTGTGAGGTCATACTTGTGGAAGATAGTTTTTTGTATAACTTCAATGTTCACTATGTAAAAGTCCACAGGGATGGCCAGATCTGACTCCAGTTGGGTCAAGTAGACAACATTATAAGTGACTGCAAAAGTACTTCAATCACACAAATGCTAATGTAGCCCTTGCATCTGACATTGCACTGTAATGTGTCAGCTTTTTCCATATACGACTGGTGAACAGTGATTTAGAAAAAGTAATAAAGGGTACAAATTCAAATTATTATTATTATTCATAAATTAGTTAAACCAAAACGATTAAAACCAGAAGGTGACACATTGCAGCTTACTAGTTCTTGCCTTCTTGGTGTGGTGGCTGCATTTGTTTTCTTTTTTCAAGCTTTCTTTGCTTTATTTTAACCTCAAATTCCTGCAAATAACACACTTGTTCCTGGTGGCTAGGTCAGCCTTCCACTGTGCTCCTGTGCAACCTGGATTGTAGACGGGATTACAGCGATTCTGCCCACGATTCTAGAATCATAGCAAAACGTGGAACACGTTTTCAATGCAATTATTTCTTAATGTCACCCCAAATGCACGGTGATTGTGCCGCAATTGTCGAGCGTCAAAAATCGTGACCGCAAATTCTCCTGGCTCAGTGGCAGGCTCTTCAGCTCATTAAGGCAGACCTTGAGGACAGTTTATCCTCCATGTATGAGAAGCTAGTGTGGAAATTTAAATCGGAGCTGTATAAAGCAACTAACACACTATCCTTAGAGATCACTGCACTGGGTGGCCGCACAGATCTTTTGGAGACAAAACATGATGAACTGGCTCTGGCTCATGCTGACCTCCATAAGGGCTTTGAGTCCCTGGCAGAAAATTTCCAAATGGTGCAGTCGCAGGTCGAGGATCTCGACAATCGTAAATCGCAGGAATAATTTAAGACTGTGTGGCATCCCAGAAGCAATTGCAGACCTCCCTGTGGCTGCCAATAAATTGTTTCACACACTCCTTCCCTCAGTGCCATCTACTGCATTTGTGTGTGACAGGATAAATAGAGCCCTGCACCCTAAACCTCCTGCTGAGAAACCACCCTGTGATGTAATCTTATGCTTAAAGGATTACGTGATTAAGGAGGACATTTTACGCTCCGCTAGAAATGCTCCCACAATAGAGCCAGACGGTGTAAAGATTCAAATATTCCCAGATATTTTGCAGGCCACATTGGACCGTAGGCGCAGGATGAAAAAGGTCACATCAGTGCTCCTATCAGCACACATCTGCTGCAGATGGGGCTTCCCTTTCAAGCTCACTGTACCTCACAACGGTTCTACATATACAGCCTATAATGCTGTGGAAGGGAAGGAAATATTGATTAAATTGGGCCTTTTGGAAACAGACGCCCCGAACCGCCAGCCTCCCACACCGTGATCAAGTCCAATATGGAACACGCCCTCCTCACGCCGAATCCAAGGAAGATGGCGCCAACCTTTCTGTGACCAACCTGCCTAATCTACCCTGTTCTTCAGTTTTTTGGAAATGCAAGAACTAGTGCGCAAAACCACAATCACATCAATACCATAAGCAAACAATAGTACCAGATGAAAAGCTGCCAACATAAAAAGGTGTACTCACACACCCTGGTGGATAGGTAATTAAAGTAAGATGGATATGTGGCGCTAATCTATCTTAATGTACCAATCACAATGACGGATATGACCCACCGAAGCTGCACCAATCTGTATAGATACACTCTTCCTATTCACGGTGCAATTAAGCATCTAAATATTAATACCCTAGTGCAACATCCGGTCAACAATCATAAATAGCTACCACAAAATACAATATACCTTCCTATTTCCAAGTGCAAAGTGCTTGAGTGCTAAAAGTACCACATAAATACCCATGCGTTTCAATACTGACTAATGATCCTCATATTCAAACTTTATAGCATATTAATCAGTCATCCCTTTGAGAAAGTCACGTGGTGTGACGCAACGCGTCAGGGTAGGAGGAGCCAGGTGCCGACGCTTCCTGGGACGGCCGAACCCGGAAGCCTCACTGTTTTCTGCTGGTATCTTTACTTGAATGTAAGTTGCTACTTTTGTTATATTAAATTCTAATTTTAATACTACACTATGGGAGTATCTTCTTCTTCCTTCTTCCACTAGGGTATTAATATTTAGATGCTTAATTGCACCGTGAATAGGAAGAGTGTATCTATACAGATTGGTGCAGCTTCGGTGGGTCATATCCGTCATTGTGATTGGTACATTAAGATAGATTAGCGCCACATATCCATCTTACTTCAGTTTTTTGGATGCCTACAATGAGTCTGAATTGCACCGTGATGGGTATGCATTCAAATTGACTCTAGAGCTTGGCCCTACAGAAGGGTTCCTCTGTCCTTCTTTTATGACTATTTCATTTGATCACAGTACTGTATGCTTAGGATCATGCTTTGAGCCCCAAAGGAACCCTTCCTTCCCATATGCCATCACTTGCATTGGGTAGAACAATCCTCAGACGGCTAGTCTGCACCAAAATACTTTGTACATTAACCAAATGCCTTTGGGCGATGAGTCTTTCCGCGTCCGCAGTCATCCACCCAGCCGACTCCCGGGCCAAACCCACTGTGTGACTCAGGGCGACGTGTTCTCTGTGATCTCCCTGTTCCTCGGCAATCTTTGGGCCCCACGGTTGGTATTGGACTCTATAGTCCAAAGAGAGTTTTTTGATGGTCAGTAGGAATGTTTTCCTCTGACCCCCACACTCATTTTTTGTTTTTGTTTTTGAGCTGTATTGCATTTTTTTAATTTGTATAAGTTTATGTTGTTCACATGTTTTGAAAGATTATCCCTCATAGTTCGGTTCCATGTCGAACTCCAGACAAAAGTCTTCTCTAACCTGAGACATATATGGTATTACAAATGTCATGACTCTGGCAATTCCATGGCGATATTTTACTTCTAGCACCCATAGCAATCACCATGCTACACACCATTTGAGTCCCCGTGGCTCTTAAAATAATATCGCACAATGTGCAAGGCTTTAACCTTCCACAAAAATGGAAGAAAGCATTTTGTCAATATAAAAGCCTGGGGGCAGATATCCTCTTATTGCAAGAGACCCATTTTGCTAATTCTTCTCACCCACATTTCTTTGACAAATCTTTGACAATCTTACTGTACAACCCACAGCACCAAATCACGTGGAGTAGCCATTTTTATTAAAAATTCAGTATTATTTTATGTAGAGCATACATATAAAGATCCTAACAGTAGGTTCATAATTCTGCAAGGAAAGATCCAAGGTAGAGCCACGACCATTGCCTCTATCTACGCCCCCAACGAGGCGCAAGCTACATTTTTTCAACAATTTTTTACCATCCTAGACCGTTATCTTTCCCCGCATTTAATAGTGGGAGGAGACTTTAATCTCGCAGCACACCCGAGCTTAGACAGGAGCAGAATCACCCCCTCCTCTAAAGCTTTCCCAAAATCACTCACCAGCAGCCTGAGTTCACTACAGCTTATTGATGCACGGAGAGCACATAACATTGGATGCAGATCCTACACGTTCTATTGGAACCCACATGACAGTTACTGTATGCTCGCTTAGACTATATCTTTTGTACCCCCACAGTCTTAGCAAACTCGTCCAGGGCTGACATCCCAGACACCTCGCCATGTACACTCTGGACGGCTCTTAAAGCTGTCATGTGGGGTCACCTTATCAGCATAGCTTCCAAAAATAATAGGGCCAAATTTATGGAGCTCCGCTCTCTCATGAAAACACTGGACAGGCTATATAACCGATATAACCAATCTCCCTCCCCGGATCTCCTACAAAAAATAACTGACAAAAAACAGGCCTTGGATCTCCTGCTTTCAGAGAAAGCCCTGAGATGGTCTAAAGTCAAATTCATGTTATGCAATAACTCATCATCAACAATGTTTGCACGGAAGCTTAACCAGGCCATGAAACCATCCCATACTTATAAGCTGCGCAACCCAACCGGGGTCTTAGTGTCACACCCGAATGACGTAATGAAAGTAATTGTAGATTACTACAAAAATCTATTTGCAGTGTTACAACCCACTAGTGACCCATCAACCCACTTGTGGTTTTCAAACCTAACATTACCCACTCTATCCATGAAGCAGTTAGAGGCTTTAAATGCTCCTTGCACCGAGACAGAAATTACTGCCATAATTAAATCACTCAAAACTTCTACTGCACCAGGCCCAGATGGTTACTCCACTTCATATTACAAAAAATTCTCACATATCCTATCACCCAAATTAGCAACCCTTTATAACCATATTTTGAGAGGCAACAACTTTCCTGCTGAAATGTTATTGGCTAACATGTCCCTCATCCACAAACCTCACAAAGATCATTCCCTTCCCCAAAACTTCCGTCCTATTTTAGTCATTAACAATGACTTGAAGATCTTTGGCAGACTGCTAGCAGACAGATTGTCCTCAGTCATTACCACCCTGATCTCCCCAGACCAAACTGAGTTTATTCCAGAATGAGAGATAATGGACAATATCCGCCTAGTCACTAACATAATACAAGATGCCAATTCACACTCTAAACAAACACTTCTCCTGAGCCTTGATATAAATAAGGCGTTTGACAGCGTTAGCTGGTCCTACCGTGATCATTTATTACCTAGATTTGGTATTACTGGTGAATTCATACAAGGTTTTCACGCCCTATAGAGAGACCCCCAAACTCATATAAAATTACCAGGTAATAAATTCCAATTTTTTTCACTACAGAAAGGCAGGGTTGCCCTTTATCCCCCTTGCTATTTGCCCTGGCTATTGAGCCCCTTTTCCATGCCATCTCAGAGAATGTGAACATTAAAGGTTATCATAAAGGGCCAGAGAATGTAAACTTAGCCTTTATGCGGACGATGTACTCTTGTTCCTAATGAACCTACTGATAGCATTACCCAATCTAATTTCTCTGCTAGACTCATTTTTTGAGATTTTGGGATTGGGGATTAATTTAGCTAAATGTTTGGCCATGCCAATAAATATACCAAATGATTTTGCAAGCTCCTTACAGGGTCACTTTCCATTCTCTTGGTGCACTCAAACATTTCGCTACCTAGGCATAAAACTCACCCCTACATTTCAGACGCTTTTCCAAGCAAATCATCACCCTATAGTTTCCAATGTCAGATCCCTGTTAAAAATTTTGGATAAATACCATATTTCGTTCCTCGGCAGGGTCACAGCCATTAAGAGGGCAGTTTTAACAAAGTTATTATTTTTTTTAAATCCCTCCCAATTTTATGTCTCTAATGCCCTGTACAAATGTGTGATCGGAGCGTGTTGTCGTAAAATCCGACCATGTGTGGGCTCCATCGGACTTTTTCCATCAGATTTTCCGACACACAAAGTTTGAGAGCAGGCTATAAAATTTTCCGACAACAAAATCCGATTGCGTCAATTCCGACCGTGTGTGGACAATTCCGACGCACAAAGTGCCACGCATGCTCAGAAGAAATTCCGAGACGGAACAGCTCGGTCTGGTAAAATTAGCGTTCGGAATAGATAGAGCACTTTCGTCAGGCTGCAATTGTAAAAATTGTTTAATGCTAGTTTTGCTGCTCATATTCACACAGAGTTCTTACAAACTTCTTTCTTTATTATTTATCGTGATTCCCTCAATATATTTGGATTTGTCACATCTGACAAAATTTTTTTGGGGTTTTTTTTTTTTGTCTTGTATTTTTTTCAAGGATGTTTTTTTTTTTTTGTTGTTTTACCCCAGAATATTTTTGTGTGTGTTTTGTGTGTCAAGTTACAACACCATTATTATCTTGTATTATTTAATCTCAAGGAGATTGTTTGGTGTTGGTGTCTCTTGTTAATTTCACATTGTATTTTTGAAATGTACCTGAATCCTCACAAACAAACTGTCCTTTTTGAAGGCAAACACACATAGGTGAGTATAATTGAAACACAAAATCCTTTATTAAGGGGTCCTAACCAAAGAAAGAGGGAGGCAACGCTGGAGAAACAGCAGAAATTGGTGAAGCCTTTGACCCCCAGGGCACACATCAATTATTTTACCTCAAAATTGGTGGCCTGAGGAGTCCATATCTAAGGAAGTGCAGTCTGGTCCAGAAGTCCCAGAGATCATGAAAGCAGCAGATGACATCTGTGTTCCCAGGCTGTGGTCATACAAGAGCCTGCATCTTTTGCCAGACCAGACTGAACCCAGGGTCATCACTCTCTGGTCTTCCTTCCACGCTGTGGCTCTGGTGGTGGAGTTGTGGCAGGAGGAGGAGGAGGAGGAGGGGGAGGATGGTCCAACTCACTCAGGTGGGTATTGGATGTGATTTCCCCCCTCACCCCCTTAGTTAAGACTTTATAAAGAAAGTCCTCACACAGGAGGCGTTGGCCCTCCTGCATGCCCTTCAGTTTGGTGGCAGCCGTGCAGGCAAAGGCCTTTTCAGGAGTGGGGGTGGCTCTCAGGGACACAGAAGCCTCCTGAATCAGCCTGAGTGCTGAATCCTGCACGTGACTCCCCTTCCTGGGTCTTTTGTTTGGAAGGCGGAGGGGAGGGACCTGTGATTCTGTCAGGCTCCTACTAGGCCCCAGCTTCTCCTGGCTGCCACTAACCCCCGCCTCCTCCTGGCTGCCACTAACCCCCGCCTCCTCCTGGCTGCCACATTCCACAGCCTCCTCCTGTGTGCCACATTCCAGAGCCTCCTCCTGGCTGAGGTCTTCCTGTGTATGAAAAAGGGACATAGTTTTAGTTTTTTATTCATCAATCACACACAATTTTCACCTCATGACTGTTGCAAATTGAATGTTAACAAATATAACAGACTATCATTCTGAGCCCAGCATTTTTCATTCTTGTCCCAATTATTTTTGCCCACTACTGTCTATTGATATGTAAAACACTTTATTAAATTAGCAATTAGTGATCAATAAAAACATCTAGTAAACATCATTTATTTATTGACCAGAAATCTGTAGAACAATGCTATACCTGGCTCCAGCTGGGCTCCTCCACTTCTTTCTGGCTGGAAGTCCCAGGTTGGACATCGGAAGCCTCAGCTGGGGTGGAAGGAAGAGTGGAAGGAACGGTTGAGAGGGATTCCCTGACTTCAGTCTGGTCTGACAGTCTCTCATAGTACCACAGCCTGGGGACATAAATGTCATCTGCTGCATCTCCGGATCTCTGGGAATCCGTGACCTTCTTGCGCTCCCTAAGATAAGTGCTCCTCTGGCCACCAATTTTATCTTTTAAATAGGGGATGCTTGCTGTGTGGACCACCGGCTTCACCAACTCCAGCAGTTTCTCCAGCGCTGTCTGCCTCTTTTGTTTATGATTATAATGCGGGTGTTTGATCTGACACAGACAGGGCAGCTCCCTGTATTTGTCTATGAACAGAGGGAGGAAGTTGTGGTCATTGAAGCCATCCATTTTCTCTGCAAGACACAAGACAAGACAAACCCTAATGTCAGGCTAAACTCTACTAATCTTGTTACAATATAGGTCTCAATTTAGAAGCAGTATAGGCCCAAGTTTAGATCTTACCTTCGTTATCATGATCGGCGCCTCCGATACTCCTTCCTCCGCTCACAGATCGTACGTACTACGCACGCGTGTTACGCTTTATAGAAACTGCGCATGTGTGAACCTCCGCCCGCCCCTGATGTTCTTTCTAGTCTATTCCCTGACCCTTCTCGTTTGGCGCAGTGGGGGAAGAGCACATGGTGGAGACACAGCAAGTGTCTGATAATTACACCAACGAGGAGGAGAAGGAAAGCCCGGAGCCTGAAACATCCCGATCACGGAAGAGACGATTTAAGGCATCAAATATGTCCTTTGGGGAGATGTTGGAGATGGTGGACATCCTGAAGAAGGTCGACTATGACGGGAAGTATGGACCTTACCCCAACCCCAATGTCCAAAAGGCCAAGATCATGGTGAAAGTGGTCAAGAGTCTGCACCGGAATTTCGGGGTACGACAATCGAAAGATCAGCTCAGGAAGCAGTGGTTGGACCTCAAATTAAAGGAGCATGAGCAGTACAGAAGGATCAGGAGAGTGCTGCAAAAAAGTAAGTAGTTGTGCTGTGTTCCTATTCTTTATTTTTATTACGTTCGTGCTGCTCCATGTGCTCTTCTTAACTGTTGTCCAGTTTAAAATGGCAACTTTCATGTTCATGGGCACATTATTCGTTCGTATGAAACATTGTTCGTTCGGCCTAGAACACACCATTGTTTTGGCCATATGCATTTTAAAACATTTTTTATGGCCTACTTGTCTGAAAATAATTATGTTGTGTAGATGGGTTTGTAACTAGAATGAAATGCAAACTAGATTCTGTGTAAGGAGAGTACACTCAGCAGCAGTTTTCATATCTGGACACTGGAGCACTAGTGTGGGACACAAGAACACCCTTTTAATTAGGGGGCCCCACACAAGTGCTCCAGTGTATACTATAGGGGTGTGTCCATCTGTGAAGCTTGGACTAAAACAGGTAAGTATTCAAGCTTGACAAAGGATAATAAAATTTCAACATCTTGGAACTCAGCCAAAATAGACAATTGTACCCCACTTCCAAGCAATGTTTCATATTTATAGTTCTGCCATCAAATATCTGTGTGCTAAGTATACCTATTTGTTTTTACATAGGGGATAAAAGACTCGGAGGACACCCCTCATCCGAGGAGACCAGAGACCCCCCACCTCTGGAAGAAGGGGAAATCCACCCAAGCCAAGCAGAGCAGGAGGAGGAAGACGTGGTGGAAATAGTCACCACAACAGGTGAGTGTCTGCAACCACAGGCTCAGGTAAGAGATGGATGCCGCATATTTATAATACATGGTGTGTTTTTATTTCTATCTTTTTAGGTGATCGTGATGTTGTGGATCCAGGGCATTTCACCTCTGAAAGTGCACAGATCCTGATTGGGGAGATCATGGGGTATAATAGGGACTTGGAAAACATCCAGAAAATCATCAATGATGTTCAAAAACAAAATGAAGAACATCATTTATGTTTTAGGGAGAGTTTAAAACAAATCTAAATCCCTTTGTTATTTTGTGAGCTAAAAATTTATACCATTTTTTGACATATTTGCGAAAAGCCAAATTTTGAAGATGCACACAGTGTCAACATGTGCTATCTGCCATCACAGGAGATCAATGGACGTGTTTTGGGGATGCAACCCCTTCCTCAATAATAAAGTAGCTGTGAGGAAGGGGATGCACCCACACAAAACACGTCCCTTGATCCCCCATGATGGCAGGTAGCACATGTTGACATTCAGCAATTTGTCTGCATCTTCAAAATGTGGCTTTTCCTGGGGTGACTTCACCCCATCTGAATGCAATATCAAACACAGTTTGTAAATACTCATGTCTGATATTGCCTTCAAGTTCTACCAAATGTGAACTTTATAAGTTCAAGATTTGTGTCTTTCTTGTTGGTTTTAAACATGCCTGTTTTATCTTAAATGGACATTGCTACTTTTTCTAATGTGACCCCAAAATTGTTATACAACAAACATGTTGGTTTGTTTTAAAAACCTTTTCTAAATGCACATGTGATTGTGCTGCTATTAAAAAAGATTGTTAATCAAGAATGTGTGGATTATTGTTTCAACGTTCCAAAACTTTTGTTGTGCTCTAATTGGTGTTTTCAGTGACAATGGGGGTTATTTCCTAAGGGAAAATCCACTTTGCACTACAAGTGCAGTTTCAACTGCACTTGTAGTGCAGAGTGTCTTTGCCTTTAGTAAATAACACCCAACAGTGCTTTGTAATGTTACACAATCACGCCATTTTCAGGACTCACCACATTTCTGTCAGGGTCAGCTAAAAGAAACACAAGCAGTAAATGTAACCAAAGATTTTAGTAGTTGTTTTTTTTTTTATTATTTGAAAAAGGTTTCAGACATTGTCTGGCATATTGATAGCCCCCTACCCGCAAAGTATTCAAGATATCTTAGCCGGACATCATGGGCACTCAGGGGGGGCAAGCCAGGACGGCCACTTTCAAGCACCGTCAGGGTTGTTTCATTTAGAATTACGGCCTCAAGCCCAAGTGAGCCAGCATAGTTGGCAGAATGTTGCCGTAAAAAGTTGTGTAGAACACAGTACGCCAGGATGATATGATTCAGTTTGTACTCCGCCATGTGTATGGGTGTAAGAAATAGGTGGAACCGGCTGGCCATGATTCCAAACGTGTTCTCCACCACTCTTCTGGCTCTGGCCAGCCTGTAATTAAAAACCCACTGGTCAGGGGTGAGGGTCCTCATCGGGAATGGCCGCATAAGATGGTTCCCCAGCGCAAACGCTTCATCCGCAACAAAGACGAATGGGAGTCCTTCCACATTGTCTTCTGGAGGTGGCAAGTCCAAGCTGCCATTCTGGAGATGCCTGTAGAACTCCGTCTGGGCGATGACTCCACCATCGGACATCCGGCCATTCTTCCCCACATCCACATACAGGAACTCATAAGTAGCCGACACCACCGCCAACATCACAATACTATTGAACCCCTTATAGCTGAAATAGTATGACCCCCGAGTTGGGTGGTGGGACGATGTGGATGTGTTTCCCATTAATTGCCCCTCCGCAGTTAGGAAAGTCCCACCACTGGGCAAAGTGGGAGGCCACAGTCTGCCAGTCCTGTGGCATGGAAGGAAACTGTGGAGTCAAACAACAACAAAAAATTTGTCATTTTGCACATAAACATGGAAAGCAGATTAGACACAAACATTCTTGGCCAACATCAAGATAACATTTATTTGAGGGAGTTTTTAAAGACCAAAGTATAAGGCACACCTATCAGATTCCCCCCCTCTCATGAGCCATTTCTAACATTTTAGGGGGGGCTCTTGGACAGGTAACCCTCTCTACTTCATTGAGAGATGAATGCCTAAATAATGTGTATTACTTTGGCCAGCCCCTCCTTACTTACACTATTGGCAGCCCACTGGACAGGTAAGAAGTGTCATAATACAAAGATATAAATACACATTGTACACATTTGAGCACATTTGGAAATTCTGCTATTACCTATCAAGATAATAATAGGATACAAAAACTTTAAACAGTACCATTTGAAAGTATACAGGCAGGCCCTTACACTACATGTTTTGGGGAATTCATCCATAAATCTGACCACAAAAGAGATGAGTATAGTGTGTATGGTTTGGCAAAGTCAGCAGATAGATGATTGAGGATATATAGAGAATTGGTATCAGCTGACTTAGCAGTTGGGGGGAGGGAGGGTTCCAAATGATTTGGGGACCCCCAAAAAAAAGCCTCTGGCACTCTGCCAGAATTTAAAGCACAAATCACATTTTAAAACATTTTAGGGGGTGCTTGGGGTAAAGCACTACTATGGAGCTGATAAAATACATTGTTAAAGTGACTACATGAGGTGAATATAGGGCCAGGAGAGAATGCTGGGGAGGTAAGTGAAGGCAAATATGTATGAAGGACAAAAAAAAAATACAGAAAAATCAAGCATGTATGAGGACAAAGGGGACATTCACAGCATATTCCAATCATGGTAATTAGGGAATGAGGAAAGAAATACAATATATTATCAAACATTAAATACAATAAAATGTGATGTTAAAGGATAAAAATCTTACCTTAATACACTCCTTCTGCAGGACCTGGATGATGGCAGAACAGGTCTCTGGGATAATGATCCCCAGAGCCTGGGGGGGGAGATGCCTGTAGAGACCTTGAGGTCCTGCAGGCTTCTCCCCGTTGCCAAGTACCGCAGGGTGGCAACTAGCCTCTGCTCTGGAGTGATGGCTTGCCTCATGCAGGTATCCTGCCTGCTGATATAGGGGGTCAGCAAAGCCAACAAATGGTGAAAAACGGGGTCCGTCATCTGGAGAAAATTCCTGAAATCATCAGGATTATTCTCACGGATCTCACGGAGAAAAGGCATATGACAGAACTGGGCACGCTGGAGCAACCAATTCTTGGTCCATGAACTCCTCCCCACCCTGTTCATGGACTGGACTTGTGTCAAGGTAAGGACCCCAACACCAAGCCCCCGCACAGCACGAACTCTACGAGGAGTAGGTATACGCAATATGGCTAGGAAACGGTCGGCTGCTCAGAATGAAGTAACAGAACACACTGAAGAACAGCAAGACCTGTGAAGAGCGACCTGAAAATCAGTAACGAACGAACAAGAACACAATGATAAATCAATGCAAACTCACTGCACGCACTGAAGAACAGATACAAACCCACAAGCACAAACTGAACAGCAGAAAATGATCTGAAAGCCACGAGTCTGAAAAAGTGTGAATCGTCTCTCACCAAACTTTTACTAACACGAGATTAGCAAAAGGAGCCCAAAGGGTGCCGCGCTTGGTTCGGACCTGCCCTTTTCTAGTCTCGACGTACGTGGTGTATGTGACCACGTTCTTGGCGATCGGAAATTCTGACAACTTTGTGCGACCGTGTGTATGCAAAACAAGTTTGAGCCAACATCCGTCGGAAAAAATCTATGGATTTTATTGTCGGAATGTCCAATCAATGTCCGATCGTGTGTACGGGGCATAAGTCTTATATCGACTCCATCCAAAAAGATGTTAACAAATTCATATGGCACCATAAGAAACCAAGGTTCCACAAAACATTACTATACAGACCTCAACCTTTTGGAGGTCTGGGCCTCCCAGACCTGTGGCGACACTATTTATCGGCCAGATTAGCACAAACAGCACGATGGCACGCTCCACCTGCCAATATACCATGGCTCATCTTCGAAGCTCACGCTATCCTCCCCTTCCTCCTTCCAAGGTTACTATGGTCTGAATCAATCAAACCTAGTCAACTCACTCCTCTAAACACAATTGTGCACCAATCAGTATACCTCTGGTCACTATATGGAAAGAAGTGCCATCTAGCCTCACCCCTACTCTCCCCTACACTTCTATTTAGGAGATCCTGATTTCCCCCCAGCATTTCATGACAGAACTAGGTTCCTCCAATGGTGCACGGCTGGAGTAACTACGTTCCAATCCTTCAAAGAAGGTCGGCACAATATAGATAAATGCAAATTAAGCACTTCTATTACAGCAGAGGCACTCTGGATTCCCGAACACATACCACACAATATGAACATATTTGTGCACACTCTTCCAGGGATAAAGGGGTTATTTCTAAGCTCTACTGCTTACTCAATAAATTTTCCTTGGAGGAGAAAACTAAACCAATGCTCAGCTGGGAGAGAGACACCAGTCTTACCTTTGGGCCGCATAAATGGGAGGAGATGTTAACCAATATGTACAAAAAACACAAGGTCACACTCAACCCGCAAAACAGCTGTCAAACATCACACAAGGTGGTACATGACACCCTTAAAAATCCATTCAATCTACCCTACGGTATCTCCTCTGTGTTTCCGGGGCTGTGGTGAGCTAGGCTCACTAACCCATATTTTTTGGAGTTGCAAATCCCTTAAGCCCATCTGGCAGAAAGCTGCCTCAAAGGCATCCACTATTGCAGGTCATTTAATCACTCTCACTATACAGATGTGCCTATGTTTCACTTCTATTCCAGACATCCCTACGCCCTGTGAAAAACTAATTCACACACTTTTTGTTGCCATACACTGGGTAATAGCACTAAATTGGCATTCTTCAGCCCTTCCCTGGTCGCAAGTGATAACTAGAATGGAAGCAATCAAACTATCGAACGCATTCACCACACATTGTATGATACTATGCATATTCATGATAAAAAATGGAAACACTGAGAAACTGAACCTTATTCCAAATATTGGACTTTGTCTGACACATTGATTGTATGTTTATGATCTTTTGATAAAAACTTTTGTAATAAAAAAAAAGGTGTCTCTGATCTAACAGTAGGCACCCTGTTTGAAAACAAGTCCATGCAGGGCACTGCTCCTATGCTCTACAAACTGTTCACCAGCCCCCTGACTAGATTGTCTTACCAGGTAGCATAGGAGAGGGATCTCGCCGCAAATGGAGTTCACAAATCCCCAAAGGTATCCTTAATGTTGCCCTGATTGAGGCAAGATACTAAGTACATGCTAGATGGTACTTAGTGCCAGATTGCCTGTCCAAAATGTATTCAGGGACTTCACCCTCCTGTTTCAGGGGTTGTGGCCAGGCGGGCAAATCACTGCACATATGGTGGACATGCCCCAAGATTTCCTGCTTTTGGATGAGGGTTCATTCGTTCATATTTTCGGTCACAATAGTGAGCAAACCAGTGGAAAACTTACCTCGACATAACAAGACACTGATACATTTTATGTTCTTAGTGGCAAAAATTGCCATTGCCACAGCATGGAAAAGCCCTATTATAGACATAACAATGATGAAACGCAAACTTACATGGAAGTTGAACGAAAAGATAGTGAGTGCTCTACGCAACAAACAATCCCTTTCTGATAAACTATGGTCCCCCTGGCTTGACTATTTGCAGGTCCCTAATACATAGGGGTTGATTTACTAAGAAAAGTGGGAAGTAATGGTCGCTCTACATTAAGTGAAGCCCAATTAAGTCAATTAAGATCTTAACTAGGCGAACATGCGTATGAAAAAGTGTGCTAATAGTAGCGAACATGCGTTTGCAAATACCAAATCGGCAAATCTGCAAATTTACAAGTGGCAATTGCAAATGAGTTTATTTTATGGAACTGCACTGCAGCCATGATCACATGAATATAAATAAAACATTCTTGTGTGAGATGTGCTGTACCTCTATTTATGTATAATCCAATTAATATTCCTAGTTTGTTTTCTTCTTTTGCTAATAAATGCAGTTATGAATGAGTATTACAGAGTAATGTCTGCTATTCTGTAAAATTACGTGTATTGAACATTTACAGTTACATATCTGTTATATGTTTTTTTTTTTTTCATTCTATTTCTTTTTTTATGAGACTATAAAGCAGTATTATTTATGTTCATTCTTTAATCATACTACACTATTATGCAGGTCTCAGCGCACAATGGCTTGGTGGTGTGCATTGATTTCTACTCAGGTTATAAGTTCAAATCCCAGCCAACCCACAACCCACCTAAGGTAGCTGTGATAATTTTTCCAGTGCACAAGCGAATTAAAAACAAAAAGATGTAAATTAACATCCTGCACGTTAAATAGTGTGTTTTTTGGAATTCCACACCAGAATATTATTGAATACTTACATTTGAAGAGTTAATATTACGGAATCAACCAAACTGATGTGCATTGGCTAATTGGCATTCCCCTATTTTCAGCATATGCTGCTTAGTACAATACAAGCTTTCAGTAGGTGATACCATCTGTGGGATTTGAACCCATGGCCTTAGTCGTTAATGGTAGGAGCGCAGAACTCTAGGCTACTGGGCTGAGCACAATTATACATAGAAAATAAATTTACTAGTGTTTGATTTTTTTATTCTATACAATAATGTTTTCATCTGGTTATGGCTGATTACTGTAAGCATGCTGCTATAGAACATCTCTAATTTTGGAGCATTTTGCTTGGTAACAGGCTGCAATTAGTGCTGGTGGGGAAATCTTAAGGCTGATTATTGTCCTTGCCCATGGTAAACATATGCCACGATTTGCAATGGTGGTGGAACCCTCCTACACATAAATACTGCATTTCTTTGGACATATACCTATAGGTGGTGGAATGACATCAGCCAGGAGTTATGCTTCTGGATTTATACTGTGATATTTGGTGGTTCTTGGTGTGTGAGTGTAAAATAGTGACGTTACCCTAAAAATTTTGGGAATGACATTTTGATTTCTGATGTTGGTACACATATTACATTTTTTGGGGACAAAATGATGATCATGTAGAAATACTAAAAACAACACACAAAATTGTGACTCATTTAAAATGTGCATCAGCAATGGTATTGTTTGTGGTTTGTGAAGACACCTGTGGGAGTTTCAGATTATATTTTTGTGAAAAATATATTTTACCAAAACATGAAAACATTACACATTACTAGCATTCTTAAAAAAAAAATATGAAGAGTTTATACATCACTTTTTTCAGCATTTTAAAAGCAGATTATCTTTAAACAATTTACCACATATTTAAGTACCATTTGGGATAACATATCATGCTCTAAACATTATTTCCATGTGCAACTCCCATGTTTCTATAATACAACTAATGATTTGGACGGTCTCTGTTGTCTGTAACCTATAGTGAATTTGATTTTGTGAGTATTTTTTTCCCAAGCGTTATAGTGAATTCCATTTTCGCTCTAATTTACATGGTTTGGCTACTTTGCAAGTATTTATCCACACATTTGCATATTTGAGCTATAGTAAATCAACCCCATAGAGTTATTTTTCTAGTCGACCAACGGGAGGTTCCCGGATGGATTTTCCTCCCCCTTATTCCATTTCCTACTTTTCTTTTCCTCTTACTGTTCTTGGTCAACCTTGACATTGTGTGTTTGTACAGTTGCAATATTTGATAGCGCAAGTGTCCTAAATATCGCACAATATGAGTATTATTGCCATCAATACTATTCCATTGTGATTAAGTTATAGTAATGCTATGTATACGAGTCCATGATCTTCTGTATATACTGTATATGCTTCATCGGGTGGTTAACCGGATTGTACCTACAACATAATCAACATTAAATATGCAAATTGTAACAAAGTGTTTGTAACAAAATTGTAACAAAAAAATTTTTGATAATAACAAATTGATAATAAAAAGCAATAACAGAGTCCCAATGAATCAATGCTTCAATCAAAAAATCTGTCTTTTCAAAGTGCCCGTTATCTTCTTATTCTGCTTTCACCTCACCTTAGTGAAAAATTGGCCACCACTTTTGTCCAAAATTGACTCGCCAAGTCTAATTGCTGGTAAATATATAAACCAGCAGACAGCACATTCCCTTTAGGGAGCAATCCTCTGCAGGAGTCTCTAATATGCAATCATCTGTCGGTACCATAGCTGTATCAAATCATCAGAAAGCCGTTATCCCGATATAAGAGCGAAAAACTCCACATAGCATAAAACCTTGAAATTAGTGGAATTATTTACTAAGCAAAGTGGACATTCTCTCCTCTTTCAGAAAATCAATCACAATGAGCGAGCATTTAAAAATGTAAACTATGCAATGTAATTAGCTTCTGCTCTGCTCTTCTTCTAGTGATCTATATGTTCCAAATCTGACTGCAACAGTCATAGGTTCGAACTAACCGAATGTCTTGGACATTTTTTAGAATTCCCTTGTACTGCTTCACTGAATTTATCAGTGTTTGCCACAGATTCATGTACCTGTTGGGAATAGGTACAAGATTCTCTCTCTTAGGAGTTGGCGACACTTCTGTGCCCTTCACACAGACAAGTGGGGTGGGTGCACCTTCTGCCTGTTTACTATTGGCATCTGCACCACTGTACTGCCTATCAGCCACCTCCTTCATCAGATGATTCTGATGATCAGATGACAAGTGGGGTGGGAGCCTCCTACCTGGTTACTATAGGCATCTGCACCGCTGTACTGCCTATCAGCCACCTCCTTCATCAGATGATTTTCCGGTAATGTAGCCCACAAAAGTGCCCTCTGAAGTACAAAGACCGTGTTAAAGTTCCGCCAACATTGTTAAGAGCTGTTGTACCCAGGTTGCCTGTAATATTAAAACTAATTGCCATATTGTTTTAAACTGTAAGTGAGCTCCTTGCTGCTGTCTTCCATGTGTTAATTGTTACTTCTGCTTTAACAAATAATTACGCCACCTTCCTTGGTCTCTGTGTATCTTTACCCCAATCAGCTGGCCCAGCCTGCAGACATAAATTTTGTTAATATGTTTTTTTTTTTTTTTTTTTTTAGGGATTTTATATTGTCTGAAATTAGATTGCTGAGATTTTTTTCTTTTGTAATACTGACATTTTTTGTTCCACATATCTCTAGCTGAACAAAGAACTTTACAAAAAAAGTCAATGGCGCCTTGAGGCGATTCAGTTCGCATTTGCAGCGCTCTACAAATCCTTCATTCATTCATTCATTCATTCATTCAATGTGTTATATCTTATGCAGATATTTGTACTTGTTTGGGAAAAGTGACATTGGGCTGGTAAATCAAGTTATAGAGTGATATTTTGACAGTTATGATGATAAGACACCAAGTATTGTCATGTCTAAATCAACAGTAGTTACAAGGACAACAATGTTCATGGTTGAAAACATATTTATGATATTCACATTTTGCACTATATATTGCAAAGCAATTTTTTGTGAAATATTTTTTCTTTATGCAAGTGATTACCGTTGCAGTTTCAGATTTCAATACATTACACCTACAATGCTAAAGTCCTAATAGCAATGCAACTACAATTTTTTTTCATACATATATGTCTCATAATTGCTAATTATGTAACATATTTTCGGGATCGGGACCCACGATCACACTCAACTCACGGAGCTCGCAGCAGGTGCATGCGTGCTGGTGGCGGTGCACGCGCGCCTGCCAGCCACTTTTTAAAGGGCAACGTACAGGTACGTTAATATGCTTGTACGTGCCCTTCTGCCGACATATCGACGTGAGCCGGTGGGCAAACAGTTAAGTAAAATTTCTCAACACAAAAGTTAATCATTCAGTAGTACAAGAAAGAAATTAGGAGAACTCTTTGAGATAGCATAGAACACAAGACAGCCCTGAATTCCTGCAAGATCAACAGGATTTTTTTTACACTTATTAAACACATCTGATAAAATGCCAATGGTGTTTAAAGACTAAGTCAATCTTTGGAACATATTGCACGTTCCACCCATATTTATGGTGGAGCATGTAACATGTTCCAGCTCCTGACACTTCTCTCCTCGATTCTCCCCTCCCTTTGACAGCGGGCAGTCGTGTGAATGAATGAACTACAAGTACAGTCGGCCACCATGACCAACGGCTTGTAGTTCTCAATGAACTGTGAGGGTGTTGGTGAGTGCTCTTGTAGTTCATTGATTCTTCCTGCAATTCAGTAACTGCCTGCACATATCGAAGGTATGGACAGATAGTGTACTGAGAGTCTGCAGAATCCAGACATTGCACCAGTGATCTGCTGATCAAGGGTGCAATGATTTACAGGCTCTAGTGTAAAAAAAAATAAAACATTGAACTCCTTCCCACACAGCAAATAGCAGAATGATGTCCTGACTGGACATCATATGACGTCCAGCAAGATAAGCAGCACATGTGCACCCCCAGGGGCACGCAGCGATTGGTGGTGCGGTGTGTCGCTCTCATACGCAGCATTTCCAATCTCAGTAAAGAACCCATGACATAGGCACTTTACCATGTGATAAGCTGTGTCCAATCACAGCTGATCACATTGTAACCAGGAAGTGGCGGTTATCGGCTCTCCTCTATTCATGCTTGACAGAGCGCTCCTAACGGGGGGGGTCTGCGCTGATAATCAGCGCACTAATTATCAGTGCAGGTCCATCAGTGATGCCCAGCAGTGCCTGTCTGTGATACCAATCAGTGCCCACCTGTGCCCACCAGGTATGTCAATCAGTGCCCACCAGGGATGCCAATCAGTGCTCATTGGTAATGCCTGTCAGTGCCTCCTCATTGGTGCTGCCTATCAGCACCATCTATCAATGCCCATCAGTGCCGCCTTTTAGTGTCCATCAGTGCTGCATATTAGTGCCTCCTCATCAGTGCCACCTCATCAGTGCCATCTCATCAGTGCCCATCAGAGCAGCCTCATCAGTGCCTGTCAGTGAAGGAGAAAACTTACTTTTAATTTTATAATAAATGAGGACATTTTTTTTTCTTCAAAATTTTGTTTTTTTTTATTTGTAGCGCAAAAAAATAAAAAACCCAGTGATGATCAAATACCACCAAAATAAAGCTCTATTTGTTGGGAAAAACAAGATAAAAATTTCATTTGGGTACAGTGTTGCATAATTGCGCAATTGTCATTCAAAGTGTGTGAGTGCTGAAAGCTGAAAATTGGCCTGGGCAAGAAGGGGGTGAAAGTGGCCAGTATTAAAGTAGTTAATAAATTTTAAAAAATTACCTGCAAAAAAGATGTGCATTTATTATTATTGTTTTTGTTTTATAAGGTGAACTTATCCTTTAAACAGACCAAAAATATGTTAATGGGTGTTTGGTATGCACTGCAATGGACCAGAAAGTTGTGAAGGGGTCATAAAAAACAGTAAAATAGTCACAACAAAAGTAGTAACTTTGTACAAATAAATATAGAGCACATCATATTGTAAATATAGCTATTTATAGTACCTGTAAAAGTATTGACACCTTGGAAGTTTACATGCATTATTGATACAGAATCAAAGTGGTTTTAAGCATGTGTGTTGGTTTCGTAGACTGACCAGCAGGACACCCGTGGAAAGAGGGAGTTAATTGGGGATCACATCAGCAGCAACCCTATGCTAGGCAGCGCAGTCCGCCGGGACCTCAGACCGAGATTCATCACCGGGGGAACTCAAGCCGATCCACTGACCACATCCATGTTATACAGGAGCAATTAGATGTGGCCCTGAACAGGATTGATGACCTGGAAAATCGATCGAGGAGGGGCAATATCAGAATCAGAGGTCTCACAGAGTCCATTATAGATGTCCCCACAGCTGTCCAGGACCTTATTAAAGTCCTAATCCCTACAATAACTCCACACAAACTGGATTTAGACAGGGCTCATAGATCTCTGGGTCCCCCCAGGAAAGACGGGTCCCCCAGGGACTTAGTAATGAATGCCTTTTCCCAAAGGTTTGATCCCTTAATTTTTGCAACCACCCGTGGCCTGGACAGAGGACCAGAAGAAACCCATCCCACCCCCTCTGTTTCATAGGGGGACAGACTGAAGTAACTTTTCAGATGGGAGACCCAGTCTAATCCTTTCTTCTGCAATATTTTGAAAAGGGTTACACTACCTGACCTCCACCTCCCCACCCCTCCCCCATCCCTAGCCTTCAACCTCCCCTCCCCACCTCCTTCTCCACCCTTACCCCTCCCCACTATTTTATTTCTGTTTTATCCATTGTACATTGTGCCTCAGGGATGGCTGTGGCTGAGGCAGCAGTTGTGCGCCTCCAACCACCTCTCGACTATTGTTGTACCGTTGTCAGGGGATGGGTTAGTAGCCCACTTTGGTATGTTCAGCGAAGATGGGATGGATTTTTCCCCCTCCCATCATCGCAGCCCTAGGTCAGGCCTACTTGCACCTCTTGTTCTACTCTTCCTTCTTGCGCCTATTAATCTCCTTTCTCCATTTGCCAGTACACGGATGCCATAACTCTGCCTCTCTGCTCCAAGTCCTAGGTTCAGCCTAATGCCTCAATCAAGTTCGCTCCGTCTCTCACCACGAGGGCTAAGTGATGTTTGTAACTCTAAATTCCTCTCCTCAACTTGTCATGCCACATAACACCACACTCTCCGCTTCCCTGAGGGTAGTCTCACATAATGTTCAGGGACTAAACTCAGCTATGAAGAGGAGAAAAATTCTCCAGTCATATCATTCCCAAAAAATGGCAGTAGTTCTCCTACAGGAGACACATTTCCCAACACGGTACTCCCCATCCTTTCTCCATGCTCAATATCCGCAATTCTTTTTAGTGAATGCCAAAGACAAGACAAAGGGGGTAGCGATACTATTTGCAAAAACATGTAAATTTAAAACCACGCAAGGGCGGGAAATTAACCCCACAAAACGGGACTACACACACTTCTCGAATCCCCATCAATCCTATTCCGGAATTGACCACATGTTTATCTGAACGACACATATACCCATGGTAAACAAAGCTTACATAAAAGACACGGCCCTGTCGGATCATTCTATGATGATCCTAATTTTACAAGGCCTCTTCACTAGACCCCCCTTATCACACTGGAGACTTAATGAAGCTTTACTCAATAACCCAATCACGGTCATGGAACTTGAAAAGGCAATGAAGGAATATTTCCACCTTAATGACACGGATGGAATCTCGGCTGAGACTCTATGGGCTGCCCACAAAGCTACGATTCAGGGAAAGCTCATTCAAATTGCATCCAAACTTAAGAAAGAAAGCCTCAGATGTAGAGAAACTAGAAAGAGACTTTGCAGCTCTATGCAAACAGCACAAAAAGGATCCGTCCAAAGTCCAAATCGTACAATTAAACACAGCCTAAACCTAGCAGTGCACTCACGGTCAAAACAGAGAATTCCATACTCTGGACAGGTGCGAGATTCTATCAACAGACAGAGAAGATGAGCACAATGTTAGCCAATAAACTCTCTCCAAAATTTCGTACCTTCACACTCCCAAAAATACGACTTCAGGATGGCACCACAACCTTTTATCTTCAAGGCATCCTACAATCCTTTCAGGCGTTCTACACCAAATTGTATCAGAAAGACAATACGGCTGAGGAGTCCACCATAAACTACTTCTTGGATGACCTACCTATCTCTACCCTCCTTAAAGACCATATAGATGTCATGGAAGCCCCAATCTCAATGGAAGAAACCATAGAGGTGATTAAAAATCTTAAAGGTGGCTCAGCCCCTGGACCTGATGGTTTCTCCGCTCTATACTACAAGACTTTTGCAGACACCTTAGCCCCACGTCTCACAAAATTTCTCAATTCTAAATATAAGGGGGAACCAGTAGATACTCATCTTAATGTAGCCTTCATTTCTGTAATTCCCAAACCTGATTAAGACCCAGAATTTGATAACCGCTATATTCACAAGGACCAGGTGGGATTTATTCCAGGGAGACAAGGCCCAGACGAAGTGAGGCGAGCGGTTGATATCATCTCAATCCTCCAATCTGGGTGGGTCTTCTCCTCTCATTAGACCTTCAGAAGGCCTTCGATTCCCTTTCCTGGCCTTACCTTTTTGCAATACTGAGATGGGGGTTTGGTGAGACTTTTCTGGGGCTACTGAAATCTCTTTACTCTGCATCAGAAGGGGTCAAACTGCAGGGCTATTATTCTGAACCCATTAAAATCGCCAGAGGGACGAGACAAGGCTGCCCTCTATCCCCTCTGATCTTTGCCCTAGCAATTGAAACATTGGCATTGCACTTAGAATGGATCAAAACAGAGGGGTGCGATGCGGACAATCCGTACACAAATGCGCTATGTTTGCAGACGACATCCTCCTCTTCATGACCTCCCCAATAACATCGCTACCCAACATAAGCAAACTTGAGTATTTTGGGAATATATCAGGGCTAAGGGTTAACATGACCAAATCCCAAGCATTAAAAATTTCATTGCAAAATACAGTGGTAGAACAACTGAAACCCTCTTTCCAATTTAAATGGAGCAGCACCTCAATTCGATATTTAGGGATAAATCTAACCCCTAAGATTGAACAACTATACCAGGCAAACTTCCCCCCCCATGTATCGCAAACTTGAGACTTATCTTCAGGCCTGGACACATCACAACATATCCTACCTAGGTAAAATTCATTCCATCAAGATGACTCTACTCCCCAGACTCCTCTACCTATTTAGGTCCATCCCGATAGCGATAAGGAGCGACCACCTTAGGGGAAAATAATTACATTCATCTGGTGGAAGAAAGGTCACGGGCTAGATTAACACATTCTTTATAGCCCCAAAACACGAGAGGGATTAGGTCTAACGCACCTGTTTAGATACTACCATGCTACTAGGCTGACCCAACTCTCAATAATCTACTCAAAATATGAGAAACCTGATTGGATAGGTATAGAGAGGCAGGCGGTTCCATCACACACTGTACCCTAGACTACCTACTTTGGTGTCCTCGAAAGTCCATACCCTCAATATTGTCCCCAACACTATCCCACTCCATTAAACTATGGGATGACATGAAACACCTCCCTTCATTGACATCTGACATACACCCGCTAGCTCACATATTCCACAACCTGCAATTCAGTCCAGGCATGGACATCAAATCGTTCCAATGGTGGCTAGACAAGGGGATGTACCGAATTGGTCACTAATTCTCTACCTTTGGTCCGCTATCTCTAAAACACTGTATAGAAAAATTAGACCTCCCAGATTCTGAGAAATTTAGACACCTCCAAATCTCCCGCTTCCTAACATCTTTATGGAAAAACAAACCCAATCCCCCAGAGTTCACACAATATGAACGTTGGTATGGCCAAGCAATGGATCAGAAAGGGGGCATATCCATAATTTATGAGTCACTATCGGAACCTACTTCCAAACTTCCCTATATGGAAGCATGGGAAAGAGACTTGCAGGAAACCTGGGACCTGGAGGACTGGCATAAAGCAGGAACGAGAGCCTTTAAAGGTATTGTGAACATATCCTTAATCCTTAATAGAAGCAAACCTGAAAGTATTAATGAGATGGTACCTGGTTCCCACTAGACTGGCAGTGATGTTCCCCTCTTCCTCCCCATTATGTTTCAGAGAATATCTGGTGGGATTGTCCGAAAATCAGAGGATTTTGGAACAAAATCTTTCACCTCATTCGGAGAGTAACAGGCATTCCGGTAGCAAAATCACCCCAGATAGCTTTGCTGAATGCCCGCATCCCCAAAACTCCAAAATGCGCCCAAAAATTGTTATCTTTCATGCTCCTGGGAGCAAAAACCACAATAGCTAAACCTTGGAAGCAACTAAAGTTCTCTCTCGCGGCTGCCAAGAGAAAGATTTTGTGGATCATGTCCAAGAGAAAATGGTCAGTTCCATAATGAATACCTCCAAACCATTTGAAGCAACATGGGAGCCCTGGGCTAAATATATAGGAATCTCTCTTATACCTGGAGTTAATGCGACATGAACGATCTCTCAAGCCCTAAAAACCAGCACCCCTTTTCCCACTCCTCTCTTTCTTTTCCTCCTTTTCTTTTTTCTGGTAATATGTTGATAGTTCTAGATAATAAGAATGTATTTTCTAACTACTTTAAGTTAGATTTCACGCCTCCACCAGATTCACTTTGGCAGGCACTCACAAGTAGTTGGGATAACCTCTTAAGGAAATTCATGTTGAAGACAAGCCTCCAAAGGACATATCCCTGTTACTTACCTTGGGACTCTCACGCAGCTCTGGAAACTGCTGTTATTTCAGAGCTGCGGGACCAGTCTGGTCTATCAAGAAGCACTACTCATATCTATCGAGCTAGTCAGTCCCTGACACAGTGTGGGGTGTCTGGACTGACAACTAATTTAAGTGCAATTTTATGATATACCGCTTTTCTAGTAACACGTAAGAAACATCTATATGATGGAGATTTTACAATGACGATTGATAAATGTTTTCTCAGTTATATTACCCTGTTTGTACTAAGCTTTGCCCCAAAGTGATATGGTGGCACTAAGTTTTAATGTACTGCTTTTCAATAAAACTCTTTAGAAAACTCAAAAAAAAAAAAACGGCACCAAAGCCGCCAGGTACGACACCTGTTCACCCTATGGCTCCCCGCACAGCCCCGGAACATCACCCGATGAAGAGGTACCTCATATCGGGCAGCCCTGAGACCCTTGTCATTGCCACCCTCTGTCTAGTAGAGAGAGCCCACCGAGAAGGAGCACCATCGAATGACCGATGCTCCCCCTGCCCGATAATAGTACGATACCTAAACATGGACAAAGTTGCCATCCTAAAATCTTTCCAAAATGCCAAATCCTTTCAGCTGGAAGGGCACAAGCTTCTCATCTTCGCCGACTATTCGCATGAGGTATTGCGCAATAGGAAAGCTTTCCAACCCATCTGCTCAGCCCTCCACCTTAAGAGGATAAAATTCACCCTGGCATACCCGACTATTTTGCATCTCACCGACCAGGTAGGGGAGACAAAGTCCTTCAGCAACCCGGAGGAAGCTACCGCGTACCTACATTCATACCTTCACATCACTCAGGATCTCACCCCCATGGAAAGCAACCGATACCTGAAGGTCCCAGGGATCAGTGTAGTCCTAGCAAGGACCTTCCAAAAAGGATCCGCTATTCAAATAATCCAGGATCCCCTAAACACCACTGAAAAAAAAGGGCATCATGAAACCCGTGTGCTCAAGCTCCTCATTTATCCTGGCCTCCCAGTTACCCATTACCTAATGCCTATTACCTCTATCTGACTGTTCAGGCTATATGTTCTTCTTTGTTACCGTAGCTTAACTGTCATTGTTCTAATGCTCTCTGTTACAGCCTTTCGGAGATGTGCGGCCCGGTATCAATATGTACTGACCTAAACCATGTGGCGACCCTCCTATACCTTTCCATCTGACATGACATGGATACCTGGCGAACGCAAGTTGGCATATTGACCAAGTCCCACTTCTCCGGTAATGCTGTCATTTAGAGATTGTTATGTGTGGAAGAAAGTGAAGTCAAGACTTCCCTTTAACTGTGAGTTACATTTTGACTTTACTTCTATTCCATTCCACTGCTGACTCTTTACACATACCCTATCCTATACCCCTCCTTGGGTTCGCATCCACCCCCTCCCCATCCTCCCCCATACTCCTCTCCCTGACCACCGAACCTAGCAAATACTCTACAGGTCTATTGACCGATAACACGCCCCTCACTTCGACATAATATCAACCCTTATATCACAATGAAAATCTCAAGAAATGTCAAAAGGCTCCGATCCCCCTACAAATACATGGCGATACTTCACCCCTTAAAGATATTAAAAACAAACATCATACTCCTCCGGGAGACCCATCTCTCCTCGGCTGACTTTTGGCGTATACGCAAGCTTTGGGTGGGCCACACCCATGGCTCTACCTCAATAAAAGGTAGGAAGATAAATGTAGGGAAAAACCTAATCCCCAACCACATCCACAAACTACTGTCACTTCACTATCACCCTTCAGCTTAGTGATCCATGGTGGCTAGCTTACCCAAAAGGCAGGGAATACTCCTTCTACTCTCCTCCACACCATACCCTGTCCAGGATTGACTACCTGTTATGCAACTCTACTCTTCTAAGTGCCAGAGAAGACCTACATTGCTCCACAAACTCTGGCACAGTCCCTCATCACCTCCCGCCAATGGCCCCTCAGTGCAACAAAGCATGGCTGTGTGCTTTATGTCAGCCAGACGTGCTATATACTCAAAAGTGGACCTCCTCCAGCCCACCTACAGTTCAGGACTTTAAACTAGACCTTACATCTCTGATGGACAAAGAAAAGCTAGATGCAAGCTTATCCAGACGTGGCCTGTCCCCCTGACTTTAACTCAAATGTTCACCCTACATCACAAAGTTGTCAGAATTTCCGATCGCCAACAACACGGTGACGTACACCACGTACGACGAGACTAGAAAAGGCCGGTTCAGAACCAAGCGCGGCACCCTTTGGGCTCCTTTTGCTAATCTCGTGTTAGTAAAAGTTTGGTGAGAGACGATTCGCGCTTTTTCAGACTCGTGGCTTTCAGATCGTTTTCTGCCGTTCAGTTTGTGCTTGTGGGTTTGTATCTGCTCTTCAGTGCATGCAGTCAGTTCGTATCAGAGTTTTCTGTGTGATCTTGCCTGCTCGTTGCTGTTTTTCAGGTCGCTCTTCACAGGCCTTGCTGTTCTTCAGTGCGTTCTGTTACTTCGTTCTGAGCAGCCGACCGTTTTCTAGCCATGTTTCGTATGCGTACTCCTCGTAGAGTTCGTGCTGTGTCGGGGCTTGGTGTTGGGGTCCTGACCTTGACACAAGTCCAGTCCATGAACAGGGTGGGGAGGAGTTCATGGACCAAGAATTGGTTGCTTCAGCGTGACCAGTTCTCTCATATGCCTTTGCTCCGTGAGATCCGTGAGAATAATCCTGATGATTTCAGGAACTTTCTCAGGATGACGGACCCCGTATTTCACCGTTTGTTGGCTTCGCTGACCCCCTATATCAGCAGGCAGGATACCTGCATGAGGCAAGCCATCACTCCGGAGCAGAGGTTGGTCGCTACCTTGCGGTATTTGGCCACAGGGAGAAGTCTGCAGGACTTGAAGTTCTCGACAGGCATCTCCCCCCAGGCTCTGGGTATCATCATCCCAGAGACCTGTTCTGCCATCATACAGGTCCTGCAGAAGG
The DNA here is from genome assembly GCF_042186555.1 of Aquarana catesbeiana. Lineage (NCBI taxonomy): Eukaryota > Metazoa > Chordata > Amphibia > Anura > Ranidae > Aquarana > Aquarana catesbeiana. The sequence goes on along the minus strand of NC_133328.1, from coordinate 276,793,297 downwards.
AGTATATGAAGGTAAGATTTTTTTCCTTTTATATCACATTTTATTGTATTGAATGTTTGCTAATATCTTGTATTTCTTTCCTCATTCCCTAATGACCATGATTGTAATATGCTGTGAATGTCCCCTTTGTTCTCATGCATGCTGGATTTTTATGTAATTATTATTTTATGTCCTTCATACATATTTGCCCTTCAATAACCTCTCCAGCATGATGTCTCCTGCCCTATATTCACCTCATGTAGTCACTTAACAATGTATTTTATCAGCTCCATAGTAGTGCTTTACCCCAAACACCCCCTAAAATGTTTGTTAATGTTATTTTAGCTTTAAATTCAGGCAGAGTGCCAGAGGCTTTTTTTGTGGTGTCCACAAATTTTTGGTAATCCTCCCTCCCTCCAACTGCTAAGTCAGCTGATCCCAATTCTCTATCCTCAATCATCTATCTGCTGACTTTGCCAAACCCATACACACTATACCCATCTCTTTACTGGTCAGATTTATGGATGAATTCCCCAAAGCATGTAGTGCAAGGGCCTGCCTGTATACTTTCCAATGGAACTGTTTAAAGTTTTTGTATCCTATTATTATCTTGATAGGTAATAGCAGAATGTCCAAATGTCCTCACATGTGTACAATGTGTATTTATATCTTTGTATTCAGACACTTCTTACCTGTCCAGTGGTCTGCTAATAGTGTAACTAAGGAGGGGCTGTTCAAAGTAATACCCTGTATTTAGGCATTCATCTCTCAATGAAGTGAAGAGGGTTACCTGTCCAAGAGTCCCCCCCCCCCTATAATGTTAGAAATGGCCCATGAGAGGGGGGGAGGGGGAATATAATAGGTGTACCTTATACTTTGGCCTTGTTAAATTCCCCTTATTAAATGCTATCTGGAGGTTGCCCCATAATGTTTGTGTATAATCTGCTTGCCATGTTTCTGTGAAAAAATAGTAATGTTTATTGTTTTTTCCTCAACAGTTTCCTTCCACGCCACAAGAATGGCAGACTGTGGCCTCCCACTTTGCCCAGCGGTGGGACTTTCCTAACTGCGGAGGGGCAATTGATGGGAAACACGTCCACATCGTCCCACCACCCAACTCGGGGTCGTACTATTATAATTACAAGGGGTTTAATAGTATAGTGATGTTGGCGGTGGTGTTGGCTAATTACGCCTTCTAGTATGTGGACGTGGGGAAGAATGGCCGGATGTCCGATGGTGGAGTGATCGCCCAGACGGAGTTCTACAGGCGTCTCCAGAATGGCAGCTTGGACTTGCCACCTCCAGAGGACAATGTTGAAGGTCTCCCATTTGTGTTCATTGCTGATGAAGCATTTGCGCTGGGGGACCACCTGATGCGGCCATTCCCGATGAGGACCCTCACCCCGGAACAGAGGGTTTTTAATTACCGGCTGGCCAGAGCCCGAAGAGTGGTGGAGAACACATTTGGAATCCTGGCCAGCCGGTTCCGATTATTTCTGACACCCATCCATATGGCGGAGTATAAACTGAACCATATAATACTTGCCTGCTGTGTTCTCCATAATTTTTTAAGAAAACATTCAGCCAACTATGCTGGCTCAGTTGGGCCTGAGGCCGGAATCCCAAATCCATCAACACTGACGGCGCTTGAAAGTGGCCGTCCTGGCTTGCCCTCCCTGAATGCCCGTGATGTCCGGTTACGCTACCTGGAGTTCTTTGCGGGTAGGGGGCTATCAATATGCCAGAGAATCTGTGACACCTTTTTCAAATAAAAAACAAACAAAAGAAATTCTTGGTGGACATTTACTGCTTGTGTTTGTTTTAGCTGACCCTGACAGAAATGTTTTGAGTGCAGAAAATGTCGTGATTGGGTAACCTTATAAAAAATAGTGTTGGCTGGTACTTCCTAAATGCCAAAACACATTTCACTACAAGTGCACTTGCAACTGCACTGAACCTGTTGTAGTGTTGTAGTTTGAGACAATAATCCACACATTCTTGAGTAAGGCACTTTTTTATAGCTGCACAATCACATGTGCATTTACGCAAGGTTTTTAAAACAAACCAACATGTTTGTTGTATAACAATTTTTGCAGTAGCATTATCAAAAATCAAAATATCCATTTCAGATAAAACAGGCCTGTGTAAAACCAACAAGAAAGCCAAAAAACTTGAACTTACAAAGTTCACATATGGTAAAACCTGAAGGCTATATCAGACATGAGTATTTAGGAACTGTGTTTGATATAGCGTTCAGATGGGGGGAAATCACCCCTGGAAAAGCCAAATTTGGAAGATGCACACCAATTTACGAATGTCAACATGTGCTATCTGCCATCAGGGGGGATCAAGGGAGGTGTTTTGGGGGAGCAAGCCCTTCCTCAATGCGACTTATATTTGAGGAAGGGGTTGCACCCCCAAAACGCGTCCATTGATCTCCCGTGATGGCAGATAGCACATGTTGGCACACTGTGTGCATCCTCCAAATTTGGCTTTTCGAAACATTGTAAAAATTTTAGTAACATAAAACAGGTGATTTTGTGGGGTTGTGGGGTTTGAGTCTGTGGTCGCAAACACTCACCTGTTGTGGTGCCAATCTCCACCACATCTTCTTCTTCCTCCTGCTCAGCTTCTTGGGTTTGCGGTATTTCCCCTTCTTCCAGAGGGGGGGGGTCTCTGGTCTCCTGGGATGAGGGGTGTCCGAGTCTTTTCTCCCCTATGTAAAACAAAAATGGTATAATTAGCACACAGATATTTGATGGCAGAACTAGAAATAGGAAACATTGCTTGGAAGTGGGGTACAATTGTCTATTTTAGCCGAGTTCCAAGATGTATATTTTTTTATTGCCCTTTGTCAAGCTGCAATACTTTACCTGTTTGGTACAAGCTTCACAGATGTAGCCCCCCCCTATAGTATACACTGGAGCACCTGTGTGGCCCCCCTAATAAAAAGGGTGTTCTGGGGTCCCACACTAGTGCTCCAGTGTCCAGATGTGAAAACAGCTGCTCAGTGTCCTCTCCTTACACACAATCTAGTTGGCATTTCATTCTAGTAACAAACCCATCTACACAAACAAATATTTGGCATCCAAGTAGGCCCCCAAAATGTGTGAAAATGCAATGGTGTTCTAGAGGCCCGAAAGAAAAATGTTTGATACGAACGAATAATGGGCCCATGAACATTAAAGTTGATCTTTTGAAACGTTACAATTACTAAAAGCATATGGAGCATAACGAACGGAATAAAGACAGAAAGAATAGGAACACAGCACAACTACTTACTTTTTTGCAGCACTCTCCGGATCTTTCGGTACTGCCCTGGCTCTCAACTTCAGGTCCGACCACCGCTTCCTGAGCTGATCTTTCGATCGTCGTACTCCAAAATTCCTCTCAAGACTCCTGACCACTTTCGCCATGATCTTGGCCTTTCGGATGTTGGGGTTGGGGTAAGGCCCATATTTTCCGTCATAGTCGGACTTCTTCATGATGTTGACCATCTCCAACATCTCCCCAAACGACATATTTGTGGCCTTAAAACGTCTCCTTCTGGATCGGGACGTGCCTGGATCCGGGCTTTCCTCCTCCTCCTCCTCGTTGTTAGAATTAGCACGCACCTGCTGTAACTCCGCCATGTGCTCTTCACCCACTGCGCCGAACGAAAAGGGGCGGGGAATAGACTAGAAAGAACGTCAGGGGCGGGCGGAGTTACACGCATGCGCAGTGTGTATAAAGCGTAACACGCGTGCGTATTACGTACGATCTGTGAGCGGAGGAAGGAGCATTGGACGCGCCGATCGTAAGAACGAAGGTAAGAGCCAAACTTGTGCCTATACTGCTTCTAGATTGAGGCCTATATTGTAACAAGATTAGGAGAGTTTTGTCTGACATTAGGCTTTGTCTTGTGTTGTGTCTTGCAGTGAACATGGATATCTTAATGAAAGATAATGACTTCATGTCAGTATTCATAGATATGCTAAGTGAGCTGCCCTGTCTGTGGGAGATTACCCACCCCCATTTCAAGAACCAAGCAAAGAGGAAGGCAGCACTGGAGCAATTGTGTGAAATTGTCAAGCAGGTGATCCCCACGGCAGACATCACTTATTTAAAGATTTTCATTGGTGGCCTGAGGAGCACATATCTGAGGGAGCGCAAGAAAGTCCTGGATTCACAGAGATCCGGAGCAGCAGATGACATCTATGTCCCCAGGATGTTGTACTATGACAGGCTGCACTTTCTGGCAGGCCAGACTGAACCCAGGCCATCCCTCTCCAGTCTTCCTTCCACGCTTCCTTCCCCCCCGGCTGAGGCTTCTGACGCCCAACCTGGGCCTTCCAGGCCACATGTGGAGGAGCCCAGATTGAGCCAGGTATAGCATTCTTCTAAATATTTCTGCTTGTCCAATCAATGATGTTAACTAGATGTTAGTTGGGAGTACTAATTTAGGATTGTGATTGATGATGCAAAACATTACAACCATGTCCCTTTTTCATACACAGGGAAGTCTCAGCCAGGAGGTGGCCGGGCCGAGCCGGCTGGCTGATATCAAGGTCCCTCCACCACACCTGAAAACAGAAAGTGACAGTAGGACGAGTACCCTAGAGGAGGCGGCTATAGCATTCTTTTGGAGGGCTACAGAGGTCCTGGGAGCACCCCACACCATGCAGGAGAACATTGCTGCATTCATAGCATATAAAATGCAGAGGATGGAGGAGGGCCAAAAAGCCATGTGTGAGGCCCTCATATCAGAGGCTCTAGAGAAAGGTATGAGGGGCCAAATTACACCTCACACACAGCTTTGGGATGGTCCTCCTCCTCCTCCTGCAGGTCCTCCTCCTCCTCCTCCCTCTCCTCCAGGTCCTCCCAGTCCTCCTCCAGGTCCTCCCAGTCCTCCTCCTCCTCCAGGTCCTACTCCTCCTCCTGCCACATCTCCAACTGCACAGCCACAGCCCGGAAGGAAGACCAGACAGTGATTGCCCTGGGTTCAGTCTGGTTGGCCAAAAGATGCAGCCTCTTGTGGTACCACAGCCTGGGGACACAGATGTCATCTGCTACTATCTGGATCTCTGCGAATTCTGGACCAGATTGCCCTCCCTTACATATGGACTCCTCAGGCCACCAATTTTGATGTTGAAGAATTGATGTCTGCCGTGGAGGTCCCAGGCTTCGCTAATTTCTCCTGTTGATCCAGTGTTGCCTTCCTCTTTGTTTGGTTCTGATCCCTTAATAAAGGATTTTTGTTTTGAATTATACTCTCCTATGTGTTTAACTTCAAAAATGACAGTTGGTTTGTGAGGATACAGGTACATTTCAAATATACAATGTGAAATGAACAAGGGACACCAACACCAAACAATCTCCTGGAGATTAAATAATAAAAGATCTCAATGGTGTTGGGGTAACTTGACACACAAAACACACACAAAAATATTCTGGAGTAAAAATAAAAATAATATTGAACAAAGATCAGCCTTGGAAAAAATCCAAACATTAAAGAAAAAAAAAGGCTGAAAATCCAAAAAAAAAAAAAATAAATAAAACTGTCAGATGTGACAACTAATAACAATATATTGAGGGAATCCCACTAAAAAAACACAAATAAAAGTTTGTGAGAAGTGTGTGTGTGAATATGAGCAGCGTGACAAAAGTGCTGTATCCATTACGAACGCTAAGTTTACCAGAACGAGCTGTCCCGTGTCGGAATTTCTTCTGAGCATGCGTGGCACTTTGTGCGTCGGAACAGGCCACACACGGTCGGAATTGACGCGATCGGATTTTGTTGTCGGAAAATTTTATCTCCTGCTGTCCAACTTTGTGTGTCAGAAAATCCGATGGAAAATGTCCGATGGCGCCCACACACAGTCGGAATTTCCGACAACACGCTCCGATCGGACATTGTCCATCGGAAAATCCGACCGTGTGTACGGGGCATAATACAAGTGAACAGCGTATGATTTGGTAAGTTGTATTCATTCATTATATTCTCCGCAGATTTGGGCGAGGTATGAATTGTTAGATCTTGGACAGTTGTAATCCCCTGACTCAGAAGGTGTTTCAGGGATAGTAGTGGCATTTTAATTTAGGAACACTTCTTGACATACATAGCTGTTACACCTTTCCTTGAAGGCTATATCTCTCAACCAGTTTCACTGGGGTGGGGTCCTGGGGTTGCACTCCCCTCTTAGGAAGGTAGTACCAGACTCCCCCACCCACATGCTTCCCTCTTCTGTTATGGGAGGCAAGGAGGGGCGATTCCAAAGGGACTGGAGAGAAGTTCCTCCACCCTCCATACCACACCAGCTCTCACAGCTGGAAATCTCCCTTTCCCTTGTGTCACCATTTCTGTACTCTGTTCAGTATTCGCCTGCATGCGAATAAAAATGGTATGCTATCAGGCCTACTCTCTACTCATGGAAAACCTCAGCAAGCTCATTTTGCTATGTACTGTTGTTCTCTCTCCTTTTGGAAAATTTCAATAAAGTATTAAAAAAATAAAAATGTACTCCAGTCAGAAATGTAAATTCACTTCTGTAAATAGGATTTCTTACCTTGCAAAAATAGGGACTTCTTTTTTTGGCATTTACTGCAGCAGCCAATTAATAATTGCTATCTGGTCCCCTGCTTTCAATGGCTAACTCTCCTCTGTCCTTTACTTCCATGGGCCCATTGGTCATGTAACTACCCCTCTGTAGTTTTGCCTTCCTGTATGAATTGGGAGATTATGTAAATGCACTCCTCAGCAAGGACAGAAAACAGTACAATACACTTGTGAATGCCAACAGTTGTGCTCGCTGTCAGTGTTAATGTCCCATTGAAACACTGGACTCATTCAGGTGGTGCTGAAATAGAGGATGGGTATGAAATCCGCACCTCAGTGATCCCCTTACCCAGTGTCTGGGCATACCTGCCCTTTTCTAGTAAAATTGATGAGGTCACGGACTTTTAAAAAGTTGATTTTAGCAAAAAATAGGTACTGTAAGGGGGGACCAAATATTCGTTTTTGTTGTTGAGGAAAGGAGTTATTAATAAAAATTTGAGAGCATCCCAGAGTTCAGCTTTAAAGCAGAAGCAAATTCCACATTCAAACATTGTCCTCTATCAACACACACACAAAGTCTCTTCACAATTTTTTGGTGCTATATATTCTTTAGGACTTTCTTATACTTTTTTCTCAAGATTGTATGATAAGTGTATCATTAGCACTTTTCTTTATATTACGGACTTAATGTGTACTGTTTCCTAAGGATTATTTATGTACCATATACATTATGTTAAACTATGCACATGATTACTAACTGTTAGCGCTACACTTTTCTTTATTTGGTTGATGAGCATTCCCTTGGGAAATAAAATTCCTTCAGCGCTACCCCCCACCATGATAGCTTAGGCTAAAGCTTGGATCACCTTGATCCATGACAACACCAAACACTCCACCAACCCGGGGATACCAATCCCTGGCTAGTCCAACATCTCTCACCAGATCTACCCCTGCTCAGATGGCCCAAATTTGGAATAGTACACATTCATAATCTTCTCAGAGAATCCCACATAAAATCCTTTCAACTCCTCCAAAGTGAATTTAAACTGCCTCCTACCGAGTTCTTTACATACATAAGAGTCAAACATTGCCTGAAACAGATACACTTACCTCTATACACGGTCCACCCAAAGGCCTGGGAACAACTAAACAACACCTCTCACAAACCTAAAGGAATATCCCTCTTTTATAACATACTTCAGCAGAAGCTCCAATTTGTCAAGTCGTCTCCCCACACTCATTGGGAGCACGACTTGGGGAACACATACACGAACCACCAATGGCAACAAGCACTGCGATCGATTTACAAAGCCACTAAATGCTCTAAACTCTGGGAAATAACCCAAAAACTGTCTCTGAGATGGTATCTAACCCCATCAAAACTGGCATCGTTCATCTCAACCACTAATGACAAGTGTTGGAGATGTAACTCGGCCAAAGGGGATATTTTTCACATAATGTGGACATGCAATTCTCTCCAAACATATTGGAAAACTACCTTTTGTATCCTATCGGACATATCCAACCACCACATACCCCCTATGCCTGACTTAGCGAACCTAAACATAGACCAGCTACCCCAACCCACCAGACACGTAGTCACACATATTTCATTGGCCGCTAGATTGAGCATAACTCGGTTATGGAAAACAACAAAGGCCCCAACCATAGAGCAAACCTTAGACTTGGTAAACACACACTACAGTTACGAAATGATAATGGCTTCTAGTGTTGATTACCTGCATAAACACAAGATCCAGTGGTCTCCATGGGCGAGCTGGGCAGGAGCTGAAAAATTTCTTTAACAGAGCTGTAACTTCGTTGATCCAGACATGATACGGTAACAAGTTAGAATTTACTTGTATACTCACTGTTGGAATACAAGTTATATATACAATTTAACCATAACATTGTCCCCAGGCAACAAAAGAGATCCCATTTGGGGTTCCTGAGGACAATAACAACATACATATATACAAACCTATATTTATTGATTGAGTCTTGCTATACAATTTTCCTGTTCGTAGTTTTACTTATATATTTATGTTCATTAATAATATCCGATTTCCAATGAACATATACAATGTGTACATTGTATTTATCTGTACTTGATTTAAAACAATAAAAATCTATTGGAGGTAAAAAATTCTGTTTGGGATCCACGTCGCACGACCGCGCAATTGTCAGTTAAAGCTACGCAGTGCCGAATCGCAAAAAGTGCTCTGGTCTTTGGCCAGCCAAATGGTCCGGGGCTTAAGTGGTTAAGTTTAATTTCTTTAACCTTTTCTCAAAACTATGATCCTACAGTCAACTTATAAACCACTTCAATACCAGAAAATTTCAGCCTTTCCTACCTAGGCCAGTTTTCAGCTTTCAGTACTCTCACACATTGGCATGGACCATAGGGTGAGTACATGGATTGAAACCTGGCTACAAGGGCGAGCTCAGAGGGTGCTGATAAATGGGGAATACTCTGAATGGTCAGGGGTGGGAAGTGGGGTCCCCCAGTCTTCTGTGCTGGGACCAATCCTGTTAATTTGTTCATAAAAGACCTGGAGGATGGGGTAAACAGCTCAATCTCTGTATTTGCTGATGACACTAAGCTAAGCAGGGCTATACCTTCTCCGCAGGATGTGGAAACCTTGCAAGAAGATCTGAACAAATTAATGGGGTGAGAAACTACATGGCAAATTAGGTTTAATGTAGAAAAATGTAAAATACATTTGGGTGGCAAAAATATGAATGCAATCTACTCATTCGGGGGTGAACCTCTGGGGGAATCTAGGATGGAAAAGACCTGGGGGTCCTAGTAGATGATAGGCTCAGCAATAGCATGCAATGCCAAGCTGCTGCTAACAAAGCAAACAGAATATTGGCATGCATTAAAAAGGGGAATAACTCCTTGGATAAAGCGATAATTCTCCCACTCTACAAGACTTTGGTCCGGCCTCACCTGGAGTATGCTGTCTAGTTCTGGGTACCAGTCCTCAGGAAGGATGAACTGGAAATGGAGCAAGTACAAAGAAAGGCAACAAAGATAATAAAGGGTCTGGAGGATATTAATTATGAAGAAAGGTTGCGAGCACTGAACTTATGCTCTCTGGAGAAGAGACGCTTGAGAGGGGATATGATTCCTGTTTCAATATGTTTATTGAGAGTATAATGTCAGAAAGTAAAATAACAATACAGTCAATGTATGAAGGCCTGCAAGGCCAGTCAACACTAAGAAAACATATACAGGTTAGATAATCAACAGAAAGGTTCAGAAATGGAGCCTGTCTAACTTTTCAATAACGAGTGCTTCAGTTATATAAAACCCAGCATAGCAAAGATGTGGTGCTACCCTACCTATGCGTATGGTAGACCATAGAAATGGGGAAGGACGTAGCAGAGTACTGTGGATTTCAGGGGTCCGTCCAGCTCCTCAGGATACCCCACAGGCCACCTCAAGGGGATCACACTGTGGCTCATAAGAGTCTCCAAGGGCTGGCAACATCCATCAACCAATGTGTCCTTACTGTTTCCAATCCAGGTTCTGGAGAAGCATCACATTGCGCTGCTAATTTCACTACAATATATTAGTTGTTTGCTCCTGCGGAACAGGACCTGGATATGAATTATCTACTATTGAACCTGAGAGCTCCTGAGTGTGAACCAAAGAATGAACTTAAGATACAACACTATCACTATGATTAACTTAGGAACAGAAAAAGCGAAAGATGAGGTTAGAGAAGAGGAAAGCAGAGATAAGATGAGGAAAGAAAGGGGCTAGGGAGAGCAAGGTATCCAGGATAGTCCCCCCCAGCGAATTGCATGTCCTGAGTAAAGTGGTATTTTAATGTAGAGTGCCCAGGGTTCCCAGATCACTTAAACTTTTTGGTACTTTGTCTAAAAGTTTAGCTACCAGTTGTTCTTGGGTTATGATCCAGGAGATCTTGCGCTTAGATGGTAGGATCGAAACCCTGGGCTTCTTCCAAGCCCCATGCCAAGGTAATTTTCGCTCCCAGGAACATAAAGAAAATCAGGGATTGAGTGTGTCTAGTAGGGATGAGCCGAACACCCCCCGGTTCGGTTCGCACCAGAACCTGCGAACGGACCGAAAGTTCGCACGAACGTTAGAACCCCATTGACGTCTATGGGACTCGAACGTTCGAAATCAAAAGTGCTCATTTTAAAGGCTAATTTGCATGGTATTGTCCTAAAAAGGGTTTGGGGACCCGGGTCCTACCCCAGGGGACATGTATCAATGCAAAAAAAACTTTTAAAAACGGCCGTTTTTTTCGGGAGCAGTGATTTTAATGATGCTTAAAAGTAAAAAAAAAAAAAGTGAAATATTCCTTTAAATATCGTACCTGAGGGGTGTCTATAGTATGCCTGTAAAGTGACGCGTGTTTCCCGTGTTTAGAACAGTCCCTGCACCAAACGTCATTTTTAAAGGAAAAAATCTCATTTAAAACTGCTTGCGGGTTTAATGTAATGTCGGGTCCTGGCAATATGGATGAAAATCAGTGAGACAAACGGCATGGGTACCCCCCAGTCCATTACCAGGCCCTTTGGGTCTTGTATGGATATTAAGGGGAACCCCGCACCCAAATTAAAATAAGGAAAGGTGTGGGGCCACCAGGCCCTATATACTCTGAACAGCAGTATACAGGCTGTAGGTTTGTTGTTAAGTAGAATCTCTTTGTAATTTTGAACGGGTACATTTTTAACGTGTTTAGCTCCAGCCAAAAAATCTTTTTTAAGCTTTTTGGAAAACATAGGGAAGGGTTATCACCCCTGTGACATTTGTTTTGCTGTCTTTCCTCCTCTTCAGAAGATTTCACCTCACTTTTTGTCCCAATGGATTGGAAAGCATCAGTGGAAAGGAGAAATGTTTTTCCCATATTAACTCTTACAGGAGAGAATTTCCCTTCCTAGGGGTAGATTTCACTTTCTGTTGTCTCCTTCCGTTTGCAAGTAGGAGTCGTTTGTAAGTTAGTTGTTTGAAAGTAGGGTCCTGCCCTATATACTCAGCAGAAATTTGGGACTTAGGTGTTGCTGTGGCCACAACACTGTAAGCCCTCACAGGGCTCTGCTGTGAAATATTAGATCAAGAATTGTAATTACATGCCCCTGTTGAACAGGAGCTGAAAAATTAGGCCTTAGGCACTGGTGCTGGTGCCACAACACTGCAACCCCTCACAGACACTCTAGTTGGAATGCAGGAACGAGCCCTGCTGCAAAGTATTGCATCAAAAATTGTAATTACACGCCCCTGTTAAACAAGGGCTGAAAAATTGGGCCTTAGGCACTGGTGCTGGTGCCACAACACTGCAACCCCTCACAGACACTCTAGTTGGAATGCAGGAACGAGCCCTGCTGCAAAGTATTACATCAAAAATCGTAATTACACGCCCCTGTTAAACAGGGGCTGAAAAATTGTGCCTTAGGCACTGGTGGTGGCACCCAGAACCAAAAATGTTCTTACAAGCTATCAGCGTGATGATTGAGGAGGAAGAGGATAATAACTCAGGGATAGTCACTCAGCATCAGCATAGGCAGTCTTTGAAGGGATCTGAGATTTCAAAAAAAATTATTCGGTTACATCAGCATCAGGTGCTTGGTAGCTGGTGGTGATCCAAGACTCATTCATTTTTATGAAGGTCAGTCGATCGACCGAGTCAGTGGACAGACGCACCCTGTGATCGGTTACCACGCCTCCAGCAGCACTGAATGTGCGTTCCGAAAGAACGCTGGATGCAGGACAGGCCAGTAGCTCAATTGCATACTGTGCAAGCTCTGGCCAGTGATCCATCCTCAAGACCCAGTAACCCAGAGGATTTCCGGTGGGAAAGGTGTCCAAGTCTGATCTTGCCCCTAGGTATTCCTGCACCATGTAAAACAGACGCTGGCGATGGTTGCTGGAACCGATCATACCTTGGGGCTGCGGACCAAAAAATTGTCTGAATGCATCGGTCAGACGGCCACCTTCTCCACCGCTCCTTCTTTGACTGACCAAAGCCTCAGCAACACGTTGTCCAGAAACAGGAGTTTGTAACCTCCCAGTCTCTGGGAACGCGTTGCACAGACCTTTCTGCAAGGCCTCCCGAAGATGTTTCATCCTCTGCTCCCTCTGCGATGGCAAGATAAGGTCCGCAACCTTACCCTTGTAACGTGGATCAAGGAGGGTTGCCAGCCAGTATTGGTCCTTCTCCTTGATACCACGAATACGAGGATCCTTACGCAGGCTTTGCAGGATCAGGGAGGCCATGCAGCGTAGGTTTGCTGAGGCATTCGGTCCAGAGTCCTCTGGGTCACTAAGGACGACATGGTCCGCAGCCACCTCCTCCCAGCCACGTACAAGTCCATGTGTTTCTTGGGACTGATCCCTTAAAGACTGCTGCTGATGCTGAGTGCCAGGCTCCACCTCCATACTGACACAATCTTCCTCCTCCTCCTCCTCCTCCTCCTCTTCCTCCTCGTCCTCTTCCTGTGTGATCGGCGGGCACGCAGGAACACTGTCTGGATAAAGGGGGCCTTGAGAGCTAAGGAAGTCCTCCTCTTCCTGCCTCTGTTCTGCCTCAAGTGCCCTGTCCATTATTCCACGCAGCGTGTGCTCCAACAGGTGGACAAGGGGGACAGTGTCACTGATGCATGCACTGTCACTGCTCACCATCCTCGTGGCCTCCTCAAATGGTGACAGGACAGTGCATGCATCCCTGATCATGGCCCACTGGCGTGGGGAAAAAAACCAAGCTCCCCTGACCCTGTCCTGGTGCCATAGTTGCACAGGTACTCATTGATGGCCCTCTGCTGCGTGTGCAGCCGCTGCAGCATGGCCAACGTTGAGTTCCACCTGGTGGGCATGTCACAGATTAGGCGGTTCTTGGGCAGGTTAAACTCCTTTTGGAGGTCCGTCAGCCGAGCACTGGCATTATATGACTACACACAGACTTTCCTGGCCTGCCTCAGGACATCCTGTAAGCCCGGGTACCTGCCCAAGAACCGCTGCACCACCAAGTTAAGGACGTGAGCCAAACAGGGCACATGGGTCATTTGTCCCTGTCGGAGGGCAGAGAGGAGGTTGGTGCCATTGTCGCAAACCACCATTCCTGCCTTAAGTTGGCGTGGCGTCAACCACCTCTGAACCTGCCCCTGCAGAGCTGACAGAACCTCTGCCCCAGTGTGGCTCCTGTCCCCCAAGCACACCAGCTCAAGCACCGCATGGCATCTTTTGGCCTGCGTACTTGCGTAGCCCCTTGAACGACTATGGAGCACCGCTGGTTCCGAGGAAGAGGCCATGGAGGAAGAAGAAGAGGAGGGGGTGGAGGAGAGAGGTGTGTCACAATCATTAGCATTTTGGAGGCGTGGTGGCGGAACAACCTCCAACACTACTACACCTTGTCCTGCATCCTTCCCAGCTGCCAGCAGAGTCACCCAATGCGCCGTGAAACTTAGGTAACGTCCCTGTCCATGCCTGCTGGACCATGAGTCAGCGGTAATATGCACCTTACCGCTGACCGCCCTGTCCAGCGAGGCATGGACATTGCCTTCCACATGCTGGTAGAGAGCTGGAATCGCCTTCCGTGAGAAAAAGTGGCGTTTGGGTACCTGCCACTGAGGAACTGCACATTCCACAAACTCACGGAAGGGGGCAGAGTCTACCAACTGAAAAGGCAGCAGTTGAAGTGCTAGCAATTTTGCCAAGCTAGCATTCAACCGTTGGGCATGTGGATGGCTGGGAGCAAACTTCTTTCGGCGGTGCAGCAGCTGGGGCAGGGAAATTTGCCTGGTACAATCTGACGTCGGTGTACCAAAATCAGATTGCCCACAAGTACGTGGCTGTGACACACCTAATTCTACACCTTCATTCCTCTCAGTGCAGGTCTCAGAGAGGACTGAAGGTCTAGTGGGGTTGGAAATCTCAGCTGATGAGGAGCAAGCAGAGGTCCTCTTTGTTCTTTGGTGTGGGTCTTTTAGATACGCTTGCCAACGAACTGCATGGCAGGTCAACATATGTCTGGTCAAGCATGTGGTACCCAAGCGGGAGATGTTTTGGCCACGTGAGATACGCTTGAGACATATGTTGCAAATAGCAGCGGTGCGATCTGATGCACTCGTCTCAAAAAAGGCCCACACCAAAGAACTTTTTGAATAACGCGCAGAGACTGCAGCGCCCTGCACATGTGGAGCTTTGGGGTGTGATGCAGTCAATGTGCTGCCCTTAGGCTGCCCCCTGGAGGGCATCCTGCCTCGTTGGTGATGTGCCACCTCCTCTTCCTCCTCCTCCTCCTCCTCTCTCCTATCAGGCACCCACGTTGAGTCAGTGACCTCATCATCCCCTCCCTCCTCATCACTGGAGCAAACCTGGCAGTATGCTGCAGCAGGGGGAGCATGACTGCCAGATTGCTGTCCTTCTTGGGCACCCCCTCTGTCCGTGCTCGTGTTACTGCCTTCATCGAGCTCAGTATCATCATCAGAGCCTTCCAAACGCTGGGCATCCTCCTGGAGCATGTACCCAACACTGTGGTCAAACAGTTCGAGGGACTCCTCAGGAGGACATGGTGGGGCTAGGGAAGGAGTCACTGATGACATTGAGCCAAGGGAAGAGGCCGCTGCTTTGCCAGACAAAGTACCCTGGGCATGGGTGAGAGAGGATGAGGAGGATGAGGACGGCTTGGTCATCCACTCGACCAAGTCTTCCGCATGTTGCGGCTCAACATGGCCAGCTGCCGAAAAAAAGGCCAAGCGTGTCCCATGGCCACGTGCTGATGAGGATGCACCGTCTCCACGACCAGCACTAGACACAGAGCCTGCTTGCCCTCTCTTATTGGCTTGTGACTATCTGCCTCTCCTTCTTGGCCTTCCAGACATACTAATGGCCTGTAGCTGCACTAAGCTGGGATATATATATATATATATATATATATATATATATATATATATATGTACTGATACTGCAGCTAGCAAAATCAACTGCCTGCCTGTAGTATGAGAACACCACCAACCTTCTACAGGTAGCTTTAGCTGAACACTGTGAGGTGGACGCACCCCACTAACTTGTAGGTTTAGCAGAACACTGTGAGCAGGACGCACTGCACTAACTGTAAATAGTCTAGCTGCCTGACTGTGGTACTAATAGGATCAAAAGAACACCAGCAATTTTCTTTAAAATACTGTAACAAGACAAGCCTGCCTGTCAGTAAGAAGATAACAGGAACGGATCTAGCTGAACACTGTGAGCAGGACGCACCCCACTAGCTTGTAGGTTTAGCTGAACACTGTGAGGTGGACGCACCCCACTAACTTGTAGGTTTAGCTGAACACTGTGAGCAGGACGCACCCCACTAACTTGTAGGTTTAGCAGAACACTGTGAGCAGAACGCACTGCACTAACTGTAAATAGTCTAGCTGCCTGACTGTGGTACTAATAGTATCAAAAGAACACCAGCAATTTTCTTCAGGTAGCTGTATTTACTGTAACAAGACAAGCCTGCCTGTCAGTAAGAAGATAACAGGAACGGATCTAGCTGAACACTGTGAGCAGGACGCACCCCACTAGCTTGTAGGTTTAGCTGAACACTGTGAGGTGGACGCACCCCACTAACTTGTAGGTTTAGCTGAACACTGTGAGCAGGACTCACCCCACTAACTTGTAGGTTTAGCAGAACACTGTGAGCAGGACGCACTGCACTAACTGTAAATAGTCTAGCTGCCTGACTGTGGTACTAATAGGATCAAAAGAACACCAGCAATTTTCTTCAGGTAGCTGTATTTACTGTAACAAGACAAGCCTGCCTGTCAGTAAGAAGATAACAGGAACGGATCTAGCTGAACACTGTGAGCAGGACGCACCCCACTAGCTTGTAGGTTTAGCTGAACACTGTGAGGTGGACGCACCCCACTAACTTGTAGGTTTAGCTGAACACTGTGAGCAGGACGCACCCCACTAACTTGTAGGTTTAGCAGAACACTGTGAGCAGGACGCACTGCACTAACTGTAAATAGTCTAGCTGCCTGACTGTGGTACTAATAGGATCAAAAGAACACCAGCAATTTTCTTCAGGTAGCTGTATTTACTGTAACAAGACAAGCCTGCCTGTCAGTAAGAAGATAACAGAAACGGATCTAGCTGAACACTGTGAGCAGGACGCACCCCACTAGCTTGTAGGTTTAGCTGAACACTGTGAGGTGGACGCACCCCACTAACTTGTAGGTTTAGCTGAACACTGTGAGCAGGACGCACCCCACTAACTTGTAGGTTTAGCAGAACACTGTGAGCAGGACGCACTGCACTAACTGTAAATAGTCTAGCTGCCTGACTGTGGTACTAATAGGATCAAAAGAACACCAGCAATTTTCTTCAGGTAGCTGTATTTACTGTAACAAGACAAGCCTGCCTGTCAGTAAGAAGATAACAGAAACGGATCTAGCTGAACACTGTGAGCAGGACGCACCCCACTAGCTTGTAGGTTTAGCTGAACACTGTGAGGTGGACGCACCCCACTAACTTGTAGGTTTAGCTGAACACTGTGAGCAGGACGCACCCCACTAACTTGTAGGTTTAGCAGAACACTGTGAGCAGGACGCACTGCACTAACTGTAAATAGTCTAGCTGCCTGACTGTGGTACTAATAGGATCAAAAGAACACCAGCAATTTTCTTCAGGTAGCTGTATTTACTGTAACAAGACAAGCCTGCCTGTCAGTAAGAAGATAACAGAAATGGATCTAGCTGAACACTGTGAGCAGGACGCACCCCACTAGCTTGTAGGTTTAGCTGAACACTGTGAGGTGGACGCACCCCACTAACTTGTAGGTTTAGCTGAACACTGTGAGCAGGACGCACCCCACTAACTTGTAGGTTTAGCAGAACACTGTGAGCAGGACGCACTGCACTAACTGTAAATAGTCTAGCTGCCTGACTGTGGTACTAATAGGATCAAAAGAACACCAGCAATTTTCTTCAGGTAGCTGTATTTACTGTAACAAGACAAGCCTGCCTGTTAGTAAGAAGATAACAGAAACGGATCTAGCTGAACACTGTGAGCAGGACGCACCCCACTAGCTTGTAGGTTTAGCTGAACACTGTGAGGTGGACGCACCCCACTAACTTGTAGGTTTAGCAAAACACTGTGAGCAGGACGCACCCCACTTACTTGTAGGTTTAGCAGAACACTGTGGGCAGGACGCACTGCACTAACTGTAAATAGTCTAGCTGCCTGACTGTGGTACTAATAGGATCAAAAGAACACCAGTAATTTTCTTTAAAATACTGTAACAAGACAAGCCTGCCTGTCAGTAAGAAGATAACAGGAACGGATCTAGCTGAACACTGTGAGCAGGACGCACTGCACTAAATGTAAATAGTCTAGCTGCCTGACTGTGGTACTAATAGGATCAAAAGAACACCAGTAATTTTCTTCAAAATACTGTAACAAGACAAGCCTGCCTGTCAGTTGGAATATAACAGGAACGGATCTAGCTGAACACTGTGAGCAGGACGCACTGCACTAAATGTAAATAGTCTAGAAGATAACAGGAACGGATCTAGCTAAACTGAATACAGTGTATATATATATATATATATATATATATATATATATGCGCAACACCTGGGATGCATATATATACACAATACACTTTAAGTGCAGCTAACTGACTGACTGTCCTGCCTAATCTAGCTAACTCAAATGAAATGACACTGTCTCTCTCTCTCTCTAAGCACACCGGAACACACTGCACAAGGCCGCCGTGCAGGCGGCCTTATATAGTGTGGGGCGTGTACTAAATCCCCTGAGCCATAATTGGCCAAAGCCTCCTTGGCTTTGGCCAATTATGGCTCTCTGTTAAGGCGGCGCTGTGATTGGCCAAGCATGCGGGTCATAGTGCATGCTTGGCCAATCATCAGCAAGCAATGCACTGCAATGCCGCAGTGAATTATGGGCCGTGACGCGCCACACGAATTTGGCGCGAACGGCCCATATCGTTCGCAATTCGGCGAACGATCGAACAGCCGATGTTCGAGTCGAACATGGGTTCGACTCGAACACGAAGCTCATCCCTAGTGTCTAGGATTCATTCCAACCCTATGGTTCAAGAGAGCGATCGTGGAGTCCTGGGGCACTACTACTCCGGTGACCCTTCTCACTATGTGGAGGAATTTGTTCCAAAAACTTCAGATGCAAGGTCCAGCAGGCAGGTCCAGCAGATATGGTACATAGAACCAACCTGGAAGCAGCCTCTGTAACACATAGGGGAGGTGTCTGGATAGATTCTGGCTAGTCAAGAGGGAACATAGTACCATCTAGTGAGGATTTTGACTTTCACTTTAAATAGTGCAATGTTCGTAATACCTTTATAGGAGCGTTGAAAGAACAGGTATCATTTTTCTGAATCCAGGTGAATCTCCAGTTCCGACTCCCAGGCACAGGCATAGGAAGGTTTAGTCGACCTCTCCGCCAAAGAGGCGTATATAATGGAGAAGCCTCCCTTCTGATTCATGATATCGGAACACCATTGTTCATATGGATTTGGTTTGAGGGGTTCTGGTTTGTCTGCCCATATTGTGTGTAAGAAATGCACGATTTGGGACAGTCTGAATTTCTCGTTATTTGGCACGTCTAGTTTACCTATGCAGTAACCCAAGGATATAGGGCCAGATGCTGTAAAGAAGTGTCCTATTGTGAATAGTCCTTTATTCAGCCACCATTGGAAGGCGAGGATGTTCATCCCTGGCTGAAAATGCAGGTTGTGGAATATATGTGAGAGGCCCTTATGTTAGAGACCAGAGCAGTCTGTTTGTAGAGGATGTCGCAGAGTGCTAGAGAGTGGAATAACCCTCCCTGAGTTTTGAGACTAAACAGAATTTCTTTAGAGCAGCAATGTCCCTTTTTCCCCCCAGATAAAACGAATAACTTTAGGTTGAAATTTGGCGATAGTCATTTTTTTGATAGGTATGGGGAGGGATCTAAAAAGATTAATTAAGATTAAGAGTAATTGAGGGAGCAGTGTCATCTTGACTGAATTAATCCTGCCCAGCCAGGACAGGCCACACTTCAACCAGGTCCTTAAATCCTCTTCAAGTTTTAGAAAAACTGGTGGGTAATTTATAGCGTACAGTCTGTTTATGTTGCTTGGGATTGATACTCCCAAGTATGGAAATGATTCAGTGGCCCAGATAAATGGGAAATGGTGTTTTAGGTGTTCGATTGAGTGTTGTGGGACTGAAATGTTTAAGGCTACTGATTTGAAGGCGTTGACCTTGAGGCCAGAGATAGTACCAAAATCTTAGAGTGTTCAAAATATATTGGGGGTGGATATTAGGGGGGACATGATAAAGTGTAGCATGTCATCTGCGGATAAGGCACACTTGTGTTCTTGGGGACCACATGTCACTCCCTTTATATCTGGGTGGGATCTGATGGCTATCGCCAAAGTTTCTGTAGCAATGTGATGCGATCTGATGTGAAAAGCTTTGGAGTAGTGACCCATCAAACGAATTTGTGCACTAGGGGTATAGAGAATGTATAATTCCTAGGAATTTATGGCCGAAGCCCCACCTCTCCAGAATTTTGAAGAGATAGGGCCACGAGATGGAGTCAAAGGCCTTCAGTAGACCTAGACAAAACCGTTTTGTGGTACCCCTCTGTCCCATTGCGATTGCAGTAAGGATATTATGTCTATGGCCCTCCTGACCTGATCCGGGCCCTGTCTACCTGGAATGAAGCCCACCTGGTCTTTATGGATATAATTCTCAATAAAACTAGAAAGTCTAGATGCCAGAATTTTTGTAATCGATCATTATTAATGAGCGATATAGGGCGGTAGTTACAGACATCACTCCCGTCTTTCCCTGGTTTGGGGATAACGGAGAGGCTGTGTTAAGGTCTATATCCAGGGGAGCTCCATCCCGGAGGGAATTAAAGAACCAGGGAAGGCCATCGAAGGTCCACATTCTTTATAATATCATCCTGAGAAACCATCCGGGCCTGATGTCGAGCCTTGTTTGAGTGTTTTAATCACCTCCAAAATCTCTTCCGCTGTAATTGGTTTATCTAGGATTTCCTTATGCGTGCTAGTAATCTTAGGAAGTTATATCTCGAAGAAAGGATTCTAGTTTGTTTGGAGGGACGAGAGTCCTGATCTGTATATCATTATTGTATATTTTGTGTCAAGTCACCTGAAACTGTGTGGATTTTGGGGAAAGACAGAGTAAGTGGTCTAGGGTTTAATCTTGATTGAGAGCCAATTCTGTCTTTCTGAGAGTAAAATTTTGCGCCCGTTCATCTAAGGTGTTTTTTCTGCTGCAGTGGTCAAGGCTAGGTTAAGTTGTACTCGGGCTGTCTCCAACTTGGTCAGGGTGTCGAGTGTGGGGTTCCGTTTGTGGGATTTGCTTATGCTTATGCTGGGATTTGCTTATTTGTTAGTTTTTGGATGTCTGCGCTGCGTTCCCGTTTTAACTGAGAGGCCAGCTGGATAAGCTTCACTCTCATCACTGACTTGTGGGCCACCCACAGTGTAGTAGGTGGGACTGTACCATTGTAATTTTCAGCAAAGTACTCCTGCAGTGCTTTGTCTAAAGTAATGCATTGCACTGGGTCACTCAGGAGAGACTCGTTAAGACGCCATTTGTAGGGGACCCTGAATCCCACGGGGACGGTGCATAGTTAAGGACATTATGGAGTGGTCCAAAAGGGAGGTGTCATGGATTTTAGAGGAAATGGCCAGAGGGATGGCGGATACCTGCAGAAAAATGTGGTCTATCCTGGCATAAGTTTGGGGGCAGAGTACTGTGTTTAATCTTTGACATGAGGATTAATTTCCCTCCATATGTCTAATAGGCCTAGGGAGTCTAATTGCTGTGCTATTTTAAGAGTTTGTCTCAGCAGCCATTTAGTTTTTGGGGTCCCCATTTTGGATTTGTCCAATGAAAGATCCAAAGGTGTATTGGAATCCCCCCGAGGATGATAGTCCCTTTCAGGTGTGGTTTTAGGTTATTTAACATGGAAACAAAAAATTTTCCTTGACCCTTGTTTGGGGCATAGTAAGACACAAAGATATAGGTCCCCCCATCTTGGAGCCTTCAATCATTAGGTATCTCCCTTCCTTATCTCTAATAACCTTATTGAATGATAAATTGAGTCGTTTGGAGAGGCATATTGCAACACCTCTGGTTGGTTTTGTTATCGGCACTAGCTAGATAAGATTGAGGGAAACTATGATGGATGAAGGATGGATTATATGTGGTAGGGAAGTGGGTCTCTTGAAGGAAAATTATGTCAATTCATGGAAAAGTTGGAGTAGTTTTCTCCATTTAATCAGAGAGTTTAACCCTTGGGCGTTGTGGGAGAAGAGAACGGTGGAAAAGCTAAAAGTAAAGAGATTTCTTACCCCCAGGGGATAAGTCTCCTGTCTGAACGGTATTCTTGCGGGTTATGCAAATGCCCGCGCCTGAGACCTGAAGAGCTGGAGAGAGATGAGTTCCTGGATATCCTTAGTGAGAGAGAGAACTGGAGAAAGAGGGGAGGAAGAGAAAAGAGAGAGAAGAGAGAGAAGGAAGGAGGGAAAAAAAATTGTATTAGTACATGACTGATTACAAAGAACCAAAATATGATTCGGCTGGGGAAAGGTCTTGCCACTTCCCCCCTGACCCAAAAAAGGGAAGACTGCCCCTAACAAAGGGGGGTCAATCTGCCCCCGAGTGGAAGATAACATCCACTCAGTGGCCTATGGAGCTGCATTGCAGCCATTCCAGTCTCCCCGCCATAATACATATACTTTAGCTGCATAAAGATATAACCCTGTCCCATTAAATCAGGCTGACTTAAACTATAAAGGTAACCCCTTCATGGTTCAGTGTCCCCAACCTGGGACCCCCAAGCCTAGGGATTCCCCTGCTGCGACCCCAGACCACATTGAGGTGACCACAAGAGCCCACATAAGTGAAGAAGTCCGTTAGTAAAAACTACATTCTATTAGTCCAACAAATCATTGTTTTCGTAAGGAGGACCTGAGATAACTAGGTGAGGAAGCCTAGGGATGTTGGTATCGCAAGTTGCCGAGAAAAACATATATTAACAGAGGGTAAACAAAATCTGGGAACTGTCGGGCGGTGAGGGACAGAGATGTATAAACTATACGTTACTGAAATAAAGGTAATACTTGCTCTAAGAGCCTGTTCCTAGAGAGGACTGAAAGGGCCAAAGAAAAATAAACTAAACTAAACATTAAGCAAAAAGGCAAAAAGAAAGAGGAATGTGTATCGGTGGAATCTGTGATGATCTGAAGTAGGAAAAAAATAAGGCAGTTCCCAGCGGAACGAGACTGGTCAGCATTGTGATTGACAGGGTAAGCCCCATCAGGGGGGTTGGGATTCCTTAGACCTCCTCGGTTGCTGCTTTTGCTAGACAGGGGTAAAAGGACTAGGGGGTGATGGCCTCTTCGTGGAGGATGGGCCTCTGCCAGTGGTCGGCTGAGGAATCTCATGGTTGATCAGGCCCAGACAAATAAGTAGGCGTTCTCCTTCCTCGAAAGATGAGAAGCAGTATGCTTTGTTCTGATGAGAGAAGTTCAGACGGAGGGGGAAGGCCCATCTATATGCAATTTCTTTTTATGTCAGAACCTGGAGAAGGGGTTTTAATGAACAATGTTTTTGTACAGTATAGGGTGAAAGGTCGGCGAATATTTGAATATGATGGCCTTGAATTGAGATCTTGTCGGAGGTGCAGGACCTTTTCATCACTTCTTCCTTAACAGCATAAAAGTGTGGCTTGAATATGATGTCTGTAAGAGCGGCAAGGATGTGGAATTCCCTTCCACAAGCGGTGGTCTCAGCAGGGGGCATTTATAGTTTCAAGAAACTATTAGATAAGCATCTGAACGACCGCAACATACAGGACTATACAATGTAATACTGATATATAATCACACACATAGGTTGGACTCGATGGACTTGTGTCTTTTTTCAACCTCACCTACCATGTTATGCCCTGTACACACGACCGGTTTTGCCGTCTGAATAAACTCCGAAGGTTTCTCTGAAGGAATTCCGCTCAAGCGGTCTTGCCTACACACGGTCACACTAAAGTCCAACCACCCAGAAAACGGTGACGTACAACACGTATGACGGGACTACAAAAAGGAAGTTCAATAGCCAGTAGCTTCCGTCTCGTACCTGCTTCAGAGCATGCATTGTTTTTGGTACGTAGGAACAGCATACAGACGAGCGGTTTTCCCGATAGGAATTGATTCCGTCAGAAATATTTAGAACATGTTCCATTTCTAGGTCCGTCAGAATTTTCAAAAAAAAAAGTCTGATGAGGCATACACACGATCTGAATAGACGATGAAAAGCTTCCGTCAGACTTTCTCTGTCGGACATTCCGCTCGTGTGTACGCGGCATAACTATGTCTCTTGGAAGGCCATCTTTCTGTATTGATTGTAGGGCCCCATGTGCTCTGTCTAGATCCAAGCGATGTTCCGGTACGTCAGGTATTAAGTCCATGATAGGGAGCAGACTGCTGGGTGAACTTCTTTGACAAATTCTGGGAGGCCCCTGATTCTAAAGTTTTTTTTTTTTCAATAAAAGTTTTTATTGAGCAAATGCATTGTCATAACAAAGTATATAAAATATACAATACGCTTTTGTAGGGTGTCATATATTAAATCCATCGGGTACTGTGCTATATTTGTTCTTGAATAATAATACAGTTCCTTTTTGTGCAGACAACCCATATCATAATTTGAGCTGTTATAACTATTGATAAAACTTTTGAAAATATTAATAATGATAACCCCTTGCGGTTAGTGTAGTATTATAGTCCAAAGTCAAGGGTTGTGGTATTGTGAGTGTCATAACATTTAGTATAAGAACATAAAGGGAACAGATAAGAGCTAAGAGATGAAGTGGTAATAGTAGTAGAGGGGAGGGGGGAGAGAGGGGAAGTAGGGGGGTTTAGATTATTTTGCCTCTATATATACATAAATGATCTTTATGTTAGTCAAAGGGAATCTAGCCTTAATGGCCTACATTATCCAAGGGCCTGGTGTTTGAGTTAAGTGTAACTGAACAGTGATCCTATCTTGTGTAGTCAGCCATTTTGCATCT
Source organism: Aquarana catesbeiana (assembly GCF_042186555.1). Taxonomy (NCBI): domain Eukaryota; kingdom Metazoa; phylum Chordata; class Amphibia; order Anura; family Ranidae; genus Aquarana; species Aquarana catesbeiana. The sequence goes on along the minus strand of NC_133328.1, from coordinate 276,768,692 downwards.
TGGCAAAGGAATCTGAGTATCTGAGTACTGAAAAATGAACCATGATTTGTGGAATTTGTCAATGTTTTCTGAGGCCATGGCCACTGTCTCCTCCATCTTGTAAAGTGAGTTTACGACAGATAACAATTCCAATACCGTGGGTATATGTGGTGATTTCCAATGTCTGGGAATATTTGTTTTAGCTGCGTTTAGCAAATGGCGTACGACTGATTTTTTGTATTTACTCAATGAGTAATTAGATATGTGTAGCAAACAGCATTCAGGTGTGAGTTTTAGTTTAGTTTCTGTTATGGCGTGAATCGAGTGCAGACCTCATCCCAGAAACTGTGCAGCAGCGGACATTCCCACCAGATGTGTAGCATGGTGCCTTTATCAGTGCCACATCGCCAGCAGACATTTGCTGTGTCTGGGTACCATGTGTGTAACCTGGCTGGGGTAAAATACCAGTTCGTCAGAACTTTATAGGATGTTTCTTGAATGCCAAAGCTGATGGAGCATTTGTGTGTGAGAATACATGCATTGAGCCATTGTTCGTCCGTAAAGGACTGTTTAACTTAAGCCTCGGGCCATTTTGCAGGCCAAAGACCAGAGCACTTTTTGCACTTTGTCGGCACTGCGTTGCTTTAACTGACAATTGCGCGGTCATGCGATGTGGCTCCCAAACAAAATTGACGTCTTTTTCTTTCCCACAAATAGAGCTTTCTTTTGGTGGTATTTGATCACCTCTGCGGTTTTTATTTTTTGCACTATAAACAAAAAAATAGCGACAATTTTGAAAAAAAACACATTATTTTTTGCTCTTTGCTATAATAAATATCCCCCAAAAATATATAAAAAAAAACCATTTTTTTTTCCTCCGTTTAGGCCGATATGTATTCTTCTACATATTTTTGGTAAAAAAAAAAATCACAATAAGCGTTTATTGATTGGTTTGCGCAAAAGTTATAGCGTCTACAAAATAGGGGATAGTTTTATGGCATTTATAATAACTTTTTTTTTTTTTACTAGTAATGGTGGCGATCAGCAATTTTTTTCACGACTGCAACATTATGGCGGACACGTCGGACAATTTTGGCGTGATTTTGGGACCATTCACATTTATACATCGATCAGTGCGATTAAAATTGCATTGATTACTGTGTAAATGTGACTGGCAGTGAAGGGGTTAACACTAGGTGGCGCTGTAGGGGTTAAGTGTGTCCTAGGGATGTGTTCTAATTGTAAGGGGGATGGGCTAGCTGTGACACATCACTGATCATAGCTCCCGATTACAGGGAGCAGAGATCAGTGACACTGTCACGAGGCAGAATGGGGGAGATGCTTGGTTACATTAGCATCTCCCCGTTCTTCCTCTCCGTGAGACGATCGCGGGTATCCGACTCACGGAGCTCCCGGTCGGTGCACACGCGATGGCACGGCGGCACGCACGCAATGGCACGGCACCAAATTCAAATTTGCCCAGCCGTGGCATTTTGCCGACGTACATCGGCGTGAACCGGTTAAGGGCTGTTTCCCATTCTTTCTTGTGCCTGTATGGTGACCTGCTTTTGTTGGCTTTTAGCCAATTGTACATCAAAGAAATTGATTTTCCCACTGGTTCTCCCATGATGCACAATTGCTACAATCAAACCATGTCTGTTCTCTTAGAAATTGTTGCCTGTTGGCAGTGCAGTGAACATAGTCATGTAATTGTCTGTACTGCCAGTAGGTGAAGTGTTTCGCTTGCAGTTCTGTCTTCAATTGGTCAAAAGTCTTGAGTTTGCTAATGTCCACACAGTGGGCAACAGTCATGGGAGTCATGTCCTCTCTATGGGGGAATGACACGGTGGTGTGGCCTAGCGCAAACTCTGTATTGTGGATCAGTGGTGTCAGGGGACCACGAGTGGAGGCAATGTTGTATTGTTGTGTCACTGTTTGGAAGACTCCTAATGTTGGTCCGATTGTGGCATGTAGTGCTAGGTTGGTGGGGCGTGCTTTTTTAATGACCCATGGTAGAAAACCCAGGGGGATCTTAGTCTGTAGGCCTTCTATTCCCACCCAGTCTTTGGAGAAGGCATGACAGTTCCAGTCAAGAATTCATCTCAGGTGTGTAGCGTAGTAATAGTGTTTGAAGTTTGGTAGGTTAATAATACCCTCCATTTTTGGGTTAGTCAGGGTCAGCATAGTGTCATATTAAGCTGGGAGAAGAATTTTTTAGGTAGCCGAATGGGTAAAGTGTGAAACAGATACGGCATCCTGGGTAGTACTCTCATCTTTACTGCCGCCACTCACACCAAGAAAGCATTTTAAGATTCCAGAGCTGCATATCCCATTGTAGGTTGTGCAGGATGGGATGAAAGTTTTGAGCGTAAAGGCTATCTAGTTCAGATGTGAGCCATATGCCTAAGTATTTAAGCTTGGAGTCTACCCATTTGAAGGGGCAGTTGAATTTGGCATCTTGGAGGTGTCTGGGGTTCAGGGAGATGTTAAGTGCTTCTGACTTGTCGTAGTTGATCTTGAAATTGGAAATGTATCCAAACATTTAAAAATCTTTTAAAGGGTTGGGGATCGATATGTGAGGTTGTGTGAGTATAAACAAAAGGTCATCTGTGTAAGCAGCTAATTTACAATGTGTAGATCCTGGGGATTAAGCCCTTGACTGATAAGTTTCCATTTATGGTGGGTATACATGGTTCTAGGGTGAGAATGAATTGGATCGGGGACAGGGGGCAGTCCTGCCTCGTGCCTTTATGTACCTGCACTGGCTCTGAAAGTGTCCCATTGATCTTTGGTCTAGCCACCGGGGTTTGATATAATGCTGAAATCCAAGCCAGCAGATTGGGCTAGAGTCCAATATGCTTGCACGCCGCAAACATGAAGTCCCATGCCACCCTATAGAAGGCCTTCTCCGCATCCGTGAATAGGAGAAGGCCTACAGCTGTGTGTCCTTTGAGCCTGTGTATAAGATTTATGGCTACATTATCATGGGCCTCACTTCCCGGCATAAAACTCACTTGATCCGGACCAATAATGTCCAGTAAGAGTCTGCTTAATCTTGTTGCTATAATTTTGGACAAAAGTTTTATGTCCAGGTTAAGCAGAGATATCGACCTATAGCTGGAGCAGACGTTGAGATCCCTGCCGGGTTTGGGGATCACCGTGATATGTGCCATGGTGAAGGTGGATGGGAGTTCCTGAGGCGTTGTCAAAGAATTCAGTGCGTTAAGCAAAGGTTTCCCTAGTAAGTGCGAGAAAGTTTTGTAATAAATGGCTGTAAAGCCATCTGGACCCAGGCTTTTCCCAGATTTTAGGATTTTGATCGCCTGTAGGAGTTCTGCTATATCAATGAGTTTGTCAATATCCTCTGCATCAGAGGCTGACATGCATGAGACAGGTATTGTTCTATGTTCTATGATCTAGATCCTTTCAGTGTTGCAGGTTTGTGTGAGGGTGGGAGGTTGTACAATTTTGTATAAAACCCACAAAACTCCGACGCTATTTGATCTGTAGCGTGTACCAATTTATTTTACTTACTTTTTGATCTGGATAATAGTGGCAGTGGAACGGATGTCTCTCAAGGCCCTGGCCAGGAATTTGCTATTTTTGTTCATAAAATAAACCCCATCTAAAAGAACAGTATTTGCTTCGCTTGTAAGTAAAGTTTGGCCTGTAACTCTTTACACGCTGTTAAAAGGTCTTCGGCTAAATTAATTGCCGCCGACCTTTTATGTTGGGTCTCCAGTACTGTACTTTATCTTGTATTTATTTCAGTTCTTTCTCTGAGGCCCTCTTTTTCTGTGAGGCTAAGCTGATTAATCTACCTCTAAGCACACATTTATGGGCTTCCCAGATAGTGAGGTGTGATACCTCGTCTGTGTAAAGTATGTCTTTATGGCTTCCGAGATTGGTTCCAAGGTCACTGGGTCGGTCAGTAAGGTCTAGTTAAGTTGCCAACTACCGGGCCTTTTAGATACATTCTGCAGTTGCAGGGTCAATGAGAGGTGCGTGGTCTGATATGGTCCTCGTCCCTATGTAGGCATCCTTCAGTATAGTTAAATCCCTCTGTGACACAAAGACATAGTCTATTCGTGAATATTTGTTGTGTACCATGGAAAAGTAGGTGTAACCTCTCTCCTGTGGGTGTGTCACCTGCCAGGAGTCCGTCAACGTCAATAAATTCAACATTGTTCTAATTTTCTTAAGTTTGCTGTACGTTATTGTTTCTTTGCCATTGGAGGTGTCCTGAAGGGGGTCCAATGGAACATTGAAGTTCCTGCCAAGGACTATGCCCCCAGAGGTAAACCATGAAAGCTCATAAATCAATTTTTGACAAAAAGTCACATGTGCTGTATTTGGGAAATATAGACTTGCTAGGGTAATAGGTAATTTCCCAGTGTTCCCTTGAGAAGGAGAAACCGTCCCTCCGGGTCTGTCATTTGTTGGGTGAGCTCAAAACACGAGTTCTTCCCTATCAATATGGAAACGCCTTTCATCCTGGATTTTGGACTAGTGGCGTAATAAGCTTTGGTAAAATATCCATCAGTCATTTTGGGAATAGAATTTGCTCTGAAGTGCGACTCCTGTAAAAACACAAAGGTCTTCTTCCCCTTCCCCAGGTGACGTAATAACTGTGTTCTCTTTTGAGGAACATTGAGGCCTCTGACAGTGTGTGATATCACAGTTGGGTTTTTGCCCAATGCGGAATAGATCATGGGGTTAAGTAGTGAAAATGAGAGACAGCTAAAGGGAGGGTAAATCCACTATCTGACACTAAGAAAGTGGGGTCAAAGTGTTTGGTAATTAGCCTCTAGATAGTGACACCTAGAGGTGTATGTGTAATTTGGGACTGTGAAACAGTGCACCAACGAGAACCCCGCACATGAGGGGTGTCACTGAAGTGCCAGCGTCACAGTGCCCACTTTGAGGGAAGTGGGAGGTTCAATCAGAGCTATTTCAGTTACCAGTCTCTAACCAGAACTATAAAATCTTGATCAATCGACCAATGATAATATCCGCCTCCCAACCCCCAGCTCCTATATATAGAAATTTCCTATATTATACATTGCTTATTGTGAATGGCAACCGTGACCCCCTAAGGGGACCCCATAGGCTTACCCTCTACCATATGTACTATCAACAGTTGAAATAATAGGCATGTATCAAGGTGGTCACAGGTAATCATATCTTTAAACGTTAGTTCATATAGATGGGTGAGATAGGGGGGCCCCATCCGGGTATCAGCGTCTTTTGTGAAACAAGCCCCATCAAAGCTGATTTCCAGCTCAAGTTTATTTGAGCCGCCCCAGTACTACGGTTGCATGCGGAAGTGTCAGTCCGCAATATGAGATAGGGCGCTGTGGTGTGGGGCCCTGGTGCAAGGATGAGATCCTGGGTGCAAAGTTCCACCCCTGTCAAGGTAAATTTTAGTCCATACGTCAAGTAAGCAGATTTCGGCGGTGATCCCACAGCTCCTTCACTGTTTGAGGAGTCCGAGCCTCCATCTTTTGTCTACCTGCATTACAACCTGCATAAAAAGATACCTGCCAGATTCAAATGAAAAAACAAAAGAGAAGGGTCTCCCAAGCAAACAGTCATATGTTCAATAAGGTCAACAGAGCCTGTAGGGTCCCATTCGCTGCAGTGCTCCTGATCCCTTAAATTACAATCAGTGTTAGGTCAAGTAAGTTCAGTAGAATGTAGGTGAGTGGGCCAAGCTCATGTCTTGCTCTTATCAGTTGTGACCCGGATAAGGCTGCAGTACCCTAGAGGCGTTGGAGTGCTTAAGAGTAGAACTAGGACCCAGGTTATGTTGCTTCTGGTACTTCCCCTTTTTATTTGGGGGTTTAGTTGGTGTGGAATGAGGCGAGCCCTGAGCACAGTGTGCCTTCAGTGGGTTGCAGAATTCCTGGTACCAATCAGGTAGTTCAACGATGGGTATCTGTAAATCATGTCAGAACTCCTGGAGGTCAGTAGGTGTACGTAGATATAATTACTTTCCCTAGAAAGTCACATTTAGAGCGAAAGGGAATTTCCATTTCTATGGAATACTTTGCCTACGGAATATCTCCAGCAGGGGGCGCAGTGCTCACCTGTTATTCAAGGTTATAGGAGACAGGTCCTGAAATATGGATATCTCCGTTTTATTGAATGTAATGTGTTCATTGCGGAACACTTTAGCCATGATTTTTTCTTTTAATTTAAAGTTTGGTAAGCAGCAAATTATATCCCTGGGGGCAGAGTCAGACGGCCTGGCTCTCAGGGCTCTATGTGCTCTTTCAAAGTCAAAGTCAATCTGTGTGTCTGTCTGGCGTTCCAGTAATTCGTTGAACACATACTGTAAAGCAGATGGTATATTGCCTTGTTCAACTGACTCAGGGATACCTCTCACCCTTATATTGTGCCTTCTCCCCCTGTTGTCTAAGTCCTCTACTGGCGATTTATCTCAATGAGATGTGCTGAGTGAGAGTCTGTGACTCTCTCCAGTCGTGTGATGGCTTTGTCCCTTCTAGAGCATGCCTTCTCCACCCCCTCCAGCTTCTCAGACAGGGATAGTATGTCTGCCTTGAGTTCTGTGATGGATGTTGAAAAAATGCCTATTATATCTGCCGCTATCTTCATCATAGCGGTGAGTGTGCGGGGGTTATCGGATGAAGGGAGTATCCCTTACCTCGTCCTCGTAAGTGGATTGTGAGTCCTCACTAAACTCCTCATCCCCACGAGGCTGCGCCATCTTGGATTGGGCCTTGAGGCGACGAGGTTGAGTTTTAAAAATGTCCGGTATGCTTCTGGAGCCAGAAAGGGGCGCGGAGTGGCTTGAGCGGTTGCCGGAGTTGTGGCAGGTGAGTCTGCTCATTTTAGCTGCTATAAACAGTGCCGTTTGTGCTATAGGAGCCGAGGGTTCAGCGGAGCTCCTCTAGTCTGCTGCCATCCGCTCTGCGTGCCAAGCCACGCCCCCCCGATTCTAAAGTTATAACGTCTGGACCTATTTTCCAGGTCATTCATTTTGGAAAGGGCTGTTTCTAATTGGTCTTGCAGATCCTGTATTCTAGAAGAATTCTGATTGATTCTGGCACCTGATTGATCAGCTTTCTATTCAATAGTTTCAATCCGTGCCCCCAGGCCTTGAAGATCAGCATGAATGGAGGAAGTAATTTGTGCTGCTGTGTGTGCCAGGCCTCTAGTTAACATATTAGAGAACACTGCCATGATAGAGGGAAAGTCTACTGGGGCATGAGAAGTGGGGTGGGCCCCCAATGCACAGTTTTCTGGACTGGTCATGAAGTCACTCATTGGGGTGAGATTAAAGTCTCCTATTGTCCTCCCTGGTAAGGATTCAGTGGATGCAGGAGAGAGTATGTCCATATGTGGGGTACTTACTTTGGCATTCCCCTGTGATTGAATTGGTGCAGGAGCAGCGTCTTGGTCCGCGATAGACTCCTCTATACCTGGGCCTGTGCCTCGTGAGGACTTGGCTACCATTTTTGGTAGGTTGGGCCGTTGTAAGGAGGCTTCAAGCTGGTGGAAGAGGTCTCTCCATGCGGTGCTCACTAGCATCCGGGGGATCCCGAGTCTTCCCCGATTGATTGGTGGTGGACCGAGCTCAGGACGAGGGCTCTGTCGGCTGCGGCGGGCGGTGATAGACCGGGATGGTGCAGAGGTCTGTGGCTATGTGCCCATTTTAGATGACTCTGCTCATACGCCCGGGCATATGATTTCAATTCACAAATACCATACTGGTGACCCCACAATAGGGATAAAACTTTTTTTGTGGAAGGGAGTTTAATAAGACATGTGGCCACTCACTAAAATTAGAAGAAAAGAGGTTTAACCTTAAACTGCGTAGAGGGTTCTTTACTGTAAGAGCGGCAAGGATGTGTAATTCCCTTCCACAGACGGTGGTTTCAGAGGGAGGCATTGATAGTTTTAAAAAACTATTAGATAAGCACCTGAACGACCGCAACATAAAGGGATATACAAAGTAATACTGACATATAATCACACACATACGTTGGACTTGATGGACTTGTGTCTTTTTTCAACCTCACCTACTATGTAACTATGTAACTTCCCCTGGAACCCAGGCCAGGGACCCCTGGGGCTCTTCACAACCTTGGAACTTTTGCTTTGGTCTTCTAGACTCTTTACGGCCTTTTATTCTGCAGGAGGACAACTCGAAGGCCTAATTGAGCTGTTAGGTGGAGCCTGTCACCCCTTTCACCTAGGCCACACTCTATCTTCCTCATATATTACAGCTTCTGAGGATCTGGTAGAAGGCCATGGGGTTTTCTGGAGGTTCCTTGTTCATTTTTTTGCTGACATTTTTTGGTTCCCCTTTTCTTTTGCAATTTCTCTAATAATCTCCGGTGCATTCATAGCCTCTATCATTAGGCGGGGACTTGGGCATCCAAGACAGGTAATCCTATGTGGGAAGCATGGACAAACAAACAAATAGGATGCGTACCCTGTTTGTTTATGTTTGTCTACGCTTCTCACATAGGATTACCTATTTTGGGTATACGCCCAGATTCAGGCATGCAATTTATTATGGACTCCCAGTGGCTGCTTTTGGCTCCTGGCGGCCCAGCTCACACTTGGTTCAACACTTTGACGAGTTTTGATTAGAAACCCTGTATCTAATCCATCATGGCAATGATTAAAGGTAGTGTCATATAACATGTGTGGCTTATGCTCTCCCAACAAACGCAACAGGCTATGGTTGGAGCACAAATGCCTGGGTGCACAGGTTCTTTTCTTGGAGAAGATCCACTTTACTGATGCTTCTATGCCTAAACTCCCCAATCACCTTTTCTCCCAATGATATCTGAATAACTCCCCAAAATCAAAATCTAGACGGACAGCTATAGCCATACACATGAATTGTCCATTCCAGCCCACGGCCCATTGCATTGACCCCCAAGGGCGGTACGTCTTCTTGAAGGGTACCATTATGGGACAGGTTTACAAATTTGCTACCCTTTATGCCCCGGACGCCCAACAGCTCTCGTTCATTGAGACAGTCCTTGATAGTCTGATGGATTTCCGGGAGGGAAGATTAGTCTTGGGAGGGGACTTTAATGTCAGCCCTGACCCAATGGTTGATACCTCTTTGAGTCACTCCACGCATTCCTTTGCCTTCTTGAAGCATTTCCGCAAGTCCCTACAGAAACACACTCTAGTTGACTGCTGGAGGGTTATGCACGCCTCCGAGAAGGACTATAGCTACTACTCTACTGTTCACGGGGTGTATACTAGAATTGATTTGTTATTAGTAGATCAGAATAGCTTTGACTTATTGGCTGACTCCTCTATTGACCAGATTACCATCTCTGATCGTGCACCTGTGTCCATAACTCTTGACTTACCTCATATGGCATACAGATCCTGGTCGTGGAGACTTAACAAGAATCTCTTAGCTGACCCTAGAGTGGTTTTGGGGATAGAGGAGACCTTGTCTCACTATTTTACTGAAAATGACAATGGGGAAATTAGCGACGGTATACTTTGGGAGGGCCATAAGGCAGTAGTAGGAGGCGCACTTATCGCATGGGGTATTAAGGTGAAAAAGGACTTTCAACTGGTTTTTGGGGCTTTACAACAAGCAGGACTACAGCACAAGCAAATGGCGAACTAAGAGGTGATTTGTCGCCTGACGGAACTAGGCAAGCTTTTTCCAAACTTTTTCTAAACTGGCGAATCTGTAGACGGCTGCACTATGTAGCTTATAGGTACTATGAACATGGTAATAAATGTGGCAGAATGTTGGCCAGAGCCCTACGGAAGCAGCGCGTATCATCACATGTTCATAAATTCCATACTCCCATGGATGAACCGATACAACATAAAACAAAAATTGCGTCGCTGTTTCGGGACTATTATTCGGCCCTCTATAACTTAGATTCCAATGCCTCCCCAGCGGATATGGTGCAAAAAAAAAAACAAGGATAGAGGCCTATCTCTCCTCATCAGACCTCCCCAATCTATCTCTCGAGCAGCAGACAGCTCTAGAGATACCCATATCGCAGACGGAGTTGATGACTACAGTGAAGTTTCTCCCTGATGGGAAGAGCCAAGGGCTGGATGGCTTCATGAAGGCTTACTGCTTAAAAATGTTTGCGAGGCTACAGGCACCTATGTGCACCTTCCTGAATTCCTTAACCTCGGAGGGGCATCTCCCACAGGAGGCTTCACTGGCTCGATATCTTTATTGAATACAGATTTAAAGCTATTAGCTAAAATCTTTGCCAATCGCCTTAAAAATCTCCTCCCCGAAATAGTCCACCCAGACAGGCTTTATAGTGGGTCAGAATATTTCTATCCAGGCTTTTCAGCTCATTCATTGGGCCCAGGCACGCAATCATCTACCCCCATATTTGATTCTTCCCACAGATGCCGAGAAGGTATTTGATCACATGGACTGGGGTTTTCTCAATGCGGTGCTGGCTAAGTTGGGGTTAGGGCCTCAGATGTTGCACTGGCTATCTGCACTTTTTGAGTCCTCCTCCACCCAGGTTAAGGTGAATGGCTGTCTGTCCTCAGTGTTCCCTATCCGAAATGGCACGAGACAGGGGTGTCCACTTTCGCCCCTTTTGTTCGCACTGGTTTTGGAACCTATGCTTATGAAAATAAGAGTTAACCAGAACATCCAGGGGGCAACCGTGGGTTCCATGGAACATAAACTTTCCGCATACGTGGACGATATCCTATTTCATGTGGTGGATCCTACTGTTTCCCTGCCAAACCTGATGGAGGAATTAGCAG